>NW_028278824.1:0-347479 GCF_059751315.1 Micrasema longulum
TGTGATAGAGCTACACTACACGTATTTTACTCGTGCAGTTCCTTATGCACTTATTATCCTATTTACTGCATACCAAAATAATAATAAAACAGGGACGAGTTTGAGTTTGAGTATCGACTATTGTCTTGTTAACCTTAATAATAAGTTAAGGAATGCTATCTTTGTTTAGTTTTTTATATTTTACTTTTTGTGCTGTTACATGTTCACTTAATTGCCATACTTACTAGTTCTTTGCTCAATATATTATTATTGCGTTTTTTTAAAATTATTTTTAATATAAACTTTTTAAAATCATTCTTATGTTGTTGAAATTTCATTTGTCGATGCGTTTTGAAGCTGCAAGACTTTTTGTGATGATAGCTATAATATTATTATCATATTATGTAAATGTTATCAACTATCAAATGTCTAAATTTAGTAAATGGGGTCTAGAATTTCAACCGTCCATGCGCTCAGTAGCTGCAAGACTTGTTGTTATCTAACTTCTAATTTTATAAATTTGCTTTTTATTTCGTTTTTAAAATATCACTTAAACTCTAAACTTCATTGTCAAATAAAAAATTTGAAAATATGAATTTAAATAAGGGCTAGATTTCTTATTGTCCATGTGCTCTGTAGCTGCAAGACGTTTTGTTATCTAGCTCATATATATCATAATTGGAGACGAGGAACTAGAATCCCAACCGTCCATGCGCTCTGTAGCTGCAAGACGTGTTGCGATATTTATTTATTGTACAGCGCCCTTGAGTTGATTTTCACAAAAATGGCGCTTTATAAATTATCCAAACATTATTATTATTATTGATTTTAATTTTACTTGAAATTTGTAATTCAATATATAAATAAAAAAACAAATAATTTTGTCATCACATGCTACGGATTTATTCAAATGACTTATTGAGAACAGGTGTGTTTTAAGGTTTTTTCCTGAACATCGCTTTACTCTCACAGTTTCGCATTTCTACTGGGAGAGTATTCAATGCCGCATGGTCTAAAACTGCAAATGCGCGTTCACCGAACTTAGTGCACTGGTTGCGTACTGGTACAGGTATAACGACTTCCTATGGCCGCAGATGTAGCTGATCTAACCATTAGACATATATCAGCTAGGTCATCTGGAATGCATAATTCTTTTTTTAAATTCCGGGGCAAAGTTGTGATGTGATTAGCATTCCACCTTCTGTGGAAAACGTAGCCAGTGTAATAACAAAAGTAGTGGAGTGATAGAACTAAACTTAGGTATTCCAAAAATAAGTCTCGCTGCGGCGTTTATTACAGACTGTAGGCGAATCGTTTTATTCATCGGTTGACCAATTATTTTCTTCGATTGAAATTATATGCCTGGTTGTTATGAAACTAGTTGATTGAAATCATTATTTTTTTTAACATTTAATCTGATATTTTAAAAAGTTACAATAAAAATCCGAAAACGGGTAATTTTAAAATTGTAATTTACCGTTTTTTTTATCTACATACTGTCGGCCTGGTGAAAGTATGAAATATGACCGATCATGTAGTTCATTTGAGTATTAAAATTCCTAGGAATAATTTGGTAACCGCCATTGCTCTAAAAATAACGTACGAAAACGGTGCAATAATTCACGTCGAATTGAAGAAATGCCTTCTAGAACTAATATTTAATTGGATGACTTGAATAATGGTTTCGAAGCACGATAGAAATGGGAGAGTCTTTTTAGCGGTAGATGAACACGCTTAAATTTGTTGAAATTAAAATAATTTGTTTGTCTAATTATACATTTGTCCATAAGCAGCTTAACTCTCCCTTCTCGGTGATGTGTAGTCGGTACAAATTGCGGTACAAATTGCAGATACGCAATAACTTGAGTATCTCAGAGTAGTAAACATAATAAATTCTGGGTTAAGATTTTTGGTATTCCTCCGTTATTCATTTACGTATCGGTTAAAATAATTTTTGATTAAACAATTAATTTATGTATTTATTTTATTTTATTTCATTGGAAAGCCAACAGACATTTATAAATTTTAACGATACAATTATACCATAAATACATCTCATAAAGTCCAAGTAGAGGCTTCCACATGATATTGTTATTGTAAATGTTGTCACATAAAAATTATACATAACATTAAATAACTAATCATACAAAACTTATAATATTACTAGAAATGTAAATGTAATACATATTATTCAAAATATATCAACTTTTGAATATTGGTCACACAGTTGCACATTATAATATATAATACAACTATAGTTGACCATACAGTGTACATTTATTATGTGCCTACATACAGAACTGCATATAATGCATAATATAATCATTCCATGTAAGTTATTTATAGACAATTCTTGATGAAATTCAATTTTTTATTTATTTATTTATTTAATGTCCAAATTTACACAATTTTACATGGACACAATTATATGTTTTTTATGTCCTGACTTCTTAGAAAATTTCGTGAAGTCGGGACTCTTCGATATATAAATCAAAAATATTTATTTACATATTAAAACAATATACAAGTAATCAAAACGATTTGCAAAATAATCAAAACAATAAACGAAATAATAATAGAAAAATATAAATAATAAAAATTTATACACGTCGAAAAATGGAATATAGAAAATTTATATAATAATACGTATGACAGTGATGATATACACAAATACGTATTTGGATAATAATGAAGACAGCGGAGATGTTATATATTTATTCCCGGAGCAATCTCATACAGTGGTCTCTACCCTTCGATACAATCCAATTATGGATCTTCATCTGAAATATAGACGTTGTTTTGGAGAACTTAATATGTTCATCCAAGACGTTGAACACTCTTGGAGCTATATATGAAAAGTGTCTCCGAGCAAACATCGTACGTGTTCTCGGTATTGTAATGATAGAAGATGCCCATTAGAGGATGAAAGCGCTAATTTTTCAAATAAATAAATGTAAGTGTACCAAAAAAATAAATTTATACCTTATATTTAAAAATAAGTTGACAATATTAAACAGTTATTACTTATTGCGAACAGAAAAGGCGTTTTTTCAATAATCGGAGATAAATCACCAATACAATAGAAAGTTTACTAATGTGTCGCATGTTGCGGAGTATGAAGTAAAAATGTACCGAATATATAATTGTCTTACACAATCTTTACGTCTCACTCTCGATACTACAGGTATATTCGGGAGCGAGAGAGACAATTTCACGCGTCACACGCGCTAACTTCAAAGTTTTCAGTACTTCTGCCGGACGCCAGTTGGTAGTTCTTTTAGAATTTCGTCAAGGGCGGTTACTTTTAATAGTTTATTACTGTTTTTTTAGGAATAAGATAAAAAATATTATCACTTTTGATTCCAACTATACATAACACCCAGAGAGGTCACATTATTTTTATTATTAATTATAGTTTGTAAGCGAAAAATATGAATAAATAAAAATAAAAATTATTAAAGCAATTGCCTATGAATATTCAATTTTTCCAATAAAAAATCTCGCGTTTTTGCATGTATAATGATTACACAGCACCGTAACGCGCAGTTGTTTTTGGCACAGTAAGGGAAAGGTCAAGACAATAATTATAAACAAAATGACTGTGGTGTTTATTGGTACTCCTTATAACCAATTTAAAATTCGCAGACGACATCGTATTGATCTGGATGAAGCGCGTGTCATGTGAAAAGAGATTGCAGAAGAGACAAAAAAGTGGAACTCCTATAAACTCAAGCAAGACTAAATTAATGACAAATCGATCCTCGGCGGTGCTGTAGATATTAACAATCTGCTAATGGAAGAAGTAAATGAGTATGAGTATCTCGGCGAAAACATTTACTCTCCAGAGATAACCAGACCACTGAGCTTCAGAGGAGAATTAAATGGCAATCTGAAGAAATTATTCGACAGCAACATTCCTCAAAGTATCAAACGCAGAATGTATGACCAATGTGTACTTCTAGTATTGACATATGAACCAGAAACACTTGGTATTAAATATAAAGACTTATCTTGAATGTAGTTCAAATAATTTAAAGATAACAAATTGAAAATTAAAACTGTGGCACCAAAATCTTAATTTTTTTGTTTTTTAAAAGAAATACAAGCATTTTTAATTAAATGAATTTTGCGGTATTTTTTTTTGATTCTATGTGAAGTTTTTAATTTTCACGGTACACTTTTAGCAAAATGTTAATGCTCATATCGGCCGTTAAATGACTTTTAAATGTTGCTGAAAAACTGTAGATATCAAATATTTACAACCAAAACATCCTTCAAAAAATATTATAATTTTAAATATATAATTCCGTAAAGAACTAAAATGTTTTATCAGTTTTATTTTTTAAAGCTATTAGTGAAGGCATTATTTCACGTAGAATTTAAGAAAAATGCCACAAAATTTATGTATTTTAAAACGCTTGTATTTCTTTTTAAAAGCAAAAATTTAAGATATTGCTGCCACAGTTTTAATTTTCAATTTATTATCTTAAAATAATTTAAACTACTTTATATGAGAATCAATGTACCAAAGTCTGGTCTAAATTTTAAGTGGCGTAATCTGCCGGTCGAAAAGTAATTATATTTTAGTTAATAAAATTTAGTTTATTTTTAAACAGAAATGCCTTCAAAATGATTGTTTTTATTTAATATATGTTTACTTAATTTTGTTAATAGTGCGAACAAAAAAAACCTTTTATAATGGCAAAATTGTACGGTGTACTTACTTTTTATCAGACGCGGTAATCTGTCCACTGATTATTAAGCTTGTAACAAAATGTATTTAAAAAATTTATTTACACGTATTGTAATTTAACATACATTTTTTTGTTTACTTAAAAGGGTGTGTTCACGATTATCATTTATATAGAGAAATAAAATCAAATCTAACATGGCTCAGCCTGTTTTAAGGTGGATATTTTTATATTAATGTAAAATCATGAATTCGAAAACCCTAAAAAAACACATTTCTTCAATAAGTATTTTATACTTATTTTTCATCTAACCTACATACAAATAATTATACTTAGTAAGCTTTAATATTTTTATTAAAGATATTTTCTTTTACAATTCGTTAAACGAAAAACCTTACTCGAAATTTGTCTTAATATAAACATATTAAGTTCGAAATTGAATATGCAGTAAACATACTGAAAAATACTGAAAAATAAACGTACTGAATTAAATCAACCGACTAAAAAGGCGTGTTGGGTCTTGTATGAAAATGTCAAAAGATGAAAGCGCTTATGGCTATTTGTAATTATTGTACATTCTATGTACCTTTGAATTCTCCGTTCTCAGTTTTTACTGAAACATACGAAATCACTTTTTGTTCGTAAAACTTACTTTTTTTTCTTTGTCTGTTGCTTAAATCGCGTTTTTGCGGATGGGTTGAAATTCTCGACAATTTGGGTTGAATTAAGGTCACACATTGTGTCAGATTACCGGACACCACACCTTCTCAATTTCGCTAACGCACGAACAACCGTCAACGGACACGCTACAGATTGGCCTTTGTTATTTTTCTATGTTTTATTATGTATGTTTAGAGTCAGCCAAACAGCAGTCTAGCAAAATATAAATATTGAAAATCAAACATACTCGTATAACATAACCTTTGTGTAATACTAGACTCATCGCTAATAATTACCATCCATTGATAGTGCTAATCACAAATTATGGTTCTCAGTTTTTTTTAATAAATATTTTAGTTCTTTGAGCCGGATTTCTTAACAGATTAACTGCCGCTCTGTCAAAGGCGGAGTGTGGGGCACCAACATCCAAATACTGAAACAAAATTTCACCTTTAAAATCACCGTAGTATACAAAGTTTTTACGATAGTATTTCCATGTTGGTGTAGTGAGTGTCCTGGCGAATAGACGGGTACGTCCCAAAACCGGTAGAAATTAAAAGTCGGTAACTGGTTAATTACAAATATTCACTAACATTAATTGAAATGTTTGACCACAAAGTTAATGCTTTGAACATTAATAAAATTGTAATTCATAATAAAAAAATCTGAATAAACTCTAAGCTAAAAAATGTTTATTTATATTATCGGGTGGTGGTCCCGTGGCTAGTGTATCGTACTCCCGGCTTAAAGGTCCGTGGCTCGAATCCCACTCTAACCCAACTTGATTCCCATTTTCTAATATTGCGTTATTTACAACTCGTTGAAGTTGGCCCTCAAAATTAAATATTTAGGTATATCATAAGAACGCAAATATTGAATATATATATATAACAATAATATGTAATATTTTTATGGTCCTTCGAGCCGGATTGTACAAAAAAAAATAGAAAATTTGTTATAATTCCTTCGCTTTTGTGTACGCAATATTTCAAGCTGGATTACAAGACTACGAACTAAAATAAGTTGAATGATTATTTGAATGGATTTTAAATTAGTTTCGATTTTTGTCCTATCAGAAGTGGATATAACGTTTTGTAATCACTCTGTTTTTACAATAAATACAATACTGCTTGACCGGAAGTTTTCGTTTGCGAATTGACCATTGTCACCGTTTATACTTCATGCTATGAGATCATACTGTCATATCTCACTGCAGGAAATGCAGCAAATTACTTTTGTGTTGTTTTTTTTTAGTTCTATTTCACTAGGTACTTTTACTGTTCAATAATATTTTAAGTATGCCCAAATGTTTTGTGCGGGATCTGGCTGTAGTGAAATTTTGCTTTATCATTCTTCTTAATCAAAAAATGGTCATGCCATGTCTTTCTCATTTTCTGTATTTATCAAAATTCGTATCGTTTTTTTTATAGCCGTTCTTTCGCTGTCCATTCGCTCTACATCTCCTTACCATCGCAGCACCTCCTTTATCACTTTTGTGTAACTATGTCACACGAGTCTACATAGAAAAGAAAACTTTGTAATGAAGTCGTGTTTTGCTATAACAAACCTTAATTATGTGATTATTTTTATAAATTTGGGAAAATAGATTATTCAACAGAACTTATGTATACCTATGTATATCTTGCTGAGAATTTCATTTACCTTTCTGATCATGGTCTTTCGCTTCGCTCTTCTCAGGAGATAACACTTTCCATTCCTCGACATAGCGCATTATTTTTCAGCTATTCCTATTCCCTCCAAGCCGCTAGACTTTGGAATGAGCTACCCATTCATATAAAAAATGCACCTTCTCTAGCCACCTTCAAGAAACGCCTGAAACATTGTTAAATATCCCCAGAATCCTGAACTCCTTGAGTTTTTACTGCTTTTTTTTCTCAAATGTATTTTTTTTATCCCTTTTTCTTTCCTTGGTTCCTCTTTCGCTCTCCTTCCAAACTCATTATCTGATCCCACATTTTTCTTATCATTTAATACGTTTAACATAATGTACTTAAAAAAAATAAATATATAAATATTAATGTTCATATGTGCAAGCCTTATCGCCCAATTAAACAGCTGTTATTTTTATTATTTTTTTTTTTTAATATTTTATTTTAACATATATGTATGTATCTTTTAATAAATATTTATGTTTTTTTAGTACAAAATTTTGACCAATCTCTTCTTTTGACCAGTTTGTTTTTTGGTCGGCTGGAAGATATTGCTTTTAGCAAAAAGTCCGCTAAAGTACTTATTCTTTGTAGGTACTTGAAGTTTTAAATAAATAAATAAAATATTTTGTACAAAGTTTATATTTGTAGCACTAACTTTGTGGTTATTCATTATAATAAAATAAATAAAACAACTTTGTTTTTAACCACTAATTTTTATTTTCCACTGACCGGTTTCAAAGCAAACGAGCTTTTTCGTCAAGGTTTACGTAATTAATGAATTGATTCCTATTTTATTTTTATCATGTTCACTAAATGCTACACGTGGACTCAATAAATCAAGTCGTTTTTTCCTTACGCGGGTGGTAATTTGATATCATTATTTTCGAAGTAAGGCAGGAGAGGACTAAAAGAAATATTGTTTATTTGGTTATTAATAATTATTTTCTTATTACGAATCGATTTTTTAATTTCTAACTTAGTTACTTAAACCTTGACGAAGAACATTGTTTGCTTTGAAACCGGTCGGTGGAAAATAAAAATTAGTGATTAAAAACAAAGTTGTTTCATTTATTTTATTAAAATATTTTGTTTTTGAGTACCTGTTCTTCAAAATACAGTCAACCCTCCTATAACGCGATTAATTCGTACCGCGTTATATGGAAACCGCGCTAAGCGAATTTCAGAAATAATGAAATATAATTAAATGAACATAAACCAGACCGCTTTGTTTTGCATTACACACATACTTACAAATTTCATCCTCAATGTCCAGGTTTTTAAGGATACGCTTAATAAATAAATTTGTAAACAAACAGAATACAAACGTTAATGAATATTATTTGTATTTTTTCATATTTTAGAGTAGGTTAATAAAATATGATACGTAGTTTATAATATAGTCAAATTATAAACAAAAAAAAATTGTTTCTTACAAAAAACTTAATACATATCATATGATTTTCATTAATCATCACTGTCGTCATGTATTATTAACCTAACCTTTTTTCAATCGGCCGATAATCCTATTCACTTTCCAAATTTACATCTTGGTTTTTGAAAGTGGTTTTATTTTGTAATTCTGCCAAATGATCTTATATGGAGCGATAGAGATAAAGTTTACGTTGTTGGAATGTTGTCTTGTACGAAAAACGCGTTATATGGAAACCGCGTTATAGGAGGGTTAACTTTATTACAATATTTGAATTTGCCAAAATGTTTGTAGACAAAGGACAAGATTTCACCACCTCGGGAGTCATTAAGATTAACAAATTACAACAGGGATGGAGAACTTAGAAAAAATAACATGAAAGTCTAGGCATTTGCAGGGCTTATGACCTGTCAGGCGTTGCCTAGTATGTGAAATAATTCAGTCAGGTGAATCTCTTCACAAAAATAAAGGTTTCGGCTCTTTAACTTCACTTAAATCAACAAACGGGAAAATTGAAGAAAAATGGATGTTCAAACATAGGCAAAATAGTGAACGTTACACGGTGGTTAACTTTATGTTGCTTTATGTAACATGTCGTTACAGCACCGTTTCCAGAGGAATTTTTAGCACAGTCTTTTAAGAGTTGATTTTTTTTTTATAATTTTTTTTTATCAACATAAACGGCAAATCTGCCTTTTACAAAAATTTATAATACTAACATATTTGGCTAAATATTTTTTTTTTTAAAAACATAAATTTCTTTTTACCCAAGATTTATAAAAAAAATTAAACCTAAAAATTATATAACATATTCAGTAGAAAGTTTAAACAATTCAAGAATAAATGTAAAAAAACAAAATTAAAGAATAAAATATTTTAAAGAAATATAACAAGAAAATCATTAGTACTGTTTCATACAGCTGGGCAAAGTGAACAAAAAACTGTATACATTATGAAATGCATGAATAAATAAATATAATTACAATTTACCATCTTTGAAAGGAACAATACCGTACACTAAATATATCAGATACGTGGGAATAACTATTGCCGAGTTCATGAAGTCTGTTTAATACGGCATTACAAGTATACACTGTCCGTGAATTGTTGCTACAAAACGGTGGCACCTGTCTAGTCATTCTTCCAGGCACCCTGAAGTTGATGAGAGATTATAGTTCAGGGCAATCCCATATTGAATTTACAATTTTGAATAAATTTAAAAGGTCTGTAATTTTATTAAGTTCGTTTAGTTTTAACAAATTTAATGTTTTTAGTAAATAATCGTAATTTAAAAAATTCATGACTGATTCTAACTTTTGTCGACAATGCTTGTCTTAGCTTTGCATAATAATGATACATTTTTATTAATCGTAATATCTTGTGATACACACGATATAAGGAAATAAACAAAACAAACAGAACAACGTATCTAGACATTCGTTATAGTTTTACCGCACATTCACCAAAATATCGCATATAGACAGCATTCAGGAAAAATTGACGTTGATATTTAAAAAAAAGATTCGCTCATTATTTTAACTATTATTTGTTATGGTCGTTATAAAATTGTTGCATAATATCATTATGTATGAGTTATAGGTATATCGTTTTGATTAATTTATCTAACGGCGGAAGATAAATCTTGCTTGTGTATTATATCGCGCTACGATAAAAACTATGTAGATTAGTGGGTCACTTTTTCTTGCAGTTGTTGCAATCAGATCTGAGAACTAAACTAGTTTTAAATGTTAATTTGAAACCATGAGGTCGTGGTCCTGTGGCGCAACGGATAACGCGTCTGACTACGGATCAGAAGATTCCAGGTTCGAATCCTGGCAGGATCGAAATTGAATTTTTTTATACATACACTTTTTTTTTTTTTTAATTGGAACTGTTAAATTTTCTTAATCAGTGTTGTAAAAATAATTATAGATTTTTTTTTATTGCCGCCTCCAAAATTATAAGATAGTTTACCTTACGTTCACATTATTATTTGATCTATTTGTAGTCAGCGCAGCTGTTTATAATATACAACATTCTATACAGTCATATCAACACGGTGTAATTTAGTCTCGATCTCCTCGTGGCAGTCGTGGCCGAGCGGTTAAGGCGTCTGACTAGAAATCAGATTCCCTCTGGGAGCGTAGGTTCGAATCCTACCGACTGCGATTTTTTTTTATGAAAAAATTGTGTACGTTTACAGGAATTAAAATGGTGTCACGTGTTATTTAGTTTTGATTACAATACTAGCTATATCTGTAATTATTTAATGCCAAATATTGTGTTGCTCTTAACAATTAGATAAAAAAGAAAAGAGAAAGCATTTCACGATACGCATTCGTTAATGTTTAAAAGAGATAAACATATTTCCTTGGTTCATATTTATTTATTTGTAACTCGTTACCGCAGATAAACTGTCTGGTAGCTTTCAAATTTTTTTAATATGTTAACATATTACAACAGAGATAAAGAACATTTTAGAGAATGTAAAATAGAAATCTAGGCATCTACAGGGCTTATGACCTGTCATTACCTTCTCTAAAATGTTCTTTTTCTCTATTGTAATATGTTAATATTAACAGCTCCCCGAGAAGTTGAATCCAGTCCTTGAATATTTGAACAAACTCAAAATATTTTTTGTGGTATTTTTTAATAAATCTTTAAATATTTTTTTATTTATTTATTTATTGAAATCTACAGTCATATATACAATAATATGGTTTTAATATAAAATATCCTTAATACTTGACTAAAAAATATTTCAAACCTATAATTAACAATGTACATAATGCGTCATAAATAAAGTTATTACTACTATACAGTAATAGAATTTGGAAAACCATAAATGAAATGTTCGTAGATTTTTAAATTAAAAATAATATTGTATTTTCTTTTCACTACTAACCCACGATGACAATGCCTGCATGCTGTTGCTGATTTCCTTTTTGAATTTATTATTATTCATGTTGAATATATCACTCGCATTGTAATATGTAAATACCCACTTAAAAATAGACCCACTTGTTCTTTATTATTGTTTTTATTTTAATTTATATGTTTTTTTTATCTCAGTTTTATTTTCTCACATGGTACTCAACAAAATATTTTTCTTTAACTTTTTTTTGAACATATACAGCTTGTACAATAAACCCCGTCACATCAGAAATCACAATGATCGGTAGGTATGAGCAAGATAATGTATTGGCATATTAAAAAAAAAAATTAGAAACATGACTACGTGCTATCAAATTCAAAAGTTTCAATTCAATTGATTTGTCTATAGAATCACTTTGTAAAGCGTCCTTGAGGTATTAAATTACGAAAATGGCGCTTTATGCGTAATCCATTATAATAATACTGTATTTATTATCTGTACACTATTGCTAATTAATTCTTCTGACTTCTCTACCCAAACCCACCAACCATTTTTTTAACAATTTATTATACGAGGAAGTTCAGTGGTTTTTTTATTTTGTTAATAGAAACTACGCCAAATGTCTTTTTTTGAATTATTAAACGTCGTTTTATCAGCGCTATGATTTTTAAAACTTTTTTATTTCTGTCCGCATGTGACGTCAGAGGTTCTCTTCCGCTTATTCTCGATCAGTTCTGCCCATTGGTCCGTTGACGGTGAGCATACCGGATATCTTCCATAATCTCTTATCATTGGTTATTCATATAGACTAGTGACGTCGCCGTCGTTCAAAGTAGTTCGTTTTTATCAAAATATTTTTTTTTTTTTCGTACATTTTCAAGAAACATTGCCGCACAATTATATGCTCTAATTTTAACCGCGCGCAAGAAAACATTTTTTGTACAAATTTTCTGTAGAGCTATTAAATCGAGGTCATAGTTTTTTAATGTTTATTGAGGCAATACATTTAATATTTTGGGTTCCAAAAACCTGCAAGTTCATTGCCCGAATTTAGAGCTTGGGCAATGTCAGAGTTTAGGCAATTTCCTTTTGGGATTTTTTTTTTTATAAAAAAGAAATATAAGCGTTCTTATAATTTACACAAATATTTCAATTTTGGTGGCCATTTTCAACGAGTTGTAAATAACTTACTATTAGAAAATGGAAATCAAATTAGGGTAGAGTGGGATTTGAGCCTCGGGTCTCTGGCCCGTGATTCCACAACACTAGCCACGGGACCACAATCCGATTCCCGAGCATAATAATTGTGATATAATAAAAGTGGTGTGGTAAAACGATGTATGATAGGTGCACAAATATCGAGATCCGTGAACTATGTAAGGCTGAGACATGCATTATCGACAGAATCAAGAAAGGGGTGCTGCGTCGGTTTGGACATGTAGAGCGAATGGACAGCGAAAGAACGGCTAAAAGGATGTACGATGCGAATGTTGATGTATGCAGAAAACGAGAAAAACCGAGAAAGACATGGCACGATCAAGTCCATCAGATACTTGAAGATGGACATGTCAAGAGTGAGAATAATCAGCGTGCGTGCATGAGAAGATGTATGAATGTAGAGGAAGCTAGGTTTGTATGCAAAGACAGAGTGATATTGCGTTTTATCCTCTCTGCTTACCCCACGGGGAAACTACGCGATGGTTTGTTTATTTGTTTGTATTTACCGTTACATACACTATATTCGTAACTCTATAAATATACAATTGCAACAATTGCCATTTATCCAAAACCCTATAATATTACTATATGAATAAAAAATAATGTTTTACTCTTAGAGTATATACTATACATCTATACTCTACGATTATACTATTCGATGATACTTCGGCGTTGTTGAAGTGTGGGCTGTTTGTTTTTTGTTATATAAATTAGCCGATCATTTGTTTTGAAATCTTGATATTTTATTGTAACTTATAACTGAATAAAATTTTCACTTAATCACTTTACTGGTATATTTATAATTAAATAAAAATAAGAATCATTAAAAATATTTGTCTAGAAGTGGCGTGATGGGGTTCCGAGGGTTGCCCTCTCACCCCCATGGTCTATGGTAAGTCGTGGGTTTGGAAGGGGCTGCATTGTCCCCGATATACGGGTCGCCTAATAGGTCTTTTGACGGTGGGCTGGGATTTTTTTCGCTTAATTTTTTTTTTAATATGTGTTTTCTTAAATTAAAAAAAATCGTTTCAAATCAAGTAACTAAAATGGTAAGAGAATTTGCTGAAAGAGAGCGTGAACGGCTCCACGCCTTTTATTGACAGCTGATTCACTCTGAAATCCCCTTAATCAGTCTAAACTATCAAAAGGGTTAAGAGTTTCAAATACCTGGGGGGAAAATATATATTACAGAAAATGACAGTTTTCAAAAAGAACTGGGAATGCGGTTAGGAGTTGGAGGCGCCACATTCAACAGTATGAAGGCTGTCTGGAGATCGGATATTTACTCAGTGAAAACAAAATGCCGCCTATATATCGCCTGCATAACACCTATTCTCTACGGATGTGAATCGTGGCACCTCACTAGGGCCCAAAACAGCAAAATTCTAAATTTTAAAACAGGTGTCTAAAAAGAAATTTCGGTGTGCGGTTTCACTTTGTGAGGAATGAAGTAATAAGAGAACGGACGTAGCAAACTCCGTTGACAGCTGTCGTCAAGTGGAGGCGATGCGGTTGGCTTGGCCATGTAGGTGCTGCAGATGCCTCCTAAGAGCCTTAACCACGCTTGCCTACTTTACAAGGCATCAAGTTCTCGACGACCTGGACGTCCATTGCTGACTTCGCCAGCAGTTTATGTCAGAACTTCAGGACGAGAAAGGAGGAGCTCGCAGCCGATAGAGATGCACGGAGGCTCTTTGTGGATACCATATGCTCCAACTAGGGAGCGGACATGGAATGATGATGATGATTCAGCTGGAATATATGTAGGCGCAAATTCAATGTGCTCAACACAAGAAAGAAAAAAAAAAAGTTCCCTTTAAAAAAATCTACCAATTGTGTTCAAAATAGTGATAAAAACGCAACATTTTGACTTTTACATTTTTTCTTATTTTTTCCAGTTTAAGAAGAGGTCCCGGTGCCAACGTACAAGATGGCAGTGGATACACACCGCTACACCATGCTGCACTCAATGGGCATAAGTATGTTTATTGTATTTATTAATAATTTTCATAATATTCATAAAAATCTTTTTTTTATATATATATATATATATGTTTTTCAGGGCCAGACCGCGAAATTTCAGAGGAGCATTCCTCATAGTAAGCTTTTAAAAAAAAATCATAACAAAATTTTTCCAAAAAGTCATTGAAATCTTTATTTTTTTTATGATTTCAAAATGGAGTAATCTTTAACTTCTCGGACTAGAATCTCTTCCGCAAACCCGTACCCCTCCCCGACAAAAATAAATTGCGATAAAAACGTATTTGACCAACGAACGATACGCACCAGACGCAGACAAGGGAAGTAGCTGGGTAGGACATGGGTAGGGGTTTGTGGAGGAACTGCTTGTCCGAGAAATTAATGATTTTCTACATTTTGATTTTACATTTTTTTTAGTGACTCTTTGGAAAAAAAATTAAAAGGATTTTTTTTAAAGCTTACCATGAGGAATGTTCCTCTGAAGTTTCGCGTTCTGGCCCTGAAAAAGCGTGCATACGTTTAAAAAGCTATGAAATGTTTTTATTTCATTTGATTTATTTCGTCTTTTTACGCACAAAGGAGCATTTACACATTGGTCGATTACGGTTGGTAGTGGTAGTATTATTATTTTTAGTGGTGGAGGTCAGTGCTATGCAAGCTCCTGACGTCACTGCGACCTGTGAAGATCTATTGTGACGGGTCACCGTGAATCGCCCTCCAAGCACAGGTCTATAAAGAGCCTGGCTGCCGAGTGAAAGGCGAGAGTTTACATTTTGCTAAGTCTCCCCCTCCATGCTCAGTTTCGCAAAGTATCGGGCTATTAGGTAGGGGGCGTGCTCTTCAGCATCTTCAGATTTAACAAGTTTAATCTAAACCACCCCGAGGATGAGGCTCATTTAATGATGTAAAGCATCACATACACATATAATGTGTATAGGCGTTTCGTCATCTGCACAGCAGAACCTACATCTAGAAGTTTCGAAAAAGTTCATTCTAGCAAGGTGTTTGTTCAATCGGCAGTGCCCCGTAAGGGCTCTAGTGATAACCCTCGCTTGATTTCGGCTTAGCTTTATTAGGTCAGGAGCAAAACTCTGCGAGTAACCTTTTATCAGTTCCTTCGCGTGGTGCTGAGTTGGTAGTATGCGTTTGTACACAAAAAATAGGCAGTAATATCATAAATAACATTTAGCTGAAAAAAACTTATCAAACAAGATAATTAAAATTAGACTATTAAAAAAAATGGGTTTAAAGAAAATATTTTAGAAGATGGCATACACTTAAATGGAATGAACAATTGAGTTGCCCATATTTATGTATTTATTTGTCAATTGTAGTCTGCATTTCTTTACGAACTGTTTTACACACCACGTATGCCGACTGTAAATATAAGTTAGAAGTTAATAAAAAGAAAGCCGATAGCTGCTAAACTGCCGATATGTACAGACAAATAGATCCACATTATCCGCAGAGGCCAGTTCAAACAGCCGTTTAAACCGCCACAACTTTATGCCGCTCACGCAAAAAACCGTTCTCTAATTTTCTATAGTGCTAATTTTAAACAATTATCCCCACTACACGGTCCAGTTTTTTCTGCCGCGCACGCTGGTGTTATTTGTTTTGTGTTTTAGTGTAATCTTTTAGTGTTTTTAGTTATTTTAGTGTTATCATAAAACTTATTATTTTGCTCTCGCAAAAAAAACCGTTCTCTAATTTTATATAGTGCTAGTTTTAAACAATTATTCCCACTACCCGGTCCAGTTCTTTCTGCTGTGCACGCTCGGGTTATTGGTTTTTGTGTTTTAGGATATTCTCTTAGTGTTTTTAGTGATTTTAGTGTCTTCATAAAACTTATTATCAAGTGGGTACACACCTCCGACAGCAAACTTAGACTCGCCCAGTACCTTGTGCCGAGTAAAGCCGAGGGAACACGAGCTAAGCCGAGCGTAATGTGTAAATGTGGGTACACCCCTACATGATACTTACTTCGCCTCGCCGATTCTCGTTGCGAAGAAAGCCGAGTTACTACGTGAGGCGTTCAGTTGTATTTTATGAATATCTGTTTATTATAGTAAATAGTTTTAAGTAAGATGCTTATTTAAACTTATTGCATTATTAAAGTACATCTAAACAGCAGTTTTAAAGTAAATATTACATTGATTTCTTAAATTTTGAGCCATTCGAAATCATTAAAAATTTCGTAAAATAATTTTCATATTCGTTAAGCTTCCTTTTTATTTATTTACATTTACTCAATTTTTTTTATTTTATTTTTTAAATAATTTAATTACTTATTTTTATTCGATATCAATCAACATGCCTTTCTTATTAGACTTACTCCCGAACAGGAAACAGTGGTAAGTACTTATAAACTATAATTATTTAGCTGAACTAATAATTAACATCAAAATAAACTGTACCTACATGTCAGTATTATCTTTAATTTTAAAATATATGTGAATGTACATATTTTTTTTTTTTTTATAATTTTTTTTTATTTTATTATTATTATTATTATTATATATATATATATATTTTTTTATTTTTTTAATTTTAATTACTTATTTTTATTTGATATCAATCAACATACCTTTCATATTAGACTTACTCCCGAACAGGAAACAGTGGTAAGTACTTATAAACTATAATTATGTATATATATATTTAGCTGAACTAATCATAATTAACATCAAAATGAACTGTACCTACATGTAAGTATTATCTTTAATTTTAAAATATATGTAAATATACTTTTATTTTTTATTTTTTTATTATTATTTAATTTAAACCAAGTGTATACTTTTGATTTTTATTGATTTTCATATTACTTTAAATTTCTATTGAAATGTCATCCTCTTCTGAGGATGATGGTGGGGGGAATGAGCAAAACATTTTCACACCAAGAACGTCCCTGAGGCGGTCACCTCCTGCAGATGCGGAAACGCTGGATGGCGGTGGGCAGATCAACCTGAAGAGACTGAGGAAGGAGAGAACCCCCTCCATAT
This sequence comes from Micrasema longulum, assembly GCF_059751315.1. Lineage (NCBI taxonomy): Eukaryota > Metazoa > Arthropoda > Insecta > Trichoptera > Brachycentridae > Micrasema > Micrasema longulum. The sequence continues at coordinate 17,508 of NW_028278824.1, forward strand.
CACCGTCAAAGAAGGAGGCAAGAAGGGAAACCAGAAGGGAGAGGGATAGGGAGAGGGAGAAAGAAAGGGGAAATGCGAAGGAGAGAGAAAAGGTAGTTGATAGGGAGAAAGAATGCAATAAGAACAGGGTGAGAGTAGAAGATAGTAAGCGAATTGATGAGAGGGAGAATCAGAATGAAAAAGGGAGTGAAGAAAAGGATGACAAGGGGATTGCAAATGCTCCTTGTAAAGAGCTTATACTAGTCAGAGGTGGAATAGCAATCATAGAAAAGATCATAACAATGGAGAAGGCTCGCCTGAACTCAGACTTGAGGGCAGGTATACAAGGAGCGAATCTGGATATTCTCGAAGCGGTTGGACAATTAGCAGTTCGTCTTGAGAGGGAGGTAGGGGAAAGAAGGAGGCTTGAGGGAATGCTAAGTATTCTCTCAAATCAGGAGGAAAGAAGTACCCAGCCTGCTAACGTAAGTGGTGCCAATATCAAGGGAACATACGCATTAGCCCTGAAAACGGGCAAAGGTAAGGAAAGAGTAATTGTGCCCTCTAGACCAACACTTCTCATATATCCAGAGAAACCAGAAGGAACAACGGCGGAAGAGACCCAAAACACTCTCAAAAAAGTTTTGGATCCCAAGCAAGATGGCTTTGTTCCAGTGCGAGTCCGCAAAATAAAGCAAGCGGGAATCTTAATAGAGACCTCTAATAAGGACGGGCTTGGTCAAATTAAGAAAGCAACGGATAGATTGAAAAGTCATGGTTTCAACCTAGTTGAACCTAAAGGGAAACAACCAAGGGTTGTCATTTATGACGTCCCCAAAGACATAAAGGAGGATGAGTTTCTGGAGCAAATGTATGAGACCAACCTAAGAGATCGTCTTAATATTTCAAAAGAGGATGTTATTAAAACTACGAGAAGAATAGCACTTTTTGGCCCACGGGACCGTACCGTGGTTGGTTGCATTTATTCTGTACACCCGGAGGTCAGGTCTGTCCTTGTTGAACAGGGACATATCATAGTAGGATGGAATAGCTGTAGAACAAGAGACTACATTGGGGCCATCCGTTGCTTCAAATGCCAAATGTATGGTCATGTTGGCAAGTATTGCACACAGAAAGAGGAGGTGTGTAAATATTGTGCTGGTGTTGGCCATGGTGATACAGGCTGCCCGAATAAGAGTGGCCCAAGTAAGTGTGCCACCTGCACGCGATTTAAAAAGCCCAACGACCACCTAACGGGATCACAGGAGTGCCCAGCATATCTGGCCGCTGTAAACGCATACATAAGACAAACCAATTATGGGGATTGACAAGGTTAACCTAAAAATTGGGCAGGTGAATCTTGGCAGATCTAGGGCTGCGACTCTTGAGTTGCATCGGGTATTCGAGTCACATAAACTAGATTTAATTCTCATTCAGGAGCAATACACTGTCTTAGGCAGGACTGTATACCTGGGCGAGGATATTACGGTCTTGGAAACAGGTACTTGCCCCGGTGCAGGTATAGCAATCTGGAATCGCTCTCTTAGACCGTTGCTGTTGCATCACCTGTCTGATGACTACAGACTTTGCATTTCCCTCGACCTAGGAGGTGTTGAGTTGGTGGTAGTCTCGGTATATCTGAAATACGACCAACATGCTGGACCCCATGTCCGGGGTCTGCAGTCAGTAATGCTATCTTACCGACACGCCCAATTCATAATTGGGGGAGACTTTAATGCACGTTCTGCGATCTGGTTCGACACGGTGCGGTGCCGCACACCGAGGCAAGATGCAGTGGAAGAGTTTGTGATGGGATCTGGATTGATCTTGCTCAACTCGGAAGGTCAACCGAAAACGTTTTCGGGTCCATGTGGAGAAAGCAACATCGACCTTACCCTAGTTTCGGGTGGCCTTGCCACCTACACTACAAGGTGGACAGTTCAAGCCGGTGAGATGTCTAGCGATCATAGATTAATAACTTTTGGTACTGGAATTGAAACACAAAGCCAGGTAAGGACGGACACTTGGTCTTATAAGACTAGATCTGCGGATTGGTATCGATTTGGTCAGGATCTTTCGGACCAGTTATTAAACTTTGACGTTAGAGCGGCTAGAGGGGACGTCACACTTGGGGATTTTTTTAATTTGTGTGTGACCCGGTCAGCTGATTCGAGTTTAGGTCGATCTAGACCTAGCGGACGGTTAAAGACACCTTGGTGGAGCGAGAAACTAACCTCGCTAAAAGGTTCTTTCAAAAGGGCATCCCGTAGGTTGGGAGTTGCCCTCAGTAAGGTGATCTCCGCAGACGTGCTCGAACAGTATAAAAATAGGGTAAATATTGCGCGGCGCGCCTATCGTGCTGCCATTTTAAAAGCTAAGCAAACGAATTGGAGAAAGTGGATCACTGAGATGGGCAACGCGGATCCTTGGAGCCTAACCAGTGTACTAAACAAGAATGGAAAAGGGTCGGACAAATATTTGAACAACGTGATTGTTGGTAATTTAACTACCTCCACTATCGAGTCTACCTTGAAGGCTCTTTTAGATTCACTGATTCCACAAGACTGTGAAGTAAATGATTCTCCGTACCACACTCTGGTCAGAAGAATCAGCGTCGTTGACCCTAGTGCCAGTGATATCGAGGTGTCTGTTGTCACGGAGGGTGAAATCGATAAAATCATAAAATCCCTCGGACCAAAAAAGGCACCTGGTATTGACAGAGTTAACGGAGAAATTGTGAGAAACGTATGGTACTTTGCCAGGCGTGAATTCACAACTCTGATGAGTTTATGTCTAAAAGCAGGGATATTCCCAAAAGTTTGGAAAGTAGGATTGCTGCGGATCATCCCAAAGGGTACGGATAAAAAGGAATCTGATCCCAAGGCTTACAGGCCAATAACGCTCCTCCCAGCTCTCGGTAAAATTCTTGAAAATCTCATTAGAAATAGGTTGGAAGGCTGGCTCTCTGCTCCCTCTCCAAAGCAGTACGGTTTTACTAGAGCCCGGTCTACGGAGGATGCTATACTTCGTGCCAGCAAATGGAGAGATGATTGCCGGGCAAGATTTGCCTGTGGGATATTCCTCGATATCTCCGGTGCATTTGACAACGCCTGGTGGCCGATGGTATTGACAAAATTAAAATCCAGAGGTTGTCCGAAGGAACTTTTTGGGATCATCCGGAGCTACCTTAGTGATAGATCCATCTCTGTAGTCCACGGATCCATAACCGTGTGTAGAACGACGACCATGGGTTGTCCACAGGGTTCTATCCTGGGGCCATCACTATGGAACATACTATTTGATGACTTGCTGCGTTTACCTTTTCCGGCAGGCAGCGATATGGTGGCTTACGCAGACGACGCTCTTCTTCTCTTGTCAGGAGACAGTAGAAGGGAGTTGGAAATTAGGGGGTGTGAGGCACTTAAACTAATTTTAGAATGGGGAAATAGGAACAGACTAACATTCTCACCGCAAAAGACTATGGGACTCATGGTGAAGGGTATCTCTGACAGAGGAAGAAAACCCACAATCAGGATGGGTGGGCGGGGAATACGATTTTTCCAAGATGTAAGGTACTTGGGTGTCCTTTTGGATACCCAAGGATCGTTTTTGGCTCATGCCAAAATGATATCCTCAAAGGCGTCTTCGCTTTTTATGAAAGTACGAAGGGTGAGCCGAGCAACGTGGGGAATAAAAAGTAATGGGGTCCGACTAATATACCGAGGAACTTATGTCGCACAATTAACATATGCTGCTAAAGTTTGGGCTCATCGTGCATCCTCTGGTGGCGTCTACAGGACCCTCCTGAGTGGCCAAAGAGCCCCTCTTATTGCACTCACGGGTGCTTATAGAACTGTGTCCACAGCCGCTTTACCTGTCCTGGCCGGGGAACTTCCGGCAGACTTAGAGGTAATGGAATCTGTTGCGGTGAAACTACTAAAAAAAGGTGAGTTGGTTACATATTTTGACATCAGTGTTCAACACCGAGAGGGTAGTAGATTAAAACCATTGACAAAAAGAATAACAGAAAAAACTATTGACGAGTGGCAAATTAGGTGGGATGCATCTCTGACGGGGCGCTGGACGCATACATTTTTTCCGGACATACGAAAAAGACTAAGCCTTAAAAAAATTAACTTGGATCACTGTGTTGTCCAGATGTTGTCTGGACATGGTGAGTTTAGGTCAAAACTATATGACCTCGCACTAGTAAGAGATCCTGAATGTACTTGCGGGGAGCCCCGTCAGACGGCTGAACATATCCTATGGCATTGCCCGATTTTAGATACTGAAAGGGAAAACATGCTAAACGGCTTGACAGAGGTGACGAGGCCGATGTGGAATCCAAGCTTATTGGCTAATCCAACTAACGTCAAAGCATTTTTTCATTTTGTCAGCGAATGGGTAGAAAAATGGGAGGAACTGGGTAAAGGCCTACCATGAGTACTAAATCAGTTTAAGATAAAAGGATGCATACTTGGGTACTAGCATTGGTTGTCTGAACTGAACTCTTGTCCGTCTGTGTTGTTTTTGTCCCATAGAAGGGAAATGGTAAATTACAAATCTAAATAGTAGACTAACTCAAGAGAACCACGCGCCGACCATGCTCTAGGACCCGTTTCGTCTGCTTTAAGGTCTGTGAAATTGTTAGGAAGATTAAGGTCTTTGCATAGGATTGTTTCTACTGTTGGTATTAGGAAAATGGTTTTTGCGAGGAATTCAGTACTATGAAGAAAAGTAATTTCGCCTGAGTTCGATAGGGATCGTGTTAGGATCTGTGTTAGGATTTTGCCGGTAGTGTCTTGATGATTTGATTTTCCACTGTGATTTGTTATAGATCTGTTGATTGAGTGCATGTTGTATAGGGCAAATTATTCTAATGTTTCCTATATGTCTTTGGGTTTCGTGTCGTTTGATTGATTTGTTTGTATTACTACGTTCTTCTTCCTTTCCGATGCGGGATCTGGAGCGTACGGCCGTGGTCTCAATTTAGAACTAACACTGTATTCCTCCACTGTAATACTGGGAAATTAGAAAAGGGTGATTGTGCTGACCATGTGTATTTGATTGATCACAAACTGACAAAACTGCAGTGAGGGGTACAATGAAAGTTTTTAAAGTTTATTTGTTTTGTTATTTTCGCGGTTTGATTGTAAAGAAATATTAAATTTTCGCTTAATTAGTTTAAAAAAAAAAAAATTGATATTGATATGCGAAACTGAAGAAAGACTCAAGTCTTTATGAACAGTTTCGGGAAAGGGGTGGATGCTTTCATTGTATCCGCAGAGGCCGTATTCAGCAAGCGAATTGCCCGACTAATGGGTAAATTCCGACTCGCTTCTGGGTGCGCAAAACATTGCATGAGATCTCGCTCTAGTATAATTATTGGGAACATAAAATTCATTTAATTTATTTACGGACTTATTCAGTCCATTTAACGAGGGTAAATACATTTCTTCTTTTTTATATCATATCGATGGCTCAGTTCCATAGAGAGATAGCTAAAAAAATGATTTTTTAAGTTATACTATTAATTATATTTAAAAAATATCATTTTTCATTTCTACAAAGGTGTAACTCTTAAAAACTATTGATTTTCTCATAAAATACAAATGTTTTCATATGGAAATAAATGAACTCAACAATCTCTGAGCTCCATAACTAATTAAAACGTTGTAATAATATAACTAGTAAACATAGTGTACATATTTTACATAAATATATTCATATACAGGTGTTCATTAAACCCTGTCACATCCAAAACCACGATGATCAGTATGAGCAAGAAGACATATTGACACATAAAAATAATTTTTTGAAACTAATAAAATTCGCAACCGCCGGATCGGAACATTGGATGCCACTTGTTCCAGTTACGATGGTACATCAATAAAGCCGTTTAGTAAATCATACATTATTATAGAGTCAATGTTATTTCTACGTTTTTGTAGACTTGAGATTTTTAGCATTGACTCCATTTCTCTCTATGCGTAGTCTCCCTCTCGAGGCCAATCATCTATGCTACGTTTCTTAGTGGACGATGATGTACCGATTCAATATGATTTATTCCGGCCTACATAGAATGGAGACCAGATCACGGAGCCATATTAGACGAACAAGTGAGCAAAAGAGTGATTTAACTCTAAACCTTTGTTGTATTCAATAAAAAATAAATTAATCGGGTTGTGGTCCTGTGGCTTGTGTCTCGGACACACGGACCGAAGGTCCGTGGTTCGAATCCCACTCTTCCGCAACTCGATTCCATTTTCTAATAGTGAGTTATTTACAACTCGTTGAAAATGATTAGGTCAATCATAAGAACGCAAATATTTCCTTTTTCATTGTTATATTTTTTCCTCTTAATACTTTCTCAGAAAATATTACCACATTTAAATTATTATAACAATTATGTTTGTTACTTCATATGTATGATTTATAAGTTTTTAATGTTATTCGTTTTATTTGGATTGATATTTTCAATTTAATAGTCATCTTTGATATTGTATCATTTGTAGCTATTATAACAATTCATGTTTTGAGTTTGTCCAAATTTTTATAGACAAGGACTGGATTCAACCCCCTAGGGAGCTGTTAATATTTACATATTACAACAGACACGAAGAACATTTTACAGAAGGGAATATAGAAGTCTAGGCATCCACAGGGCTTAAGACCTGTCATTAGCTGGTTTAAGTGGCCACTTTTCACAATGTGTAATATTCACTATTCTGCCTGTATTTGAACATCTATGTTCCTACGACTTTTCCATCTGTTGACGTTGACTTTAACTTCAAAAACGAGACTTCTATGTATTCTCAAAAATGTTTTCACTCTCTGTTTTAGATCTAAATAACTTCCTAGGGACGGATCCAGCATATCTACAAATATTTGGACATGCTCAAAACATTGTTGATTAAACTAACTATTATAATTATAAAAATTGAATCTAACCCACATGATAAAAGTTTCAGCTCTTTTACTTCACAAAAGTCATCAGATGGAAGAATTAAGGAAATGTGGATGTTTAAACATTGGTAATATTGTGAATGTTACACAGTGTGTAAAGTGGCCACTTAAACCAGCTAACGACAGATCATAAACCCTGCAAATGCCTAGACTTGCATATTCCCTTCACAAACATGTTTTCCTTCTGTTGCAACGAATTTAGGATTAACTCGATTATTCACAAAAAACATTGCTTTTTGGTATGAGCGAAACCAATAGAAAGATCCACGGTTTTTGGCTATGTAGAGGGAGTGCTCTCTAAAGTTAGGGTTTCCTAGGACAGCGGTGCCCGTATTTTAACGGCCGTAGTGAACGGTGATGCAGTGGACAGCCGTCGTAACGGTGACTAGAGTGTGGTTTCCTAGGAAAACGGTGTTATCAACACCATTTAACACCGTTTCCCTAGGAAACCACTCTTAATTCGACGTTACGACGGTTATCCACCGCATCACCGTTCACTACGGCCGTTAAAATACGGGCACCGCTGTCCTAGGAAACCCTAGCTTAAGCAAAAAGATCTTGATTGGCCCACTTTAGTATATCCTTCCTGATCCCCAACAGTTAGCTAAATTTAAAGTAAAATAATTGCAGAAAAATCCACTAATTTAAAATAAAAACCTTGTATATCGTAAGCAAGGTAAATAATAAAGCAACTCCTGTATATAAAAAAATAAATAAAAAAAAGCAAGGAGATCATACTTATCCTATCACTGTTTTTTATCTTTGCTAATTAATTTCTTTTTAGTGCCTTTTTAAAAATTTCTTTTGGGTATTTTTACCTTTTGTTTTCCTGCAGGGAGATCGTCCTGATGCTTTTGGAGCACGATGCCTCTCCCAACGTTCCTGACTCCAAGGGCTCGTCCCCCCTCCACCTAGCGGCCTGGGCCGGACACACGGCCATCGTCCGCCTGCTGCTGACCCACGGACCTGCCCTCACCAACGTCAACCTGACGGTAAGTAAACAATTTGAACGAAACAAATATTTTTTAAACTAACTAACATACCAAGCTTAATGTTGACTTTACACAAGGACAATACAGTAGACAGGACAATATTGTCTAGTCCCACCTCAGATTAGCCTAAAGTAGTTTATACGTGGAACGCTGCGAAAATAATTAAACGACGACGCGACGTGCGTTACGAGTATTATTTATTTCATAACAATATGTATTGGAATTGTTGAAAGGACTACCTTAATAACAACAAGACATTTCTGAGCGACATTTTCGGCAAAATTGCGCAGGCAAGCGCCAAGCGCTAGGGTATTGTCCTATTAGCTTATCCGTGCGCGTTTACACGAGGACACTGCTACCGCGCGCGGTGATAGGGGTAATCCATTGTCGTGCGGAGATAGCCTGCTTGTTATATCTGGGATAATGTCTCTGTTCATTGTCCTGTCCTCAAAATTGCTGGGACAGGGCAACATGACATTATTTTCTGCCTCGGAACGTACATTTCTTATTTACATTATAATATGTAAACACGATCCAACAGCCAACTTTTTTAGTCAAAACGGACAAATGGGTTAAATGAAACGAGTAACATTGAAAAATTGCTGTCATTACGCAACGAAAACGCAGTACAGAGCTTTTGGCCTCATAGAGTTATCATTATTTATTATTATGTAACTTTTTGTACGTAATGTTAATTTTACATTAGCGGGCTTATTGACAAATGGCAATTTCTTCCAACCAACCACTAAAATAAAAGTTTCATTTTTGTAATTCACGTCGCAAAACATATTTATTTATTTTATCTTATTTCATTTTATTTCATTTTATTTTATTTTATTTTATTTTATTTTATTTTATTTTATTTTATTTTATTTTATTTTATTTTATTTTATTTTATTTTATTTTATTTTATTTTATTTTATTTTATTTTATTTTATTTTATTTTATTTTATTTTATTTTATTTTATTTTATTTTATTTTATTTTATTTTATTTTATTTTATTTTATTTTATTTGCCATACATTTATTTAATATTTATTGAGACAATATATTCAATAGAAAATAAAAATAAAAAAAGCTAAAGATTCACAAAAATGAAAATAATTGTAAATGTATATTAATTACCTTAAATCAATACTAATGCTTAATGGGAAAAGGGAATAAAGAGGAAAGAGGAAAGGGGGAGAGATTAGGAATACGTATGTTTTAATTTTTATTGCATGCACATGAATTAATAAATAAAATAACATTTAACTTTAAATTATGAATATCAAGAATAAAAATAAAACAATATTCTTTGGTATATATGTAATAGAACTGCAAAAAAATGCACTGATTGATTCGGTGTTTATTTTGTAGAACTCCATATTTAAACTTATAACATTAGAAATACACTGATTTGAGTCTACTGAACACTTTATTTTATTTTTACAAATATAAAAATAAAATAAAGTGTTCAGTAGACTCAAATCAGTGTTTGATTTCTAATATTATAAGTTTAAAATAAGTGCACCTTAATTATTGTGATATATTAAATATAATAGAAAATATTACTAGCTTTTACCCGAGGCTTCGCTCGCGTGGTATTAGGGAGAAATTAGTTATATTAGTTTTGTCGTTAAACAGTGAAAAAAATACGGGATTAAAAGTAGCCTGTATCGATTTCCGGGCCTCTAACTATCGCTATACAAAATTACGACGATCCGTTAGTCTATGGCGACATAGTATCGTTATTCTGTTTTAATGTTAGTCCATTTTTCCGCTGAGAATTTTTCGAATGAAGTAAGAGGTTTTTTTCGCAAGTCGCATATCACGCTTTTTAGAACTTCAGCTATCTCTGTGCTAAAAATCACGACGATCGGTTGCTCCGTTGCGACGTGAAAGAAACATAAACACACTTACGGGCAAACTCATTTTCGCATTTATAATATTAGAATGGATTTAATTTAACTGTTTGTTGTGAACTGGCCCAAAGTCGTTATATTTTTATTCTCTCTGCTTATTGAGATTAAAATATGTAATGTTATTGTTTGAAAATGATTTTGTTTGATTTCAATGTTATTTACACTCAAATATCAAATCATTTGTTGTTTATATAATTAATATGTAACTCAAATAAATGATCGTATAATGTTTATAAATTAATCTTTGAATTCAAACATTGTGGTTCATGTGTACGTTATCAGTTCCATGAAATTTTATAATGTTTTTATTGCGTATTTGATTATTTGGTTTTCCTTATTATTTGCATAATTCGTGTTTTTCCTTCATAAATTATTAAACATAAACGTACAGTGGGTTCGAACATTTAATGGCCCATATTAATGTGTTAGTACCTGCCAGTAAACCAAGCAAACGTACATTTTTTGTTTGCGCGAGTACGCGCACTATAATATTTTATATGAAAACTTCGTCGCGCAAACAAACGCAAACAATCGCCATGAAAGATTTAACCGCACTGCACCTTGTATTAAAAAAGCAAATATTTTATAATTAAAAACTCATCTCCGTTTTCTCCGTCATCTCTCACACAAATCTGCTGATTTAGAGCGTTAAAGCTTTTTTTTACGAAATGGGCATAAATAATGACCACAGTCTAAGACAAAATTCATTTGAAAAACCACCTGAACAATTTTTTTAATATTTTTATTATTTTTTATTTTTTTTAGAATATTAAGAAAATAAAGTAAAATTACATAACAATGAAATACATATTAATAGTAAAAATAGTAAACAAAAAATCCCACAAAGGCATGGCCTATTCGTGGGTATACTAGAAAATGTTAATGAATTTTTGCTCCTACAATAAATAATGGACAGTTATTATATTTTTGTGTAACATAAGAAAGAAAAAATAAGATATTCTGTAAAAGATAATATGGTTTTTTTATAGTAATTAAAAAAGGAAAAAAAAATATTAAAAAAAACACAAATATATTTCTTATTATTAAAGGGCAACAAAATAAATCATAGAAAAAAAGAGTTCGTATCTTTAGTTTGAATCCAGGATAGTGCATGTTTTTTAAAAGAAGGAAAATTTTGAAAGTTTATAATCAATGAAATATTATCAGTAAAAAAAGAATTAAAAAGTTTTGGGCCTATAAAATATGCACGTGACTTGATCTATTTGAATTGATTGTAAATAAATTTTGGTTCTTAAATATATATTTTAAAAATTGAAAACAGTATATTTGTCTTAGGTCTAAAAGTTTAGCTTCAATAAAATATTAAAAAAATATATTGTTTTCATTTTAATTTTATAAATAAATACTTTCTCTAAACTCCTGTACACTTAACTCAAATTTGTTGAAAATGGTCTGTTGGACGAAAACAAATTAAAACGACGAAAAATCAAACTAAAATCTCTTAAAATATTGCATCAGAGATGGACAATATTTTAGAAGGAATTCTAGGCATTTACAGGGCTCATGACATTGGCTGTTTTAAGTGACTGCCTTGAACACTGTGTAACATTAACCATTTTACTTATGTTTGGACATCCATATTTCTTCAATTATTCCATCTGTTGAATTTTGTGAAGTCAAAAAGCTGAAACCTGTAATGATGTGGTCGAGATTCGTCTGACTCTCAGGCGTTGCTCTCACCCACATCAATCAAAGATTCAGCTCTTTTACTTCACAATTATTTTGAAGTTAAAGTACCGTGAAGTGATCGAAGAATTGAAAAAAATACGTGTGTTTTAAGTAAAATGCTGAATGTTACAATGTTACATGTCATAAACACAGTGAGTGAAGTAGACACTTTAACCAGCCAATTGCATGTCATAAGCCATGTAAATACCTAGACTTCCATATTTTCTTTTCTAATATGTTCTTCATCTCTGTTGTAATGTGTAATTCTTAATAACTACCTGGAGGGTGAAACTCAGTCTATGTCTACAAACATTTTGACAAACTTAAAATATTATACTATATAGTATATTTTAAAAATAATATTGTAGACATATATATTTAGTTTCTAAAGAGGTACCTACGGAAAGTTTTTCTTATTTTTTTTTCATTAAAGTGTTTCTCTTTGAATTTCAGGATTATATATTTTTAAAAAATATTTTTTACCTTTTCACGCTTTTGAACCTTTCCGAGCCTGAGGGTAAAAAAATCCAAGAGCTCCTGAGAAATACCCCAGCTAAAATGCTATAAATACGACTGTAAAAAAATCAAAAATAAGTTATGATTGTCATGGTAGTGTTTATAAAACTGTTTCAAAAAATTTCTTAATAAAATACTGTCGCGATAGGATGCTGTATAGCATCGCGCTGCTCTCAAATTGAACATTAAACAACATTGATTTAAAATATGTTAGCGCGACGGTACGCGGGAAATGGGAACGGGACTGATTGTAAAATGTAAAGCACAAAATATATATTTTTTGTTTTTATGGCTAGAAGATTGCGTCGCATGTTGAGATAATTTGCCAGAAAATGTTTTAATCATTTTGATACATACTTTACAAAAAATTCAATCAATATGAGGAGGTATTAGGATCTTAGATATAGGGCAATTATATATCTTTAGCATAATAATGTGCTGTGAAAGCAAATTATTCTACCAAACCCCCAAAGGAACACTTTCAGACTACCAGGAGTCAAACTAGAGGATAAGCCATGGGTTCTACCACAATCTCTGAATTCGGGCAAAAAAAAAAATAGGTTTCTGGGCCCAAAAATATTTAATATGTTACCCGAACATTGCAAAACCATGACCCGGAATCAATTAAATAAATTTGTTAAGAATTGGTTTCTGGGTTTATGTAGAGAAAAATACGACTTTATTTAAAAAAAATTCCAAATAGAATAACTATTAAAAATTGTAAAACTGTATAATAAATTAACTAGTAGGTATCATGTTATTTACTTTTGCATAAAAATGTCTGCCTTAAAACAGGTACCTAGTTAGACAGACTAGGCATAATCCAGAGAAATCTATTGCCTAAAACATGTAGTAGATAAAGAAATTTGAAGTTTAGTTAATAAATCGTGATTATTATTATTATGATTATTAACGAAAAAGTTATTGAAAAAATATGCTGCCTGGGGGACCCTAGATACACCTCTAAGGCCCGGAAGGGTTATGTATTAGTAAATTATTGGTTCAACTGTTAGTATTAGTTTATTATTATTATTATTTCATTTTTTTATTTACATTCATATATTTTTTTAAAATATTTTTTATATTATTTTTTTTACAGGACTTAGCAAGCCAATTAATATAGCTTGTCTTGTTGTAAAAAAAAAGCAAAAAATAAGTAAATGATAACGCAATTATAAGATAAAAATAAATACAAAACCGGAGTACCAAAATTTAAAACAGAAGTGTGTACATATTTAATAGGCACAAAGCATTTTATTAAAAACATTATTTCTTAACATATCTATATCTATATCTACGTCTATATCTATATCCATATCATATCCTCATCTATATCCATATATATATATATATATACCCGTACATGGACACATACATATCCATACATACAAATATACACATATATACACAAACATACATATACATATATAGAATTTATAATTATAAATATCCATGAGAATATTACATAATTATAAATTCTGTTTTATATATATCTATATTTACAGATATTCAATTTTATTAATATATTTATATTATTTTGAACGTCATATTTTACAAATGACGTTTCTTGCATCCTTTTACCTTTATGTGTATTTAATAATGTATTTTTCTACTTACAAGTGAAAACACTAAGTACCATTTGTTTGAATAAAATTAAATGTTTTTTTTTTTTTTTTTTATATTTCAAAATACAAAAATGTACAAAAACACAATTGTTTTCCCATGAGTTAGCAAACTCATTCTGGGATTGATACAATTAAAGTTTATCAGATAAAAATAAAAATACATTTAGTTGAACATAATTAAAACAAAAATGGGCAAATCTCGGTGACCTTTTTAAAAACAAATTATAATATATTATTTAACATTAAATTACATGGGTCAAGGGTTATCGAGAAATAATTTGAGGAAATGATTTTTTAGTGTTATTTGATTTCCATTCGTAGACTGGTAAGAAATTGATTTAAGGTGAATAGGCAGGAGGTTATATTGAGTAGAGGCAATGTAGAGGAGTGACCTCAATCCTTTTTTATATTATTTCTCTTCATATTATTTCTCTTTATTTTAACTTTTAATATAATTTCTCTTATCCTTTTCGGTACAACCTTTAACATACTTTGTTTTTGTTTCCTCCAGACTCGCGACAATGAAACGGCCTTACACTGCGCTGCGCAATATGGCCACACCGCTGTAGTCGTGATGCTGCTAAATCACGGAGCGGATCCTACCGTCAGAAGTGCGAGGGACGAAACGGCTTTGGACCTTGCTTCTCAGTATGGAAGGTAAAATACCAGTCATCATAATTTCTTAAAATTGTGTTCGGGCGGATGCAGAATACAGTTCTGAGTGTGAAATAAAACCAGAACCCCGGACGAGTGAGTATTCACTGAGGAAATGAGGAAATTCAGTGTCTTTTTTTTATTTTTTTATTTGATAATAGACTTAAACTAAACCAATTTTTTGTTTGTTTATATATCGTATTATCAGCTCTATGATTTTTTAAAGTTTTGCATTTCTGAAATAACTCCGCGTGTGATGTCAGAGGATGTTTTCTGTTAGTTCTTAGTAATGTATAGAAATATTTTTTTTTAAATTAATTTTTATTTAAGAAGGTAAACATGAACATAAAATATAAAAGGAAACATAATGAAACCCATTAAACTGCGAAACCGGCTTGTCAGCAGCCAATTGGTTCGTTTACGGTTAGCCAACCGGATATTTTTCACAGCTCTCATGTCATTAGTTGGTTCATATGAACCGTGACGTCGATGAAAGTGGTGCGTTTTTATTAAAATATCTGGGCTCAGGGCCCATATCACAATGGAAAGTAACAAAGTTACCGTCAATGAGGAAGTTCGGTGTTTTTTTTAAATTCGTTATTAAATTAAGCCAATTTTTTTATATACCTATCGTATTATCAGCGCCATGATTTTTTAAAGTTTTTTATTTCTGAAATCACTCCACGTGTGACGTCATCTGTCAGATCTTCCGATTGGTTCGTTTACGATAACCAAACCGGATGTCATTCACAGCTCTCATATCATTGGTTGGTTCATATGAACTAGTGACGTCGTTCAAAGTAGTGCATTATTTTTTTCGTACATTTTCAAGAAACTTTGCCCTACAATTTAATGCTTTAACTTTTACCGCGCGCAAGAAAATATTTTTGTATCCAATTTCCCGTAGGGCTGAAATACCTCGTTCTAAAAAATTGCTTTTTTTTTTATTTACTCTCACGTCAAAGTCTGCCTTCGAACATTTTCGTATCCAATGTCCCGTAGGGCTGAAATACCTTGTTCTAAAAAATTGCTTTTTAAAAAAAAAAAATTACTCTCACGTCAAAGTCTGCTTTCGACTAGTCGTGGTTCCGTGGCGTGAGTAGTGTCGCGGACTCCGGATCAGGAGAACCGAGGTTCGAATCCCGCTCTATCACAACTTTTTTTCCAGTTTTAACACGGTTTTTTTCGTCGAAAAGAAAAAGGCTCAAAAATTTAAGTATTTGGGTTAATCATAAGAACGTAATATATTTGTTTGATAGGTGGTTCTTAATTTCAATATTTCATTGTTTATGGATTTGCACCTATAATTTCATACTGATCACCTTACTTTGCATGTACTAAAAATGATCAAGATCCGCTGCGATTTGGAATACCAATGCAGTGCCCTATGCACCACTGCCGCTGGCAAGCAGACATTTAGAAAAAATAAGCACTCCGTTGACTTTGCATGAAATAAATATTTTTCAATTAAGACAGTAACCTTAAAATATGCCGAAAAGTGTTGTTTGTGTGGGAAAAAAAATATGCCATTTATTTAATGTCTATTTTCATCGATGCAAAATTTAAGTTCGATTCTCTGACGAATTTTATTTTTATGCCAAAGAAAAATATTTCGACACAGATAGAGAATATTTTTTAAAAGAAGTGGTAGCGTAGGCATTAACAGGCCTTATGGCCACTTTACACACTGTTTAACGGTTACCTTTCTCCCTTTTTTATACATTGATTCCTTCAGGATTTTCCTAGCTAGTAAAATTATTTTGTAGAATTTCAATTAAATCTTTCAAGGCGTACTCGCAACTGCTTGAAAATTGAAACATTTGAGTAAATCATAAAAACTCTGATAATTTATTTTTTTAATCGAAAATTATTTTGTAAATAAACTATTTTACTTTTTTATTCCACGTCAATAAAATTTCTTAGATTTTCACGGTGTTTTTATGCCGCGTGTCGTTCGCACTTTTTTCGGATCGCATTACAGCGTCCATCAACAGGGTTGATGTTATAATATTTGTGTAAATACCTATTTATGTAACTTTATGTACTTAGGATCTGTACCGTAGCACAGTCGTTGCTATGTGCAGCTAATTAAACTGAAATCTATGCCGTTTAACAGTCAACGCTTTTATGTGATTTATTCCGAAATCCGTACTCTGGATTTTTATGGCCATCGATTAAAGTGTTTAAAAGCTATTTTGGACTATTGTGCCTCCTGTGTCAAGCATTTGTTTGCCGAAATTAATTTAGTGAACCTTTCAAATTGTTCCCAGCGATTAGCCTACTTTAAATATGTGAGCTCACAATTAATGTAATAAATATGCTTTGTTTAATTATTATTTTTGTTAATATTTGTTTTAGATTGGAGACGGTCGAATTACTGGTTAGAACTCATCCAGAACTTTTGGAACCCTATAGACACCCGAGGTGCATATATCCTCATACACCCCTTCACAGAGCCAGCAGAAATGGCCACAAGTAAGTTGTTTTGATTTCACATTTTTTGTTTGTATGTTGGAGTTGACAGAAGATAAACGACGGTATCCATTGAGGTGTACTTATTACACGTTGAACAAACAGAGTAACCGAGTAAATGTTTTACTTGAGTAACTGAGCACTGAACTACATGTTGTAACTGACTTAGTACTGACTAATTGAACTGACTGTCCGATTAAGTAACTAAGGATGCTACTGCTTATATTTATATATAAATTTTCCAGTGTTCATTTTACTTCCAAATGGGGTCTTGAGGTTGTGTACTATTTTCCTGGCTCTCAGCAATTTTCAGCGCGTGGTTTGTCCGCAATTTTATACTCGTGAGTTGTCAGCAATGTGTCATTAGTTATTTGAATGTTTTGATTCAATTTCTGCACTGTCTTTTAGACGATAGTAGGTCATATGACAGTGAGTATTGAATTTCCGAGAAAAATTCCGGGTGAATCATATATGTATAACAATTAAGCAAAAATTAAATAGAGTGTTGCAATTTTCGTCCAAAAAATGATTAACGGGTTAAATCAAATCAAAAATGTGATAAAATTAATCCTCCAATGCTATACAAACGAAATTAATGATAAAAAATATAAGTTTACCAATGAGGATAAAAACAAAGTCTTAAAACTCATTGCACAAGGGATTATGACTACAATGAGTTACCTGAAGATTTAAATTAACATAATAAACTTTGATATAAAATTGTAATGTTATTAAAAGTTAGTTAGTTCTTAAGTTTTTGTTATGGACTAAATAAATAAAATAAAAAAAAATGTTTTTATATGTATTGTTTGTATATTACACCACCAAAAAGTTCAATCAGCCGCTGAACTACGCGGCTAGGCTGTTCATTAAATGCGGGCATTCGACTGAATGGCTAGGCCATTCGTTGAATGAACGTTTAACGAAAGGGTTGAAGGTCACGTCGCCTAGCCTCTTTAATTTTAATACAACAATTGTCATCGTTTTATTTTGAGATGTGAGGTTAAGTTAGGTTAGGATAGGTTTGGTTAAGTTTGTTACTTAATTTAATCATTTATTTAACTTAATAATTCATCCTTAACTAAACTTAACAAGTTAAGTTTAAAAAAAACCCCCGGCGGTTTTTGGTTCTGCCGTTTCCAAAGGACAACTAACAACCTGCCAACACGTTGAACGTTGAGTTATCTGAATTCATTCATCGGCCTAGCCATTCAGGTGAATACTGGCGTTTAATGAACAGCCTAGCCGGTAAGTTGGCTGGCTGATTTAAGTATCTGGCGGCGACATATATAGACATGATCATAGAAAAACGACGCATGTGATTCGTGTGACATAGTGTGTGAAAAAATCACTCCTCTAGCGCCAGATACCTAGATTACAAAAATAATAAATCGCTTTGTACTTACAGCCCATCTGCCAAACAAAATGGATTTTTTACACTTGAAAATAGACGCACTGTATCTGAATTGTGCTATTTACATAAATTATTAAATAATAAACTAGACTCTTTAACGTACTCTCCAAAATTAATCTGAATGTCCCCTTTCGCGTGACAAGAAATAAGTAAATACTCCATCTGCCAGTTTGTAGCACTAACTATGCACAACACTCTTTCCTCTATCGTTTTTGCTCTAACTATTATGTTTTTTTTTCATCTATTAATATATTTTAAACGCCCCTTAATTTATTTAAAAAATAAATTAAGACTTTTTATTTCTGGCTGCGATACGATCCCACTTACTGTTTAATGATGCACACACCTGAACACTTACTCCGACACTAATAAACATAAACACACGTCTACACTTACTCTCATACAAATACACATAAACACATATTTTTGTTGTAACACAATTTAGTAATATTTATGATTTTTATTTAGAAACTTCGCTGGTCTGTCTTTAAACCGTAATTAAAAAAAAAAAGTTTTACATCATTGTCGACTGTTTGTTTCTTTAAAATAAATAAATGAATAATAATTAAAAGAGAAAATACGATAATACATTTGTATGAAGATAAGGCAGATCGCGTTTTCTCTTAAACAATTTCTAAATTAACGATTTAAACATTCGATTTTAAGATTCGATTTTATGATTCGATCTATAACAAATCGATCCCTTCCTCCTTGAACTCCTCAATTCCCTAATGCAAATTGTAAATCGTATTCCCTGTTTTGCGTACCGAGACGATAATCTAATTTCACCAATCCAAAAGCCTTCTGCAAATGTCGTGTCCTGATTGGTCGCGAGATTAGCGCTCGAACAATTTTGAAAAACGATTTCGAACCATCTCGAAGATAATTAAAATGAAAATCTGACGATGAAGGGTTCAGAAAGAATGATTTGGATTTTAATAAAGTTTATTATCATTTTATTTTTTAAAATTCAGTTATAAACAATAGCCAATTGATTTAGTCGTAATGATTGCGATTCAATTTACACATGAAAAACCAAAAGAAACTTAGGCGCCTAAATAATATTTAATAACTTTTCTAAATTCGCTAACCATCTGATAGAAAATAATCATAATTTTAATAAAGACAATGGGTTCAATGTTTATCATGTTGAAAATAGATCATTAAAATCAGACAACTTAGAAATTAAAAAAGAGATTAATAATAGCAAAATTGAAAAAATAATCAAACAAGCAATATTTCTTAAAAGTCCTCTTTTATCAAATAAAAATACAAATGTTCCAATTTCAACCACCATCAATTTACCAGATACCTTCAAAAAAACAAAATACTACATGAAATTATGACTGGGGGGCTTATTACCTCCATATGTTGAGATTTATATATATATATATATATTTAGATAATTTATGTAGCGCCATTTTTTGTGAAAATCACCTCAAGGGCGCTGTACAATAAATAAATATTCCAGCACGTCTTGCAGATACATAGCGCATGGACGTTTGAGATTCTAGTCTCGCCTCCAATTATTATGATATAGGAGCTAGATTACAGCACGTCTTGCAGCTACAGAGCGCATGGACAATAAGAAATCTAGCCCCTATTTACATTTTTTATTTTTTTGTTTGACAATGAAGTTCAGAGTTTTAGTGATATTTAAAAAATGGAATAAAAAACAAATTAATTAAAAATAGAAGTGAGATTTCAAGTCTTGCAGCCACTGAGCGCATGGACGGTTGGAATTCTACACCCCATTTACTAAATTTAGATAATTGATAGTTAATAATATTTATCTATTGAACCTAGATTACATAGATTATCGTCTTGCAGCTACTAAGTGCACGGACGAGTGAAATTCTAGCAATTTAAAATTATCAATCAATTTACGAAATAAACATTGAGCATAATAGTAAATTTGTAAAGTGTTCATGCTAAAAAGTAAACAATAAAAAAACTAAACAGATAAAGCACCGTTTCAACACTATGAATAACAAAACAGATAAAAAATATCCGAAGGGTAGCTTCCGTAGATTTTGGGTAGCCACTGTCGCAGAGCCGCACATGTGGCAAACACAGGTTGTTTGCTAAATTCCTGGAAGATGGCGCGGCCCATGTGTAGTTGCCGAGGGGGGAAATATGCCTATTATTCCAATGACTTTATATCGATTTCAGCTTAGAGTTAATGCATACACTAAGCATTTTAGTATGTATATAAATATTTAGAGTACCTATCATAGACACTGGTAGAATTATAAAATAGAATATGATACATTATTAAATTATACCTTGTGAGGAAGCTTGTGTAGCTTCGAATTCGGTCCGTCACAAAATATGAAATACGTGGTTTAAACAAAGTTGTTTTATTTTTAAATAAAAATGTGGTTTTTTTTCGACTGTGGTTAAGCTTTGTACGCACCACGTACAATGAATAATCTTAAATTCTTGCTATGAGTAATACCTGAGCGCATTTGGTTCAACGCAATAAAACAATTTCTTTATTATAATACACAATAGTTGCATTGATTTCCATACGTGCAGAAAATTACATGCGTTATGTTTTTTGAAAACAATTCTTGTTAGACATTATTCAGTAGTAAATATATTTTAATAAATTATCGTATCAATATCGACTACCATGATATAAAATTTGGCCAGGTAGGCCTCTTCTGACTGGCCACTGTTTTCTGTATAAAAAAATAATATTCTTTTGATATTTTTTTAAAAATATTTTAATTACTGGTTACTAACACAAATATTTCAAATTGTTACACAAATATACCCACACATTTTGCACAGAAATTTCGACTTTATTTTTTGAAAAAATTGACAATAACTGGGCCCAGGGCCCGCATAACAATGGAAAGTTAACAGAGTTATCGTCAATGAGGAAATTCTGTGTTTTTTAAATATTTTTATTTGTTATTAAATTAAGCCAATTTTTTTTTAATATACTATCGTATTATCAGCGCCATGATTTTTCATAGTTTTGTATTTCTGAAATCACTCCACGTGTGACGTCAGAGGTTCTTATCTGTCAGTTCTTCCGATTGGTTCGTTTACGATAACCAAACCGGATATCATTCACAGCTCTCATATCTTTTTTTTTTTTTTTTTTAAAAAGAAATATTTGCGTTCTTATGATTTACCCAAATATTTAATTTTGAGGGCCATTTTCAACGAGTTGTAAATAACTCACTATTAGAAAATGGAATCAAGTTGGGGTATAGTGGGATTCGAACCACAGACCTTTGGTCCATGAGTCCAATACACTAGCTACAGGACCACAACCCGATAAACATTTTTTGTATCCAATTTCCCGTAGAGCTGAAGTTCCTCATTGTCTATGCGGTCGTTTTTTTTTTACGAAAATGTAAATACTTCGTCAATAAAGTACAATAGAAGATATTGTTTTTAGTAAAAAAATATAAAAATGAACACATTTTCGTACATAAAACTTTGATTTTACTTTATGGACAATTAAAGATATTATCTTTGTTAAATTTTTATTGTAGTAATTGAATCTCAGTGTTGGTTCTATATTTTCCCAAGTGTTAGAGCTAATAGTGTAATTTGAAATATTATGAAGGTTTGATGATGGAGACACGGCGCAAAATAAATAAACACTAATTGGTTATTTTTCAGGGCGGTCGTGAACGTGCTGCTGGCGGCCGGGCACTCGGTGGGCGCGCGCACGCCGTCCGGCACGGCGCTGCACGAGGCCGCGCTGTGCGGCAAGGCGGCGGCGGCGCGCGCGCTGCTGGCGGGCGGCGCGGACGCGCGCGCGCGCGACACGCGCGGCGCCACCGTGCTCGACGTGCTGGCGCAGTTCCCCGAGCGCGCCACGCACGAGATCGTGGCGCTGATCAACAGTAAGGACCTTTGAACCTGACTATTATATATATATATACATATATTTTATTTGTTTTATTCTTTATCTTAAAATAGTGCGCACACAAAAATATTATTTTGTGTGCTCTTGTAAGAATAACTTTGAATA
Organism: Micrasema longulum; assembly: GCF_059751315.1. NCBI lineage: Eukaryota > Metazoa > Arthropoda > Insecta > Trichoptera > Brachycentridae > Micrasema > Micrasema longulum. Next base: position 39,716 of record NW_028278824.1, read on the forward strand.
TAAATTTAAAATTGTTGTAAGACAGAGGAAAAAATATTTTTGAGAAGGGAATATGGAAGTATAGGCATTTACTGGGCTTAAGACCTGTCATTGACTGGTTTAAGTGGCCACTTTTTACACTGTGTAACATTCATCATTCTGCCTATGTTTAAACATCCACATTTCCTCAACTCTTCTATCTGTCGACTTTTATGATTTCAAAGATCCGAAACCTTTATCACGTGGGTGAGATTCGTACAGGTCATAAATCATAAGCCCTGTAATTGCCTAGACTTCCATATTCCCTTCTTAAAAATATTTCCCCTCTCTTTTGCAACAAAGTTTTATCTAAATAACTCCCTAGAGAGGAAATCCAGCCAGTTTGCAAACATTTGGGCATACTCAAAATATTGTTGAATTAACTAACTGGTAAAAGAAGAAGTATTAAAATTGGAAAGTGGTTTCAGGCGTTGCCTAGTAGGTGAATTGGTTCAGCCGGATGAATCTCACCCACATGATAAAGGTTTCGGCTCTTTTACTTCACCAAAGTCAACAGATGGAAGAGTTGAGGAAATGTGGATGTTTAAATATAGGCAAAATGGTGAATTTTAACAGCCAGTGATAGGTCATAAGCCCTGTAAATGCCTAGACTTCCATATTACCTTCTCTAAAACGTTTTCCCTCTCTGTTATATATTATTTATAAATTGTTTAACGTATCCATGTTAACCTTATGTGTGAATTTTTTTTTCCCATTTGAGATTTTTTTTCTGCCTCGAAATAAATTGAATTTAGTGACTCCGCCTTCGAACCAGAGATTATGCATAAACCCAGAAACTATAATGCATGAATAATATTATAAAAGAGGCAATTGAATTGTGCAGACACCCAAATAACACAAACAAAGACAACGGGTTTAAAATTAACTCAACATTGTTCCGGTATTACACAATACGCACGACAAAAATGACACTGAATTTACCTACTGCCGACTGCATTTGCCGTAATTATTGCTCTTGCAACGGTAGCCAAAACGTCGAAACTAATCGAACTGACACCGGATCACCCAAAAATGGCGATACATATTGTAATACGTGTCTCCCGTTTTCCCAGAATACCGGTCCAGCAACGGCACGGACAGCTCCGGCGAGGAACTGCCCCCCATCCCCGTGGCGGGGGACAGCCCGTACGACAACGTGCGCCCCCCGGGTACGGCCCAGAGAGCCCAGCGCCCCGTGTGGGAGCGCCGCCCCGAGGACGAGCGGCGGGTGTCGGCCGCCTCCAACATTTCTATGTGAGATATTATTTTTCTTATTAGTGTTTTGAAGACGTTGAAAGAGTTAATGCAGAGTATAAAATGAGCGACGCATGTACCAAGTAATTTCTAGAAAATTAAAAAAAAAAAAAAAATTACTAGAAAATAACAATCCTGGATATACCTTGTATAAAAATAGAGAATTTAAAAAAAAAAAGTACTTTTTTTCTTAAACATGACAAAAATATCGTACGAACGATTTTTCACTATTCTTTATTATACGTCAAGCACTGACATGACAGGGGGGCTGTTATGTCAATGCTTGGCGTATAATAAATTTAAAAGCCCTATGGGCGTTAATCTTTACATATATAATTCCTCTGTACGTGTGATGTCACCGTACTCCTCCTAAACGGCTTTACTGATTTACGTGCGGTTTTCAGATAAATATAGATCTTTGCGCTGTGCGTGTTCGTAGATATTAAAATCTTTAATCGAATATGTAAAAAATAAGTTAGGAGCATAAATGTTTTATTCATCGATCTACCAGAGTTGCATTAGAGGAGAATGCATTTGCAAAAAAATGGAAAAATGTTGTTTTTTTTTGTATAAAATAAGTTTTTTTTTATGTATTCAAACATCATTTGAATTTTGTGGATCTCAATCAGATTCTTTACTTAAATTCCTTATAATTTCTACCCATTTATTTCATTTTATTGGATTTTTGGTAACACTAAAATAAAATTGAATTCAATACATTTTTAAAAATCGTATTCCTACATAAGTGCTCCCCTTTGTTGGTGAGACGACCGGAGTTTGACGTTTGCAAAAAGAATGCCATATTTGAAAAAAATATTTATTTCATCTTTCAGAATTCAACCATAAACAAGTACCTACTTAAATTTAATAATTGAATAATAACAAATTTTAGTTTTGGAATTCAATCACAAGCGAGTACCTAGGTACCTACCTACCTTATAATAAAAAGTATATTTTCAAGGAAAGCCAACGTTCGGGCAGGACAACGTCTGTCGGGTCAGCTAGTAAATAAATAAAGAAGTTTCAGCGTATTCAAATTAGGCTCCCCCCCATCCAATTCCTTATGAAAGAGAGTACTGCACAGAAGTATGATAAATTATTAAAAACATTTCAAATATAAAAATTAATTTATATTTACATATTCCTTAGTTCGCCTGCACCTAGACTATTCCTCTGTTATCTGGTCTCCATATTATGATGTTCACATCAAGAATATTAAATCAGTTTAACATCGATTTTTGAGAAAGATAGGCCGGAGGTTGGGCTTATCCAGAGACCAATATACGTATCTATAATAACCGTATCTAGAATAACTCCCTAGGGAAAAAATCCAGCCATTCTGCAAGCATTTGGACATACTCAAACTACCTTAATTACATTAACTACCTGGTAAAAGAAGAAGTATAAAATTTGGAAAATTGTTTTCAGGCGTTGCCTAGTAGGAGATTTTGTTCAGCCGGATGAATCTCACCCGCATAATAAAGGTTTTAGCTTCTGTACTTCACAAAAGTCAACAGATGGAATAGTTGAGGAAATGTGGATGTTCAAACATGGGCAGAATGGTATATGTTACACAGTGTGTAAAGTGGCCACTTGAACCAGCCAATGACAGGTCATAAGCCCTGTAAATGCCTAGACTTCCATATTCGCTTCTCAAAAATGTTTTACCTCTCTGTTGCAATAAGTTTAAATATGAATAATTCCCTAGGGAGGAAATCCAGCCAGTCTACAAGCATTTGGACATACTCAAACATTGTCCTCCATCAGTGTTTTTTGGTGCTGTAAAATCACAGTTGCGCCGTTGTTGCACTAAAAAAAAATGCGCTTTTGGCAAGTCCCCGCGCGCAACTGACCAATCAGGCGTTGTTGTCACTAGCACTCGCGAAATTGTTCGAATTTTCTATAGGCACAAGTTCTATCTGGTAGTTTGTAGTCAAACTATCATTCTGCCAATTTTGCACGGATAAAACACGTATTCATAGACTTGTGGCATACTTATCATGATTTTTTTTTTAAATGTTAGTTATGTCATTGTTGCGCCGGATGACCGATATGTTGGCCTAAGAATTTAAATCATAACACTTGACATTTAATTAAAAGAAAACCGCGAAATATCTCCTTACTCGCTGAAATATTTATCTCCTTTTGTTTGAATGTTCAAAGTGTAAAATATAAAGAAAATCGCCCCTTCGACACTTCGGGGTTGAATTCTCCGGAGTGATCTCACTCGGCGGCCGCAGTCAAAGGGTTTAAACCGTTTTGTAGTGTGTTAACCCTGTAATTACGACATCTTGTGAGGTGTCATCTCGTTTATTTTGGGCGGTCTTGGGTTCAGAGCCATAGGGATACATGTCAATTAAAAAATAATTTTTAAAAGAGGTGCTTTTTAAGATCTCCTATTCACTATCAAAGATATTACGACAGCATCTTTGTTTAAATCACATCTGAAGAAACATCTCATCTCTATCATAATCTATCATCCTCTCTTCTTTCCTCTTTGTTCCTCTTTGCCATTGAGTAATAGTTTTGATTTAAGGTAATTTATTACGTTTATTTATATTTTAATTTAAAGTTATTTATATATTGTTCAAATACAGTTATTTATATTGTTTTACATCTTAAGCTTTTTATTTTATGCTTATTTGTTTATAAATTTGTGGAAACCACTTTTAAATTGTAAATCTTAAGCGGTTTATAAATAAATAAGTGTAAAATGTCATACCACAAAGTGAAAAATATCTTTGATATAAACAATAATGAATCCTATTGAATATGTTTCGTTACTTAAATTGTGAAAATACTTTTTTTTAAATGCTGGTTGGAAGAAATTACCATTTGTCAATTAGCCCGCCAACGTTCAATTTACTTTTTTTTAATCAAAATTAACGGTCGAAGCCAATTTGTACAAAATTAAAGTTAAATACAAAGTTATATAATAGAAAGAAAACATAGTTAATTATTATGCTTAAACTCAATAAAAGTAATTCATAGTAAAAAAATATTAAAGATTTATAGAAAAACAGTAAAGTATAGAAGAAAAGTACTAAATAAGAAATACATTTTAGGTTTGTAAATCTAACATGGGCACATATTACTACGCAAATTCAGCAAAAATAAAAATAAATATACTTGTATATGATAAGAGTATATTATACAAACATACTAAATCTTTGGTTCATCGGTTATTGTTGCAAAGTCAGTAGTACGCACTATTATGTACAAAAAGTAAATTATAAAAAAAATCTTCAAAATTTTTACTTTTCTCTATATTCTCATTGATCGAAAAATTATTGGGGCGATTCAATTATCTTGAGTTTGTATACTAATTCTGTGATTTTCAGCGATTTTATATCCGCGCGTATCAGTTATTTGTCATCAGTAATTTAGGTGTTTTGACAACCTATTGTTTGCATACGGAAAATGCGTGATTCAATTTTTGCACTGTCTTTAAAACCATATGAAAGTGGGCATTTATTTCCGGGTGACTCCTAAAAACCTAATAATAAACCTAATGCATTCTAAAAAACTAAATGGAAGACTGGTCCGTGTTATAACGATACTCTAGTGACATTAATACTTATTATGAATACGAAATATTATTTATTTATTAATTTTAAAAAAACAAACCGTCGACAGTGATATAGTAACATGAAAAAAAATACAGCTTAAAGACAGACCAGCAAAGTTTCTAAATAAGAATCATACATATTATTAAATTGTGTTACAACAAAAGGGTGTGTTTATGTGTATTTGTATGAGAGTCAGTGTAGATGTGTGTTTATGTGTATTAGTGTAGGAGTAAGTGTTCAGGTGTGTGTAAGTGTGAGCATCATTAAATAGTAAGTGGGATCGTATCCCAACCAGAAATAATGAGTCCTAATTTATTTTACAATAAATTAAGGGGCATGTAAAATATATTAATAGATGAAAGAAAAGCATTATAGTTAGAGCAAATCAATTATAAAGCAACTACCTCAATTCTCGTAGTATACAAGTATTTATATACCACTATGATCTAGGTTGCAATAAAAGGGTTTTTTTAATTTTTTAAAGATATATTTGGACTCCTGTATTTAGTAGCCTTACGTGTCATGTACAAGGCTATGGTACTCGGAAAAAGTCGTTTTTGTTTGTCTTGGAAATGGGATATTTGATCACTGATTTTGGTTTATTACCTTTTTTTTACATTTTTTTTTTACATTTTTATTGCACCACAACAGGCCAGGAGGCCTAATTACAGTGGTGAATTACATCACAGAGCACCCAGGCTTGAGAAAAATCACATTTTTTTTAATTTTTGTGTTCTCATCGGGAATCGAACCCGGAACCTTCCGTGCGTGAGTCTAGCGTCTTGACCACTACACCACGGAAGCCGCCTTTATGAGTCCAATCACTATCGTTGCAAAGTTCAAGAACAATGGCTCGTGGTTACTACTTTAACTACAGTGTGGATATCTGTTAAGGATATTCCATCTTTCCTGCATTCTGCTTCAAGTTTATGGCGTTGTAAACTGAAAAATGGGCATTGAAATAACTGATGTTCGATACTGTGTGAAGAAATATCATCGCATGGACAATAGTCATCATTCCTTAATATAAAATATAAAAGGGTTAAACACCTTGCTATATTAATATGGATGCAAAAAATATACATAAAAGAGTTCGGATGTTTATAAAAGAAGTGATGAACAAAGCTTTTTTTTCAGTGCATCCATCGTTCCTTTCTCCTTTCAGAGAAGTCACCCACCCTCAAAGGAAAGGTGACAAGAGCCCTTAACGTTGGCTGGAAAAGCATTTAATGACAATTATTAAACTTCCTGTACCTGTGGAACATTGCGTCATGATTGTTTGAATAATATACGTTGGGGTCGCGTCGGTCGTACAGGCAAACAAGTCTTAAAAACTAACATATTACAACAGAGATGGAGAACATTGTAGATATTAGCTGGAGGTGAATGGTGGACTTTTACTTTTTAAGTGGAGTAATTTAATGATAATCGGAAAATAAGCATGGAAAATAGGCGCAGAAAAGCAATTGTAAGGAAAACGATTGAGTTATTGCTTCCTTGGAAAATTATGAATTCAGCTGATTATTCAGAGAGCGAGTGATTGTTGATTTGGGAAAAAAAGTAATTGAAACAAAATGAATATTTTATATGAAACATCATAACGGCTTCGTGACTTTGCTCCCCCTTCATACAGATTTATCCTTCTACCTGCTCACAGTTTGTAGTTTCTATCTCCCTGACATTTAATTCGTGTGCGTACCTCTTCTCTAAATAATTAAGATCCCATTTAAGTAACTTTGGACGGTTTTCTGAAAGTGTAGCGCACCCTCATTAGCGGAATCTCATTAGTTTTGTGACAGTTTAAATGCCTTTTCGTTTTAGTCGTGAGTGTCATTTTAATGAAAATTTCCTTCCATTCTAGCACTTTCTTTTACATAAACCTAACTAAAAACTTAATTTCTAGCAAACCGTCTTTACGTTTTGATCTATTTCACTTGAAAATAATTTCATCAAAAGAAACACGTTGTCCAAAAAAGTTACTTATAAAAATCGCTTCAGAACGTTTTTCTACTTACTTTCCTTATTTATATATTTATGTATGTTTTCCAATTTATATTTATGTTTAATTTCTTTATTACTAATGATATATTTTATAATGTGTATTTATGCTTCAATTTTTATTATTATCGGTATGTTTTATAATAATTATGTCTCATTTCTTTACTTTTAATGGCAAATTTTCTAATTTATTTTTATGATTCTCATTTTATTATTATTACCTGCATGTTTTCTAATTTATATTTATATTGATTTTTTCTAATGTTATTATTATTATTTGAATTTATTAAGCATCATTTAATGAAATTTAAAAAAAACATGTAAAAAAGAAGGTCTTTCCTAAACACAGGAATTTCCTAGCTAGTCGGGACCTGAAACAAAGAAACTCTGTACATTTTAAAACTGGGAAATACAAAAATAAATAAAATTAAAAAAATAAGTAATACCTAATTAATAATGAATACTATTTCGAATTGTATTTTTTTTTTGTAAAAAATCTGTTAAGACAATAAACATAAAACATCACTAAAAATGTTGACAATTTTTCTCTTTACATTAAAATTTTCATGTTAATACGCTTTGGATTTGTTTGTTTGTTCGCTTAAATTACGTAATAACAAGTTTGTATCCTTGCACTTTTTTTGTGTATATTGGGTATCATCCGAACAAAACTATATATTTTTTCATTTGTTTTATTTATCGTAATAAAAATACGTGTTTAGTTTGATTACACTTTTATGAGTGATTTTCACCAGTAACCGGGTTTCATCAACACCGACATAGTCGGACTGTCCGATTTCGATATCGGTCACCAGTCTGACGACGTCGGTCACGACGAAATCCGGTCTGTGGTGAAAATTATAAATAAAAGTAGAATTTAACTTAATACGTATTTTTATAATTTAAATACAGTTTCAGCAAGAAATGTCGACAGAAAAACTCATTTTATTATTTGTTTTATTTTGTTTGTTTTGGTTTTTGTGAAGCGAATGGTACGGAGGTCATGTTTGTTTGTTTGTTTTTTTTTAAGTTTCTCTGCTTTACAGTCAGCCATAAAATAAAGCATTAAACTACTTATTATCATTTTTACAGGAAATCTAATTGCAATTCTCCAAACAAATCTCTTATCCCTCGTTCACCTCAGTCGTTTGATAATTTTTCCAAATCAAGATACATGCTTCTGCTTTCATCTAAATGCTTTGGCCTTAAACATAAATCAAGTTCAGCGTCAGACATAAGTTCTAGTTCAATAGGGTATTACAAAACTTCGAAGCCTATTGAAAAAGATGAGGAAAGTCTTATGACTAAGTCAACTTCAAGCATATCCACCTTGCGTGTTGGAAAAAGCAAGTTTTTCAAAAGAAAATCATCCAATCCTATTGACATCCCCGAAATAAACGTCATCCTCGAATCTCATCTTAACGTCTCTAAATCTTATCCCCGTCAACAAAAAAATTCTACTTCCCAAAATAGACCATCTTTACCAAATATTACTGAGGCTTCGGAATACTTTGCTGATTCCGATAGTGATGGTTCAGCGCCATCTTTTAAATCTGTTTCTAATCCTATCTACTCTCACTGTGGAAGTGTCAAGGACTTGTTGGAATTAATGAAAAACTCTAACCTGTCGGACGACGAAAAGGTATACGAAGAAACGGAAGAACGACATTTTGATATTAATAACGTGTTTGAAGAAGTTGGATGCGAAGAATTAACGGTCAGAGATTCAATTTCGGGATCACCAGTAGAGTCAACGAGATCGTCGTTTGAATTTCATCCGAATTCTCCAAAAGCTGGATCTTTACTTACCAAAAAAAGCCAGTCTGTGAATGATGGGAAAATTTCAAAAAAACCTTTACGTTCAACACACTCAAACAGAACGCTTCGGAATTGGACGGTTGAACAAGAAGGATTTAAAAACTCTGACTCGATGTACACCAAAGTAATGCTTGCTGCAAAAGAAAAGAATGTCGGTGTTAAACCAACGAATCCGTTGTATTACGCCATGCTAGATTTTACAACAAAGGCAAACTCCCTCAAACAATTTGAAAAAGTTAAAAATACGGATAATCACCTATATGAGCCATTTGACTTTAGCAATTATCCTCCCGAAAATACACGAATAATTAAAAACGATAATTTGCAAAGTCCAATACATGCTACCATAAGAGATACAACATTTAAACCAATTGAAGTGTTTCGGGAGAGTAGTACTATTTTTAACAGTACACAATCTGATAAGACCGCAGATGGAAATTCTAGTGACGATGTTGCAATACAAACCCAGTCTTCTGAGGAGTCCTTAGAAGAATTACTCACATTCAGACACGGCGTAAGGAATAAACCTGTGGCTCCACCTCGCCCTAAAGGTCTAGTCATACCGAAAAAAATGTCTCCAAAATTATCTGATTCTAATTCCAGCAGATCGGTTAGTTTGTGTTATTCAAACGATTCCTGCAAAAGCGATAGTCTTAAATCATCTATATCCTTAAAGAAGCGACGCTTATCTAATCCAACTAATCGTAAATTGGCGGACTACGAAGAGTTTTCTAATAAAAGTACACCATCCTATAGAAATTCCATTGGTGCAACATCCATAAGAAGTGTAGAAATGGTGTCTCAAAGATCAAGTTTTGATTCTTTTAATACAGACTCTTCATCACAAAGATCTAGTTCTGATATTCCTGTTGAAAGTTTTTATTTACCAATGAATAAAGTTCTAGAATTTTCTCAAAATGCGCAAGATTCCTTAGATACCACACCAGGATCCTTATCAACGTTACGACAAATCCACGAACTGGACGCACCATTGTATCAAAATATGGCATACGTGAGTGATAATTCACGATCTAACTCCGAAGGAAAATTAACATTTACGCCGCAAGGTAGAAGATTTTCTGGCCATATTATAGGATCAAGAAGGTGTGTTTATGATACACCGGTTGATGACGGCTATATTTATATTTCTAACAAAGCATCTGGAAATGTTTTGAATTCACGATTAAGTCGTGAAATAGACAATGATGTCGTTCACGTAAAAGATAATCCGAATGTGGACATGTATAAAAGTACAGCTGAAGATCAGTCAAATTCATCTCTTCAAACTAAAGATATTGATTTGACTAATAATAGATTTGTTTGCTATTGTGAGGATTCCTGTTGCGACTCGCATCACACCAAAAAGAAATCCGACGGATCTGGATATCAAACAGCTTCATATTCTCAACTAAAACACTCGGTATCTTTTCCAAATCTTCAGACTTACCAAACCGAGAAAAAATTCTTATCAATGCCCACAAAATCTAAAGAAACATCAATCTCTCAAGCCTTCGATATAAATTTTAGCACACCATTTAATGATCAACCCGATACCTTCCTTTATGACGAAGTCCCCTCATCCTTGAAATGTGCTGATATTCCACCAATTGCTTTACAAAAACAGTTTTACCCAGAAGACACCGGTGGTTCCCAGTATGAAAACGTCGAAGCAAACAGAAAGAGAGATTCAACGGTTTCTAATGTGTCTTTTTATTCTGCATCTGATCAAACAATTTATGAAGTTCCTAGTGCAATACCTGTCGTATACAAGAATTTCCCTCGATCTTCCTATTTATCTAATCCTCGTGAATCCTCCATATCATCTGTGTCATTTTATTCTTTGTCGAACGAATCATCTATTCAATCCCCTTGTTTCTCTGAGCCCGATTCCTCCTCTATTCCAACTGACTCTTTACATGCTAATGTTGCTTCTTCCTGTGATTGTCTCGCGCTTGTTGCTAAGGGTGGCAGTACATTGTGTGTTCACAGCGGGTCGGATGGCGGTCATTTCCCATACTCTAAATCCCAACTGATGGAAGGCAGCTATCACTCTGAGGAACTATCGTCCAGCTACCAATCGGGCAGAGTCAGAGAAGCGGACCAGCTCAGTATATCTTCGACAACATCGAGTACTGGTGGACCCAGTCCGAGAGAAAGGCAGCGATGTGGAACCAACGACTCTTCAGTCAGTGGAGGAAATGTTTATCTTCCGATGGCGTCATCTGGGTACCACGCTCATAGTCCTGGTTCTAACAACAAAGTTTCGGTAAGTTTTTAGTCAATCTTATAATAATAAGCGTGATTTTAAAAAAAAAGCATTTTATGAAAATGCTTTTGACAAATTAAATCACTGCGTGAAGCCGAAGTACAGCATATCGTAGGTGATATTACAATTTTTTAACTGCAATAAATTCGTTATAGGGACTAAGATCCTTTGTTTTAAATTATTGATATTTTTTACTTTAAATACTTACTGTTTTTTTTACTCCAGCGTTATTTTTGGTTGATCCGTAAGTAATAAATTAACAGAACACTTGGTAAGTTCCCCTGCCGAAAAAAATAATTGATAGCTACGCGGTATTGCAGTATTATCGACGATAGCTTATTTTTTAAACAAAAAAAAAAATTCAAAAAATCCATTCGTAGCTAATTTTTTTCTTTCTAATATTCGTTTTGTAGATTTGTTGCATTTTACCTACTACTTAAAAAATATTTGTGCCGAAAATCTATAAAGATAAAATATGGGTTTGATTTGGTGACTTAAAATGCAGATTTAAAAAAATATATATACCTAACATTAAATGTCCATATTTTTTTTAATTAAAAAAAAAACATATTCTGTATCTACCTCAGTTCTCGCTAATAATTTTTCAATCACTAAACCTTCTATATCTATTTCTTTCCCGCGATTTTCCTGTCGCAGAGAAAATACACCAAATTATCCTCCTTATTTTCTTTCTATCTAAAACCAATATTTCTCATCTCCCCTGCCAGGAATCGAACCCGGGTCTTGGAATGGTAGACGAACACGCCAACCACTACTATAAGTGGCGGACTTATCTCCACTCGTTTTCCTTTTTTAGGATTTTTACCTGAGAGTAGCCATCGGCTCGGAAACACTTGTTCAGTGATCTGATTCTATTCACACTTAGAACTTAACTCTTCATCCGCCCGGACAAAGGAATTTGAAGAACACTCCTGTTTTGTTAACAGCTGTAATTTGTGATGACTGGACCGAGGAAAACATCTCACAACTAATGCTTTGTATACTCTTCCAGTGTTGTGTTTACATTTGGCTTTAGATTAATGACCCCTTTGGCCAAAAAGCATGTTCTTCCATGGCCATTGGCACCGTCTTTTATTTCCTCTCTCACCTCAAAGTTGTTTCCGACGATTGAATGACCCAATTTTATATACAAGATCTTGTTCAATTGATCGGAGTCCGTTCATTTCAACTCGCACTAATTGAGCAATCGAGATACTCGTAATTTCCAGAACGCGGGCAAATCATTTAGTTTCCCGCGCTTTTTGGCTACCAACCAAGGACTTCCGTGACGTAATCAACAACTGCGAGTTACGCCTTTCCGTTCTGAGATCATCCTTATCTCCTGGTTAATAAAGGGTTAATTGGCACACCGCATTCCCAGCACGATTTTGCAAGATTGGTGTTAGTGTGTATTGTGCATAAAGTGCTTTTTCGCGTTTAATTTAACCTAATAATACGCGCTTCTCGTTTGCTAATTTAGTTTTGAGATATTTTCTGTCAGTTTTCAGTTTACTGTAGACGTCTTAGTACTGAATATTTCTCCGGGTTTTTTAAATTATTAAAAATTGGTTTTTAAGTGTTTAAATTATTTCTTATATAACAAGGAATGCGTTTTATTTTAGTGTTATCATAAAATACAATTAAATATGTGTTTTTAATGCTGTGAAGTGATTTACTTTATTTATTTGTTATTTTTAACGTAGGTAGGTAAATCATCTCCCACATTTTCTTTATTCAACGCCAATAATGTGTTTTGTTGACTTATTTAAATACCTCATTATAAATATGAGTCATTACTCATTACACAATCTTCAGAAATCATTTTTCCAGTTTTATTTTTTTTCTTTGCAATAATGAAGTACATTTTATAATATTCGTAATAATATGTATTTTTATATTTTACATTATTGATGACCTAGGTACTAGATAATACAGATGAGCGTTTTAATTATTTCACAAATAAAACTGTTTCTAAATAATAGTTTAGAGCAGAATGGGCAAAAATCTACTACAGGCGACTGTTAGAACAGTTTCACAAAAGTTTATTACATTACTAGCCACGCTCCTCTCAACTGTTATTTAAGAAACAGTTTCAAGTACTCTTGAGTAGTTTAGAAACAGTTTCACATTGGAATCTGTTTATTTTAATACTCTGACTAATTTTTATTTACAGTAAAATTTTAAAATGGTTTCAGCTTTTTCCAAAGAATAATAGTTAATTAAAATAAATAAAACAACTTTATTTTTAACCACTTATTTTTTCTACGATATAATCCATTAATTAACTATACCTCGATAAAAAAAGTTTGTACAGCTTTGAAACCGGTCGGTAGAAAAAATAATAAAATAAGTGGTCAAAAAATTGTGTTATTTATTTTATTATAATGAGAGTGCTTCAAATAAAAAAAATATAAATTACAGATTATTTTTTTGTGAGATTGTTTTAGCTGTTTCGGAAGAATAGCTGTTTCACTTTTTTTAACACATCTAGTAGGTACCAATTACGTTTTGTCTTTGATCACTTTGTTTAAATTAAATGTATAAAATATGTAAAAAATATTGTTGTATAACTGAACTGCGTATTTATAAATGCGCAGTTACATTTTATCACAAAGTTAGTGCCTGAAATATTAATTTTACTATTAATCAAACTGAGGCGCCCTCCGTGGTGTCAAGACGCTCGACTCACGCACGGAAGGTTCCGGGTTCGGTTCCCGGTGAGAACACAAAAAAATAATATGAGTTTTCTCAACCCTGGGTATTATGTGTAGTAATTTACCACTGTAATTGTCCTCCTAATATGTATATAATTTTATTTTTTTTATCCTTTCTGATTTTTGTATAAATATATTTGATTTGATAATAATGATACCAGTCTTGATGGTATTGTGAAAGCGATGAAACCGGTCATAGGTTATTCAAATTTGGAACTTTTTAAGTATCACTTGTCTTTTATTTCCATAATAATGTACTCAGTTAGTTTGGATTTGATAATAATACTAAATAATATATACTAAATCATTAAAGATTTTCTAGCACTTAGTCTGTATACTTTTTCTTTCATTAGCTTTTAGTACGAATGTTTTACCGGTATATACATACCGAATATTTTATACAAATAACACAATTTTTGTAAATTATCGGTATTTTATCAATGTAGATACTAAAACTTTCATACAAATCGTACGATTTCCGTAAACTACCTATATTTACATACTGAACATTTCATGGAAATAGTATCCACAATTTCCGTAAATTACCGATGCAGATACAAAAAAATCATGCAAATAGTAACCATAATTTCCTTAAAATGCAGATTTGTTAATGAAAATAGATAGATACTAAATATCTTACAAATGGTATCTTCATTTTCCATAAATAACCGATGTGGATACTTAAATACTAAACATTTCATTTCACCCGTAAATCACCGAATCGTTACCCACGTAGATACTGAGAATTTCGTATAATTATTTATTTTTACTTTCTTTTTGATTTTCTGTTAAAACTTCAATTGCAAAATATAAGAAGTTGGGCGGAATTATTGCTAAAAGCAATATCTTCCAGCCAACCAAAAAAACAGACTGGTCAAAAGAAGAGTTTGTCAAAATGTGTATTTAAAAATGAAAATATGTATCAATATGATACATACGTAAAAAATGAAAAATAATTTATACCTACTAATAACGTTTTGACCGGGTATAAACTATTTAATAGTTTTAGGTAGTACCTAGGTTGAAGTTGAAAGTTTTATCTTAAGTTAAGTAAAGTGTGGTGGAGGGTAGATCAGCAAGTTTCCCGATGCGCGACTTTAGCCGTTTGAGTTTTATTTTTGTACTCTGTTAAGTCAGCCAAGTCAGCCAAGTTCAATGCCGCGTGTTTCCCGCGAAAACCATGGTATTTCACCACTTCTTCAAATACATAAATATACCAAAATAACGTAAATAAAGTTAGAAGATTACCAGTTGTAATTTCGAGGTTTAGGTAGGATTTTCAAAATAACGAAACATTGCGATGGTAATACAATACGTATTTTTTTTTGGATTAGTTTGATAGTCTATTAACAATGTTTTTTTTCGAATCCGCTCAATTACATTTTTGTTTCGTTTTAGTCAAAAAGGACATAGTGGTTTGCATATAATAGTATTAAATTAAAATGTTAACAACCATAGGTGCGAAGATTTTCACGGTCACTGATATCTATATATTTCTTTTTTGGGTGATACCGTGTGTGTTGGATTTGTTCCGACATTTCGGCTACCATTGCAGGAGTCATCTTCAGAGTAAACTAAGTGTTTTGTTGAAAAAAATATGTGTATAAGTACCAGTGTCACAGTCGGAAGTAGGCACATTTTTTTTCGTTTTCGTAGTATGTAGTGCTGAGAATTATGTTGAGTTTACTTTAAGCCCGCCGTCATTGTTTATATTATTTGGGTGTCTGTGTATTGCAATTGCCTCTTTTATTATTCGTGCACTGTAAAATCTGGGTTTATGTAAAATTTTCAGTTCGAAGGCGAAAACATGTCCGGGTCTATAAAGTGTTCCGCTATTGCAGATTTGTCAGGGTGCCCAAGTTCACAAACACAAAAACACAAAAAAACTTTTCAAACATCAACAGATGGTTCAAGTACATGCATAGTGGTAAATGTTACACAGTGTGGACCGATGATTGCGGGTAAGAAAATGATGATGATGTTCAATTTTCACCAGTCGTTTTTGGTTAGTGGGAAGATGTTGCCTTTTTTTACCGTGACAAGCCAGGAAGCTTTATCTACAGTGGTGAATTACAGCACAGAACACTCAGGCTTCCGGAATCTTCCGTGCATGACTCAAGATTTTTAACCACTACACCGCGTTGACCAGCTAGACAAAAGCCCGACAAAGTGCATTTATTTTGTACTTAAAGCTTACATTATATGTATTCTTCGTCCGCCCGGACACAGACTGATTCGCTCAAAATGTAATGATTATCGTCTTCATTCTTTCGTTTCAGCCCACCCCGCCCAAGAAGCCTCCTCGCCGCAATCTCTCTGTGTCTCCAACCCACCTTCTCCCACCTCTGGTCTTCAACTCGGGAAGCACCCAGCCCCAGGGTCAATTGGCCCGGTACCAGCAGACCAGGAGTCAGGATGACCTGGACGATTTCCAGGTACTGAATCTTAATCATAACAATATGTGAATGGCAACTGGCTTTTTTTTAAACTATAAGCTTTTTTTTGCTTAAAACCGGAAAATTCTCATGTAAAAACTCATGTAACAATGGTAGAAGTTCAATGCCCTATGCGTCATCAGGTACAAATAAGGTAAAATAAATAAAAAGTCAAATGTATTATTCCTTTGCATAAGATTCCTCAGTAAGGGTCAGTTGCACAAAACAACAAAAATTTTAAAAGAAAGAAAACAACACATGGAAATTTGGATGTTTAAACATAGACAGAATGATGAATGATGCACAGTTGTGTGAAGTGGTTACTTAAACTAGCCAATGACAGATCATAAGCCCTGTAAATGCTTAGAATTCCGTATTCTCTTCTCAAAATTGTTTTCCATCTCTGTTGCGACAAATATGGATCTTATAACTCCTTAGTGAGGAAATTCAGTCTGTTTGCATACCCAAAATATTGTAGATAAAAAGAAACAAATTGAAGATAAATTTTGTTTTTAATTAATTTTTAAAATGTCAAAATCATCATTCCCTTTCCGCACCTAATGGTGCATATGGCACTGCATCGGTACACCAATTGCAGCGTATGTTGAATTTTTTTTGTTACATGAAGGCAAGATGATCAGTCTTACGCTTCAGGTACCAGTCCAGGGACTATGAAATATTGTGGTGTGAAAACATTATTTATTTGACACTTTATATACATATACAATAAATATACATATAAGGGCGGGCATATTGTCTTAAGGCAATTTCTTCCTACCTACATGGGCATATTGAATCTTACAAACTAACAAAACACCCTTTTTTTTTTTTTTTTATTCAGAAAACATACAGTCATACATAATATGTATTGAAAACAGCAATTTTTTTAAATCAAAAGATTAATTAAGTTTTCATAAAATATGCAAAAGATGTAAACATTAAATGTGACAAAAAACAAATAAATAAGAAATTCAAGTGAGAAAATAATAATTGTTAACATTTGCGTTTTCCATGGAGGTTATCGTTGGTATAAATGAAAATAAATAAAAATATCGAATAAATATTTCATGTGAAACATGTCGGGAATCGAACCAGAGACCTCTTGCACAGTAGGCAAATGCGCTGACCATTACACCAAAAGGCCGACGTCAAAACAAGCAAAATTCATTGTTTTTTCTTCATTTTTTTATGCAACCCATTTTCAATTTTGATGAAAACAACAACAATGAGGAAGTTCAGTGCTACAGGAAGTTTTATACATTTTTTCACTTACGCCCGTTAAAAAATACAGCATTTAGCTGTACGGCGAAGATTCTCGAAAATGTATGAAAAAAATAATAAAAATGAACTACTTTGAATGAATTTAGTTCTTCCGAATCAACCAATGAGTGTTTTGATGGATTTCCGGTTTGCGTTAAGCCAACCCACCAATTAGCAGGACTCACCGAAGAGAATTTGCGACGTCCCAGGCGGAGTAATTAAAAAAAATTCAGAACGCTGATAATACAATACATAAAAACATATATATTTTAAATTTGGCTTAGTTTGATAGTCACTGAACTTCCTCATTTATTTTTATTAACTTAACTTCGAACCGGGTTGTGGTCCCGCGGTAGTATTGTGGACTCACGAGCCAAAGGTCCGAGGTTTAAATCCCACTCCACCACAACTCGATTTCCATTTTTCCAGCACATTTTTTTTACGACTTTTAGTAAATGGTCTGAAAATTTAAATATTTGAGTAAATAATAAGAACTCAAGTATTTTTCTTTTTATTAAAAAAAAAACTTTTTTTGGTAACACAACATTTTGTAAAACTTTACTATTTTTGGTGCGACTGGCCCTGAGGTTCAATAAAAAACTGCATTGACCACATTCCAACATGCAAAACTTGATTTGTTTTGAACATATTTGGTTTAATATAAGCTTTATGAGTTATGAGTCTGCAAAAACATAATTTTGAGTTACTAAGGTTTGAAGTTTAAACTGGTATTATTAGTTTTACTAAATCAGCTTCTTACGAGAGTAATTTATTTGTTTCTGGTCGTCCATAATTTAGTGTTGAATTTTTTGGTAAAGTTTACTAAATTTTTAGTAAAACTTAATTTCATGGTACCTATATTTCAAAACTAATTTTGGAATTTACCTGACCATAAAATATGTTGGTTTGATGGCTTCTATTTAAGCATGCGATGATATTTTTTGCGAAAATTGTTTCATTTTTTATTGTTTGTTTTTAACAGGCTCCAGGAACCAAACACTCTGGACTGCGGCATGGCAGATCAGTGGATCAGTACGTAGACAATGATCTGAAGACCTCACCGAGAGCTCGGCCTATCCCACAACCCCGGCCCTCATTAGCGCTTCTAGCGAGCAGAAAGGAGCAACCAATTGCCATCAGCACGATGTACGAAAATGTAGTCGTTAAAGAACAAAATCCAAGAAGAAAGCTGCGAAGAAACCCGACCAACCAATATGAAAACTATAATCCAAAAGATCTAAACAATGTAGGAGCAGATGGAGAATTAATCATTAATAAAAGATATAACTCTTCTCAAGAACGATCTTCACTTGAAAGTCTCTTAGATGATGTAGGATCCTACACTCCGAGCGATGTTGAGTCGAGAACTTGCAAGAATAGACCAACGATTCAAACTCCCCTTTCTCCAACTCATTACGATCAACCGCCGACTCCTGAACATCCACCTCCTTCTGCGAAACAAGCAGAGATGAGCATCCACGAAAGAATGCGACCTTTGAGCCAGGTCAGTATTGAAGATGAGACCAATATGGTGTTTTGATTGGCAGACTGCACAGTTAATTGGCTTTGTACTTTACTGTTTTTATTTGTTTTTAAGAATTGGGTATTATTTTTTGTTGTTGTAACAATCGCATTAGCTTTTGTTGTTAGATACGTAATTATTTATGTACAATTAAGGGGTATTTAATAAAATAAATTAATTATTTTATGCATATTCATAAAAACATCCATTTTAAATTCCGACAGAATTCGTATAATATTTGGATTGGAATAGCTGTTTCGCATTTTTATCAAAATAAGTTGAACTTAAAAGTATGTTTTTATTAATTTGTTTACTTATAATCCTACATTTTATTTACTATATCAATATTTTTTTACCTCTTAAAATATCCAGCAAATTATTACATAATATGGTGATTAGACAATAATTTGTTTTAGATGCAAAAAATACTCCTTTTTTGTATTTTTTCCTATCGTTTTTAAAAAGCAAATGGTTATTTGATCAACTGTATATAAATGCATTTTCCTCTTTTTTATATCTTTTAAATTGTATTTTTAATTATTTTATTTATTTATTAAGAAATTTAAATATTTATTTACAAAGACAGCTCTTTTCCAAAATATTTGTAAATACATATCTTAAATAAAAGAAAGTTTACATATCATTAATTGAAAGACTTTTTCTTTATATATTTTTTTTTATTTGAATATTATTTCGTGGCATGAACTTATTTATTTGATTTCATACCAAATTATTTCTACCAAAGCATGCAATATCATTGAAATGTAAATTTGTACATATGAATTGTTCTAAATTTTGATTTGATTTTCGCGCAATAACAGTTAATCAAATTAAAAATTCCAGTTTATTACTTTTATTAGGTTTTAATTTTAATGAAATAAATATATTGTGATGAAGTATTTTATTCCTAAAATATTTTTTTCAGTGGTAATTAGGAAGATAATTTGTTAAGTGGTAAATTTTATGTTTTATTTTTATAATTGAATTCTATGATTAAATATCGATTTATTGATTGACAAGTATTAGGTTTTTTTTATTGTTCAACATTGGTATATGTGTCCTAAAAGCAACTTTAGCTTACACAAATATTTAATGTATCTATACCTTTTTTAATACGTATATTTTATGTATTTAATGTTTTTTTTTTATGAAAAAAAAAACTAAAATAT
This sequence comes from Micrasema longulum, assembly GCF_059751315.1. Classification (NCBI taxonomy): domain Eukaryota; kingdom Metazoa; phylum Arthropoda; class Insecta; order Trichoptera; family Brachycentridae; genus Micrasema; species Micrasema longulum. The sequence goes on from NW_028278824.1 coordinate 59,739, forward strand.
TTATAATATCGTCGGGTTTCTAGTACAAATTGGTATCTATCAATTTTTGAGAAGATGTCTTTATAAATAGCATCAAATAATCTTCGTTTAAAGAGTAGATAAAAAAAATCGTATTTTATAAATACGAAAAATAATCAGATAAAACGTTTTATAAAAAAAATCAATTGTTATGATGAATAATCACGAAATTAGTGCTTCAAATATAAATTTTACAAAAATGAGTGTTTTGTAAAATGTTGTTACCAACGTGTGCCAGAAACCTGACGACATAATATTATAAGCATTCTATATATTTTTAGTAATAAAAAAAACGTATTTTAATGAAAACCTAAACTAATTTAATTTTCATCGGTTGATTGATTATATAATTATTTTTGATTGAGAAGTTAACAATTGTACTAGCATACAAAAAATCCCACCACTTTAGAATATTTTGGAGTTTTGTTGTTTTATTAAATATTTTTATATTTTTACTTTTTCTGATAAATTGTCTTTAAAATCCTTCTTTTTAAATAACTATTGTTCACAGTAAAAAAATTCCAAACTTTTTTAATCAATATTTTTTAGAATAAAATTATAAATTAAGCCCACGGTTTTTAAATACATTATGTTATTTTGACATAGTATAATGACAATTAAAAATAATCTGTGATTAATTTTTTGTAATTAAAAGTGAATAGATGCTTTGATTGCTAATTATGCAACATACATTGCTCTATTCTGCATAAATTTGACAATAATTTTGTGATTTTTTTCTTCATGTACATTTTTACTATACATAATATAAGAAACGTCTATTATTTAACCCTTTCAGCCTGTGCGTATATAAAATTTACGCAAAATGTATGATTTTATTTACTCGCATGCCTTCAGAAATTAAAAAGTGGGATCTTAATTTTTTAACTACTGGTATCCCTCTGTAATTTTGTTCTTCTTATATTGCTAGTCGCCATTTAAAATTTTAGTTCCTTTAAATTGTTTAAATAATCCTTTTTTTAAAGTGCTTTTAGTGGGTATCAGATGCTAACTTTGAAACTAAACCTCGGAGAATTTAGAAGATTTTATCATTTGATAAAGCTCGAAAAATGATATAATTTCATTTTCAGAGAGTGTTATTGGTATAAGGAAAATATAAATTTTATTTCAATTCATATAAAGTAATGTGATCAAATGTACAAATACTATTGACAGCATGTTTTAACTTGGTCAATTTATTAGCAATATTTATTCATCAAAAATAAATGTTAAACAATTGTCAAAGTACGAAACATTATATACGAACATATAAATAACACATTTTATTTTATTGAATGGTTGGAAGATATTGCCATTTGGCAATAAGCTCGTCATTAAAAATTATTTTTTTTAATTCCGAAAATTCAAAATAAAATACAGTTTAACGTATGAAAACAGGGATGGAGAATACCTTAAAGAAGGTAATATGGAAATCTAGGCATTTACAGGGCTTATGACCTGTCATTGGCTGGTTTAAGTGGCCATTTTACACACTGTGTAACATTCTTCATTTTACGTTATATCAACCTTTATTGTTGTGAAAAGATTCATCTGACTGAATTATTATCCATATTCCCTTCGTTAAGGTATTCTCCATCCCTCCATTGTAATTTTTTAATCTTAATGACTCCCGAAGGGGTGAAATCCAGCCTTCTGTCTACAAACATTTGGACAAACTCAAATATAGTAATAAAAATACAGTTTATTTTTATATCCACAGCAAATAAGCACAGATATGAAAGGGTTATAGAAACAAAGATGAGCTACATATTATTTCTGTATGCTGCAAAACTATATTTTTACATGCATGTTTCCGTTTTTATTTCTAGCTTCTTGGACTTGTGAAATAGCAACATATTTGTCTGTTTTTTTAAGACTTGATTAACAACAAATATGAAATTGGCATGATTCAATTGTTGTTTTTAATTAATCAATAATAAATTTGTAAAGGTGATTTTTTCTTATTTATTTTTATGTTATATCAATAATTTTTATGATCAAAATATATATAACAAAAATGACTGGGAAAAAATATTTTCAAATTTAAAGGCATTTTTTACTTCTTGCATTTTCTTACTAAATTTACTGTTTTGTGTTTGTCATTTATTTTTTTATCGTTTTTAGTATGCAAAATTACTAGATAGCATGTTGTTTTAGATTTGTGTAAATACGTTACATATACATATCCCTTATTTTTAGTAGTTTTTTCACCAAAAAACTGATGTTATGTTTAAAATTGTCTATGTACAAAATTTTCATTTGCATTAAAAAGCATGAATTTACTAGTTCTTCTAAATGTTGCATACCATGAATGAAATGTTTCGATATTTTAACTAAAGTTACCATTTATATTTTAGTAAATATTTTTTATGTTTTTCTTTTGTTTTTCATTTATTTTTTACCCTTTCTTGTACCTTTGTAAATACCTCATTAATTATTACAATACTATAATTTAAGTTTGGATATTACTCGGGGGTTAAAAGTAAGTACATTTCATTTTTTTAAATGTGTCATAATCATGTTTCTATTACCTGGTACTACATTATCACATGCAGCGTTTGTTGATTAGTGATGCAACAGACCTCTGCTTCTGCTTCGGCAACTGCGGAAGTTCTGCATGCTTTTTGACATCCGTTTCTGTTATTACAACTTTTATTACGGAACATTGCTGGTGGGAGGGGAGTTCCAGGCGTTCCAGCCAACCAACCACGCGCGTGCTTTCGGAACTTGTCACAACGCGTTTGTTTACATACTTACACGCGTTTTTTTCAACGAAACCTGATACTTCAGAATAATTTCAAAACCTTCCAAAAAGATTACGCGATGAATTGAACTCGAGTGCAAAATTAGGAGAACTGACTAAAACGTCCGCAGTTGCGGAAGTTCTGCATGCTTTTTGACATCCGTTTCTGTTTCCGCAACTTTTATAACGGAACATTACGGGTGGGAAGGGAGTTCCAGGCGTTCCAGCCAACCAACCACAAGCGAGCCGGGCGCGTGCTTTCGGAACTTGTCGCAACGCGTTTTTTTACATACTGACAAACGTTTTTTAAACGAAACTTGATACTTCAGAACAATTCCAAAAATTTGCAAGAAGATTACGTGATGAATTGAACTCGAGTGCAAAATTAGGAGAACTGACTAAAGACGACAACTTTGACGTATCCGCGATATAAATCTGATTTTTTCACCAGCATCACAACGAAGCAGGTTGAGTCTAAAATATTAAACATGACAAATCAGCAGAACCAGAGAATCCAGAGAGTCCACCAGTTCCACTTGTGATGACGGCATACCATCCCCGAAAGATGCTGAACTCAAATTGAGAATGAAGTCCAACCTACGTCATCATCAATGATGAATTTATCATTACAAATGTTAGATGTATCCATGTTAAGTATGAATGAAGACGAGCAAGACTCTATTACAAATAACGAGAATGACAATCTATTTTTGGAGACACAGTCACAACTTCGGGAGTACGAAAATGAAAAACGATTGCCTTTGCATGAGGATCTCCTTATATGGTCGAAATGAAATTCATACAAATATACTTACTTTTTGCCATTAGTGCGCCAATATCTATCAGCTCCTCCCAGCAGCGTCGCCAGTGAGCAATTATTTAGCGGAGCTAGTCTTATACTCGTATATTAATTCAATTTTTCAATTTTCATTCAATTTATTTATTTTACATATAACATATACATTACAAAAATATATTCAATACGTACATATATGAAAGCACCGGAACAGATTGATAGGTGTAAAAGCGGTCAAACTATTTGATCGCGCCACTTGCCTGTTAGCAGATGCACGCTCGAAGTTGCTGGTTCGCGGGATGCGTTATCCTTAATTTACTTTGCCACTGAACCCTAAATACAATTAATGCAATTCCTACCTTGCAATGGTACCTTATTGTTTGTAACTTGTCTCGCGGCAGTCAGGATCAGATCAGATCGTGTGGTCATGAAGGAGGGGCACTTCAGATGGTTTCTTGATTATAATTATTTCACGACACAGTGGATAAAGTAACTGGTACGCGATCGCGGTGAGAAGAAAAAAAAATCTAAGCACATGAATCCTGACAGTTCGGTTATATTAACAAAAATTGTTCTTTTGTTAAATGCATTTGAGTAATTTTGAATATGGAACATGTTGGACCGGAGACGAAAATGTGGTACCTACCCACAGTAAGAAACGCAACATTCCAACCAGGGCCCAGTATGCAGCAAATAAATACAACAAAGTAAATGTGGCGTTACCACTATTTTTCAAAAAATATGACTTACCACTACTTTATATTAAATATTTTTTTCATTTAAAATTGTACCCTTCATAGTATTTACGCTTCCACATTCGCTTCCGTTTCTGTTTCCGGTAAAATTGACTTTTTATATCTGTTTCTGCTTCCGTTCCTGGACCGTCCCTGGACTGGTACCTAAAGCGTAAGACTGATCATCTTACGTTTTTGAAACAAGAAAATGATCAAGATACACTGAGATTGATGTATAAATGCAGTACAGAAAGGAAATAATGAAGATGATTTAGTAAACTTTTGATCTTAGGTTGCTTTTGCTTTACATAGACAAAGCATTAGCGATGCATTTTGGTAGCATGGAAGTGTTTTAATTTTGTAAATATTTCCTGTAGCAGATGTTTATAGATTTACTTGATCAATGTACAATTATTTATTATTTATTTTATTATTTATAAATTTATTGCAAAAAAAAAAAATATACATACTTAATAACAGGGAATCTATATAAAACCAATTAATGTAAAATGTAAACGGAGTGTTCTCTGTTTATGATAGTCTCCATCTAACATGGCACAGCCTGTTCTAAGATGGAGATTTTTTTATCTTTAGAGCGTAAGTAGTCCTATACTAATAAAATAATAACATAAAAAAGAAAAACTACTTTATTATAAATGCCTAGCTAATCAAATGTAAGAAATTGAGAATCATTATTATACAAATATAAAGTATATATATATGTGCCAAGAATACATGTTACTTAAACATAAATAATATAGTATAATATATAATAAAACAAATATAAAGCAATAAAAAACATAAAAATATAAATAATATGTGTACCAATTATATAAAGTACTACTCTATTGATTTACATATATTTTTCTAAAAAATCTCTCGCTACACTATTTATATGTGCAGTTATTTTTATTTTAAAATTTGTTTTACAATTTGAGTCTTTTATATTTGGCAATAACTCATTTAATATTTTTGGAGCAATTCAATAATTATAGCCTTTGGTATAAAGCATATATAATATATAATTATAATTATACTATATAATACTATATAATTATAATTTTTGTAAAAAAGCTTTTAGATATCAGTTAACTTATCTTTTTTTCAACGAAAGATAACATCCAGCACTAAAATTGTTAAAAAAACATCTCAAAATTAAAAAAAAAATACTTGTTTTAATAACCCTAACTATTTTATATATTTTATCTGGGATTGTGTAAGGAGTTTTTGGTAAAGTGTCTGTAACAGGCGCACGTAGCACATAAAAGGCATTTTCGCGAGTGTTTACGTAAGTTCCTGCAATTTTTTTTCTCATGAGACTTGAAAAAAATCCATTTCTGTCGCTGGATAAAAAAATATATACTTTAGATATTTCCTTGTTCATAGTTTTGTAATTTTATTGTTTTTCTAAAAATATATTTTTTAAATTACATGTCATCTAGTAATACCAAGGGGGTATAAAGAATGGTTCAGCCGGATGAATCTCATCCACATGACAAGGGTTTCAGCTCTTTTACTTCACAAGAGTTAACAGATGGAAGAGTTGAGGAAATCTGGATGTTCCAACATTGAATGGTGAATTGTACACCGTGCGTAAAGTGACTACTCAAACCAGCCAATGATAGGTCATAAGTCTTGTAAACGCCTAGATTTCCATTCCCTTATCTAAAATGTTTTCCCTGTCTGTTGCAACAAATTTAGATATATATCTTATTTTTTCTTAGTAATGGATGCGGATAGGGAAATGATAATAAAGAGTTGGGGTAGTGGTACAAATGTAGATGTGAATACCGGGGCTGCGATTATGAATGTTATTCATTCATCGTTACTTATCGATACGGTAAAAAGTAACATCGATATTTATGTACTAAAATGTGAATATTTGTATAAAATTTCAAAGTATCTTCGTCGGTAACCTGTAATTAAACATGTTGTGAAAAAAATGTGTTTTTCATACATAAACTTAATTTCAATTTGTAGATAATATTGAAGATAAATTGAACGTAGTTATACAGAAAGCTGCTAGCCATTGAAAAGTAAAACTGAGATAATAGCCATTTTGTGAAAAGAGTGAATTTTAAAATCTACACAATAGTTTGAATTGTTTTTGACTTAAACAAACGATAAACAATGAATACGTAAGTTTTTTTATATATTACAAACAAGAATCTTATTGTGTATTAAACCAGTTTAAAATGTAAAAGTACCATAATGTTTTTCTAGTTTTGTGGGTGTTTTCTGCAAATTGAGAAAGGCCGTTTTTGTGATCGACACCTTTTTCCGGAGGTGATTAATTCAGTTTTTTTTTATATGAAAGTGGTCTGGCTGTTTTTAGCAGAACATATAATTGACCTTACTGCACTTGATAACATCAACATCTCATTTTTCCGAAATTGTGGACCGGCTGCTTCCTGCATATCTACGTTCAATTTTAACTTCCCTTTAGAATACGGGCCCAGGTAAACATATCGTCGCTGTTTATCTACTGGATACGAAATCTCAGACATTTCACAGTCTGTCTGGCGTCTTTCATTATCTGCCCCCGTGGAACTGCGGCGATGCGTGAAACTGTTTGACTACCGGTCGGCGGCGTGTCCTTTGCTGAATCATACCACCAATCCACCTACGTCACATGTCGTACGTCAGACAAATAAGACGGAGGGGAACGCACTGGAAGTGCGCCTTAAATGGCATCATCAAATAATACGCTCAATATTTGTCATAATAACAAAATCTTTATAACAACAAATGTATTTTGAAAAAGCGAATATGAAAGGCCCCTTTGTGGTTTAGAGGTAAGCGCGTCTGCCTACCCCTAAATTTAAATTAAGAGGATAAGCGATGCGAGCCAATTTTGATGAATGGGTATTTTTACAATGTTTTTCTGTCCTTCTCTCGCAAATGCCTCCCCAATATTGTGAGAAAAAGACAATTGCACGTCGGACATATTTTTCCTAACTAAAGTCGACCAAATAGATGTTCTGGCAATCCCGTTTTTTCCGCACTTCAAAACTGAACCAATTTGATTATTTTTTTTAAAGGGTATCAAAAAAAAAAATCCGTGTCAAAACATTTTCCACTTTTCAAAATGATAATGATATCATATTTGCATACCGTATGTCCGAAGACGGCAGCTTGCTCATCACATACCGCACACGGCATCTGAGGACATAAGTCTCCTTGGCGGTGCCCACATACACGGAAAAGCTGCTCGTTTCCGAACGAGAAAAGCTGCCTGAAGGAGCTCTCTGTAATCTGGTAGCCTTAGCATTATACCTCACAGTAATAGTATTATACCTCAATAAGAGCTTATCGCATGAGTGCCTTAGCATTATACCTCAATAAGAGCTAATCGCATGAGGTTAAGTCATAAATGGTAAAAATAGTAAAGGTGATTGTTGAAATAAATAAAAATATGACACAAAATGCCGAACGCTCTCAAAGTGGAACGGAAGAATTGCTTATGCCTGTCAATAGTTCAGCTTCTCCTGTATAAGTTTCCACCACCAGATCCTCACACTTAAGTCAAAAAATTAGATGGAACATATCTTTTGCAGTTACTATAAGCCTTGTACATAATAAACGAGGCAAAATATATGCAAATCCTTTATTAAAAAAAATAAAAGCCTTAACGTCTTTGTGCTGAAAGAAGGTAATCCAAAAGTACATAATATGCACTTCATTGGGTTGAGAAAAAAGGGAAGTGAATTCTTCACTAACTGAGGTTAAACTGATTGGACATGATCAATTTGCCGAAATGATTACAAAACTTTTTACGAGCCTTAAATTTTTTTTCTTAAAAAAAATCTTGCTTAAAGTCGCCGCGTAATGTTGCCAGATCGCGAAAAATATAACCATAACATAAATATAAGTTTTTTTTTCAATGTAATTTGTTAATTTCTCTAAAATTTTAATTGACTCACGGAAACATTGATTGACACAACAGAAAAGATAAATAAAGGGTTATTTAATAAGAGTTATTTAATTAATGAACTTTAAAAATAAAAAAATAAAACAAATTTTATTTTACAAAAAAAGGGTATTTTTATGTCATGTTAAAGAATATTTGATGCTTCAAAAATAATGTTTTTTAAATGTCCACTACAGCGTTGTTTAATCCGAGAGGTCCAATTTTCGTTAGTTCTCTCATTAGATGAGCAAAAAATAAGCTAAAATTCAAGTGAATCAATTAAAACCAATGTTCTTATTAATAAAAAGTAGCGTAAAAAAATGGACTACCTTGGCAACACTAACAAAATGTCAATTTGATTTTCTTCAACAATCTGACAGGTGGAAAAATAGTAAAATTTTTGAGTGCATTTGCTACATACACATGCATTTGCTTCTTACACAACACGGCAGATTTGAATTCAAATCGGGAGTTGCGTACTGAGCGACGTCTACAAAGAAACAAATAGGTCAAAACGCAAAACTACTCGTTTTAGAGTAGTTTAGTCGCCTTCTGTTTGATGCGCGTATGCGGCCTTTGGACTATTCTTAATTCTATGGTGATGTTTATCAGCAAACTTGAAACCCACGTGTTCTCAAAATAATTTTAAATATTCCCCATTGAAGAGATAGCAAAGTACAAAGAACAATTGTATTGTGTTTTGAACGGTATTTTTTAATTTAAAAAATATTTTTAAAAGGTTGCTTTTTATGACGGGAGAAAAAATCAACATGCCTATGTGTTTTCTTTTGGTTTTTTACGATATTTTTTTTGCTGATTGACGTTTTCGCATAATGCTGATGACGTCAGGTAAAATATTGATGACTAATTACATAAGACAGTATTGATTCTTGATTTGGGAATTTCCCGCGTTTGGTATATTATACGAGCATGCATGTATTCTTGTAGATGCATACGTTCCAAACTAACGTTAACATTCTCTGCATATCTAAATATTGGCTTAACCTCCCAAAATCTCCCTTGCGAGAACCAGCTTTCCTAGGAATCGTATAAATTTGGATTAAACGTACCGACTTTTTATCTTAAATTTTATAATGAAACGAGCTGAACCCGGCAATGCTTTGCCATTGGTAGATTTGAGTTCTTGTTAAATAGATTAAATGAACGCAATCGAAAGTTCATTTATTTTATTTTATAAATTTATTGAATAAAATAAATACATATTTAATAACAGGGATTCTATATAAAACTAGTTAATAAAAAATGAAAACGGGGTGTTCTCTGTTTAGGATAGTCTCCATCTAACATGGCTCGGCCTAAGATGGAGATTTTTGATATCGATTATTGTATTTAATCCAAATTAGACATGTAATTTATTTTAAAATACTGAATTTGACTAGGTACCTTAGTACTTGTTTATGTTCGAATTCCAAAACATAAAATAATTCATTTTTAAATATATAATTAATTTAGCAAATGTCCAACTCTGCTCAGAGCTGCACTTTAGTTAGGAATTCGATTTTTTAAAATGTATCGTATTTCAGTTGATTTATTTTAGTTTTACCAAAAATCCAGTAAAAAGAAATAAATGGGTAGGAATTATAAGGGATTCAATGAAATAATCTGATTGGGATCCATAAAAAAACGTGTTTTGTTTGTAAACTTTCAAAAACAATTTTTTTAAAAACCAAAAAATTAAATTAATCCATTTTTTTGTATACACATTCTCGGCGAATGCAACCGTGGTGATGGATAAAAAAAACATTTACGCTCTTAACCTTTTTTGTACTTCATAAATTGAAGATTTTATGAACTATCGTGGCAAAGATGTACATTTATCTGAAAACCACACGTAAATTGGCCCAGTAGTGTACAGTTCATCGAGGACAACCATTCGAACATTGCCTTTTATATACATAGATTTAAAAAAAATAAATCTAAATTTTGGTAGAAAAGATTTGGACTTAAACCATAAAGAATTATATGAATTCAATAAAATTTCATGCTGATGACTTATTCATTTACAAATGAAGAATATTTTTGGAACGTTAGGCGTTTACATGGCTTATGACCTCTCTAATGGCTGTTTAACTGATCACTTACACTCAGCAACATTCACCATTCCTCATACTTACTTACGCTTGATTTTTTCAATTCCTCCATCCATTTTTTTTTCATTATTGTGAAGAAAAAAATCTAAAACCTTTCAATTCAGCTTGGTTCAGTAAAAAAAAGGCCATACTTTCAACAAAAAATTAAATTTAAAAAATAAAAAAATAGAAATATTGAAATATACTCGTAAATCTGCAAGAAAATATTTTTTACTAGATACGAAAATACCCACTCAAACATATTTGTACATATTTATGCATATAAAGTAAGAAAAATATTACTATATTCGAAGAAAAATAATATTATAATGAAAAATAAAAAATGACAAATTTACTTAATAATAAGAAATAAATTAAATCTAATAAATAAAACAAAAAATGGCAAGTAACAATCTCAATTCTAAAAACAAAAACTGTGTTTTCTGGGAGAATGATAGATTATAAAAAACTTTTTTTTAAATGATCCAAAAATTAACATCGATTCTTGAAGGCAGCATTAAATTCATGTTCTTCGAACCTCTTCCATATGACTTTTTCTTATTCTAAAGACCCACTGTTTTAATTCAAATTTATAGCCAGTACTTGTCTAATAAATGTTTGACAAACTCTTTTTTCTTTTGCAATTCAATTTATTTTAATGTATTGCGTTGCCGAATTTCATTTTCCGGGCAAATAATCTTGGGGCCAGTTGTCACAGTACTCGTATACCGCAAATGTCGCGTTTTTTTATGTGTTATTTTGTTGTTTTATCATATTTAAAAATTTTGACAGTTTGGAATTAGTCAGCGTTTGATAAGTTGTAAATGTATTCTGGGAAATGATTTCGGTACTGTTACTGACATTATTTCAAGCATTTATCTTCAAGTAACGCCATTGTTGGTAACAGTGAAGTCACAATGATATGAGTAATTTCGCAGCTCATTAACAAGCTTAACCCTGAGTTGTCAATATCATTAATGTTGTGTTGGAGCTTAAAGCTTACAAAAGTCACCTTATTATTGAGATATTTATTTTATATTATTCAGAAAACATACAGTCATACATAATATGTATTAAAAACCACAATTTTTAAACATAAAAAGACCAATTTAGTTTTCGTAAATTATGCAAAAGATATAAACATTAAATGTGTGTGTCTGAGAAGAGAATAATTGTTAACATTTGCATTTTCCATGGAGGTAATAAATTAAAATAAATAAAAATACCGAATGCACACTCCGAGCCATCCACGCACACACACACGCACATATAAAACATACACAAACATATACATTGCATGCTGCACATTTACATCGTCATCCTTCCCTTTCCGCACCTAATGGTGCATAAGGCAGTGCATTGGTACACAAGTCGCAGCGTATCTTGATCATTTCTCGTAACATGAAGATAAGATGACCAGTCTTACGCATCAGGTACCAGTCCAGGGACAATGAAATATTGTGGTGTGAAAACACCCTTTTAAATAAATATTTCATATCAACCATGTCGGGAATCGAAACCGAGACCTCTTGCTTCGTAGGCAAACGCGATGACCACTACGCCACGAGGCCGATTATTGGAATATACTAAGTATAAACCTTTTTGTCATCGAGGATTTAGAAAATCTAAAAGTTATATCGATCAATTATCGTACATTTTCTTTTTTCAAGTGCTAAGGAGAAATCATTGCTATTCTCTATTTATATTTTAAATCATAATCAAATATTCATTTATTAATAGCCTGATTTTAATTTAAGATTCCTGAATCTAAATATTAAACCAATATTTAAAAAAAAAAGTCAAATTAATTTACAGTTTACATACACAAATTAATGAGGGCTTTTTAGACTGTCCCGTGTTTGACCATAAAACCATATTAGTCCAGATATAACGGTCATGTTTTTTACTCAAAATATTTTTCGAAAAAAACATGAGCATTATATTTGGGGTAAAATATTAGTAAATTTTTCCTTTCATTCCTGGTCCAAAATTATAGGTCGCGTGATATTCGAGTCTGCGTTATATTTGAAGCTTGGCTACATTCAGGCTTTAACGGTTATTTAATTGTTTTAAGAAGGAATCAAAATAAATAATTACATATTATACAATAAGAATAAAAAAAAAACAGACAAAGTTACACAACAGAATAGCAAACTTTGTCGAATCAAATTAAAATAATTCGAAGAAATAGCGGTTAGTAACTATATAAAAATATATCAAAACTAATTACACATACAGTAGTTACAAAAATGACAAAGTCTACTAAATAATACAAGCATTATTAAAATAAACAGAAAATAAGACAAATATATAATTGTAGTAATAGTTATGATATACAAAATCTATAAAGCCGAATTAATGACGTAATCAATAAACGAACGAAATAACAGTGTGTTCCATACAAAACAATAAAACGAAATATAAAAATATACAAAGAGGAAATAAAGAAGGAAAGCAATAAACGATACAATCAATTATTCGGTTTAAATATAATGAATGAGTTTGCATCGGTAAAATAAAAAATAATCCTATTGAAGTTTGAAAAATGTCACTACCTCGCCTCTATAAATATTGAACATTTGTATGTTAAATACTTGCATTGATAATCAGATGTTTTATATTATCAAATTTTCTAATAAAATTATAATAAAAACAATAAAATCAATTATCATTTACAGTTCCAAATGCAATAACTAAAAGTAGAATTGTACGGTTCTTTCCAAAACTGACTATTGAAAAATTGATAAAAAAAACAATAATATTTGAATACAGTTAAGAAGGAATGATATGTTAAGTTTCTGAAAAAAATTGTCTGGTCTACCAAAATAAACCGAAAATATTTTAAAGAACCGTTTATTTTTATTTTAGACAAAACTGATCAATTCCCGAAAATAGTCAGTTTTGTAGATTTTTTTTTAAACGAACTATCTCCAACGTGCCTGTATGTGGAATAGTTCATTTTAAAAAATAAATCTTTTTAAAGTTTGGTTGAAACATTTTTTGCGTCTCCTAATATTTATTTTTATTTTATTTTATCTGGGCAACCAACAGTTTTACATACATATTTATAGTAAACAACCGATTTACGAGTTTATTATGTCTTTCTCGCGACGAAAAAAACCTACACAATGCAATTACAAAATAAAAAACATTTCCCTTTTAACGGTTTCGTCAATAATGGATCTTGGCATTACTTTAAATAGTAAACTCTCCTATCGTGAGCACATTGATAATATTGTAAACAAACCTCTTAAACTATCTGGTTTTATTAATAGAATGACGACAGACTTCAAAAATATTAATACCTTCCATCAAAACTCTTTACTGACACTAGATCGACCACATCTAGAATATGCTTCTCCTATTTGATCTCCATTCTATAGGACTCATTGGCCATATCGAGTCTGTCCAACACCGTTTTCTAAACAAATGGCATATTTACTCGGGTTGCAAAGGAATAATTATTCCTATTTTGAAATAAAGCAATCTCTTAATCTGTTTTCATTGGAGAAACGCAGAACTGAGATGGACCTTATATGCATTTTCAAAATACTTAATGCTATCAATGATGTCCCATCTCTATTGTAATCAATTTCTTTTCACGTTCCTAACCATGTCACCAGAAGTATATATCTACTATTTATTAAATCTTCTAAAAGCAACTTATGCTTTTTATGCCCCAATGTCCAGAATGTATAGATTAGTCTATTCGTCACAAAACTTAGAATTGTTTGGGATAGATCTTCCGGCTTTTCGTAGATCTCTTCGCTACTAAAACAGTGAAGATGGATTGGCATGGTTTAGCTCGAAGCCTTATATGTGTATCGTGTTTATGAATTCATCGTGTACTATTAGTTTATTGCCCTTGTTTATCTTTGCTACATAGTTTTATATTATTTTTATTCATTTTCTTGTATGTATACCTTATAATAAAAAATAAACGGGAATTTCGCAAAAAATTGCAAAAATTTAATTTCAAATAAATTTCTTTATTATGCCCTTTAAAATACTCGCCATTTGCGTAGATACATTGTTTAATCTAATTGTCCATGCACTTTTCATAGGCCTGCAAAGGTATGGCTTTTAACTCTCGCAACGAATCATTTTTTATGGCATCAATCTTCTCCAAGCGCGTTCCTCTTAAGAGCAATTTTAGTCTTGGGAAAGTAAAAAAGTCAGACGGGCCCTTTGAAGAACAATAAGGTTTAAATAATCTACGTTTAATATTTTTTTCACACTTTGAGGGTTAAGAACCATGTTTATCAAACCTAAATGACTCAACGAAACGTCGGAGAAAGGCGCCAGTTATGTTATTTTCTTACTGTCTACAGCTACAGATGCAAGAGTACGCAATATGCCACAATATTGTGGTCCCGATTTTGTGTGGATAATAACAGTAATTATGCACGCTATTCAAAGAGAATTTACATCTCTAGTTGGCGAAATGTTGGGCGCCATTTGTAATAATGTAAAATTATTTTATTTTTAAATGCATAAAAGAATTTCTGGAGTTTTGTAACTCATTTTGGGAAGGGACGTAATTCATTAAATAAGGAAGTTTAGTCTCTTTTTTTTCTTTTTTTACTAATAGTAAGATATCCTTCAAAGCCCTCATATCATTGGATGGTTCATATGAACCAGTGACGTCAATCAAAGTAATGCTTTTTTATTAAAATATTTTTTCATTTTATGTCACGACTTGATAAATACAAAAGTACGTGTATATTAAGCTTGGAAAAAAAAGCTTTTATCTAACTTTTTTAAGATCAATTATAAAAAAATGTCAGTGTCGCATTTTTTGCACGATAGTCGTTGTTTTACTATCTCGATGATTTGTTTATAATTGATGATGATTGGTGGTTTGACACCGCCATATTTCACGGTCTCTGGACTACCTTCCTGTAACACATGATCGATATACACGGCATGTAATTTACCAATGGAGTGCCCTATGCACTATCTGGTGCAGATTTAGGTTAGATGATGATGATAATAACATCTTCAAAGGTGCATAACAAAAGTGCTAAACAATCACGTTAAATCAAATTCGAATTAAAATGCGATATGAACTGCGTAGTTTTTTTCTGAAACATCATTTAACACTTCTGCTGTGAGATCTAAGCATGCTATGCCTACGGTCGTCAACACACGTTCACCAAATTTAGTGCGCTGGTTGCGTCAGGACTTTTTCTATTATTGTAGTTGTAGCTGATCTAAGCGTAAAACATCTTTCGGCGGACAAACATAGGCGCTTAAGTAAGTATGATCTTCCTACGTCATTATAGCAATGAATGTTCTAGAAAACGCATAAATTAAGGTGCAGTGTGTTCAAATTATTAATATGCATGTATGTGTTAGTGCCTGTCGGTGAACCAAGTAAATATACAATTTCTGCTAGTATAAGCAGGCACATTTTAATGATTTATTTGAAACAAATTTGATTGGGCCTCATCAGCAAAGCTTGTAAAAGATTTCAATGGAATAAATTCAAATAAATAATAAATTAAATGAACTTGGAGACGTTTTTGTTGGCCGACATTATATTTAAACAGCTCCCTAGGGAGTTGAATCCAGTCCTTGTCTACAAAAATTTGGACAAACTCAAAATATTGTTGATAAATTACCTGGTCCATGAAGAAGTATAGAAATTGAAAAAATAACATTTTCAGGCGTTGCCTAGTATGTAGGTGAAATAATTCAATTAGATGAATCTCACCTTCATAAATAAAGCTTTCAGCTCTTTAACTTAACAGACATCAAAAGATGAAAGAATTGAAGGAATATAGATGTTCAAATATAGGCAGAATGGTGAATGTTACACAGTGTGTAAAGTGGCCACTTAAACCAGCCATTGACAGGTCATAAGCCCTGTAGATGCCTAGACTTCCATATAACCATCTCTTAAATGTTCTTCATCTCTGTTGTAAAATGTTATTATATATTGTGGATTTCTTCAATATTTTTAATGATTTATCTTCTTCCTCAGGAATACAAGAGGATGTCCCGTGATATGGAAACGGAAACAGATCCTCGGTTTCTTGGAAGATGCTCTTCACCATCAAGTAGTGCCAGTACGGATCACTGTGTTGAAGAGTATGTTGCTGATGTGCCGTTTGCCGGTAAGTCCGTTCATTTTATTTTTATTTTCATCGACGCACATCAATATTGTACCGTATATTTTAAAATCTGTCATTAACGCACATCAAGAGTGTGCCGTATATGTTATAATATGTCACCAACGGACATCAAGACTGTGCTGTATATTGTATAATCTGTCGTCACCGCACAACAATATTGTACCGTATATTTTTAAATCTGTCATTAACGCACATCAAGAGTGTGCCGTATATGTTATAATATGTCATCAACGGACATCAAGACTGTGCTGTATATTGTATAATCTGTCGTCACCGCACAACAATATTGTACCGTATATTTTAAAATCTGTCATTAACGCACATCAAGAGTGTGCCGTATATGTTATAATATGTCATCAACGGACATCAAGACTGTGCTGTATATTGTATAATCTGTCGTCATCGCACAACAATATTGTGCCGTATATTTTATAATATGTCATCAACGGATATCAAGACTGTCCTGTATATTTTATAATCCGTCGTCAACGCACAACAAGATTGTGCCGTATATTTTATAATTAGTCATTGATGCGCGTCAAACGATGAGCCGTATATTTTACAATCTGTCATTAAAATGTGTCGAATACTGAGCCGTTTATTTTATTATTGTTGTCGTCATACATCGTATAATGTACGAGAACCACATATTTTTTTGTACAGTGAGCCGTTTATTTTTTGATTTGTTACCAATGCATATCGAATAATGTCACATATCTATCATATAATTAATCTTCAGTCATCACTAAACATTGAATACTGGGCGGTATACTTATTAATTTATCATAAACGCACATCAATATTGTACCGTAAATATGAAAAAATGACATTAATGCGGGGCTATGTATAGCGTGTGAGCTCGCCAATATATGACAGTAAAAATTTTATTGTCTTTGAATTTCCTAGAGTTTTAACCATCGAAAAAAAAGAAGATTGCAAATAAAATCAACAGACAATGGAAATTTGATGTGTATTATTTTAATAGATTGTTTATAACAGAAAAACACATAGAGAAATATGCATTTTTATTTTTTGTAATAAAAACAGTCTAGTAAATTCGAATAAATAAAAATACGCTTTATATTAACAATATTAATTCAAATGCAAAAATAACATTGAATACTTGAAAAATAAATATTACTGAGTGTTACAAACATAATTTAAAAAACGGATAGCGATTAAAAGTAAAAACTATCTTTAGTTTAATTCTTATAGCGATAAATACATAAACATTATAAAACAGGAGTTATACAAATACAAAAATAATATTGTAACTAGGCGGCTACCTACACGGTTAAATTTCGAAACACCACGCAATTTCTTATCTCGGCTACGCTATGTAAAATGAAAAAAAATATTTAAATTAATAATTTCATCACGTCATGAAGTCGTTCCTGGGTAGCGCCTGCTAACATCAATCAACAAAAACATCCTCGTTTTAATTACAATATTTTGGCTACGCCATAAATCTCTTTTTTTAAATAATTTCTCACGTCACAAAGTCGCCCCTGGGTAGCGCCTGCTAACGTCAATCAACAAAAACATCCTCGTTTTAATTACAATATTTCGGCTACGCCATGAATCTCTTTTTTTAAATAATTTCTCACGTCACAAAGTCGCCCCTGGGTAGCGCCTGCTAACGTCAATTAACAAAAACATCCTCGTTTTTATAACAGTATTTTGGCTACGCCATGAATTTCTTATAAAAAATGTCAAAACGTCACAAAGCCACTCTCTGAGTGTCGCTACTGACATCATTTACAAAAACATAATTATTTGTGCTTTTTTCAGGTACGCAACATTTTTTTTAAATACACCTACCTAACCGATAAAATACTATTAGTAATTAAACCAAGGTGTGCTTTAAAGTTCCGTATGGCCAAATAATATTATTTATTATTAGAATATTATTGACATGTAGTTCAAGCATTGCTGCATTCACGTTGCTTTACTTCTGAGAGCTCAACTGCTATGTTTTTCTATGGTTATGTTAATGTCATCTGTCATGTATTGGCGAGCTCACAGGCTATACTTACGCCTTAATGCGCATCAAACATTACATATTTTGATGCCTAATTAATTTTCACCGATAATTATTACGCATTTTGACTGAATTGAGAAGATTTTTTTAAAAAAGGAAAAATATATATTTTTGTTCTTATGATTTACCCAAATATTTCATTTTGAGAGCCATTTTAAACGAGTTGTAAATAACTCAATATTTGAAAATAATGTATTAGATTCTATTCAGGTAATATATGAGATTATAATATATAGGTCATTAGATAATACCCACTTTTCCTAAATATTAATTATTGCAATAATTCTAATTTTCTTAAACACGATTAAGGAGTGGAATATAAAAAAATATGTCGATAATTGTCTTATCTTTTCTAAAGTTTGTTGTTTTTTTATTTTTTTATTTACGGCCTTAGGCCTAACACTCACAATAACGAAATTATGTACAAGGAACTGAACAAAGGGAAACATAAAAAATATATGTAGCAACGACAAAACGGGACAATAAAATAATGGGATTAGTAATATTGAAAAAAACATGATCTAAATATTTATTTATTTATTTATACATCAACGGTTCAAAGAACCTTTTAGAAAAAAATGATTGACAGAAATAATCACAGCAGTGCACAATAATCATGTAGTACAAAATATTAAATAATAAAGTAATTTAAACTAAACAATTTATTGAACATATAATACAAAAACCAAAAAAGTAAAAAAGAAACATAACATCTCTAAATAAAAAATAACAATAACCATGAGAAAATCTTATGTTCAAAATACAAATATAACACAGTAAAGTTGAGAATAACTAGATAATAATAGTAAAAAAATAATACAACATTACTACTTTAAAAATTATAAGTTTTTTAGAACAATTAAATAAAATGTTTAAACAATAAAAAAACTTAAATGAATTTAAGAATACCTTTATTTGGTGAAATCATCATCATCAGTTAGTTGGAAGAAGTTTCCATTTGGCAATAAATTCAAATATTTTAAGACATCGAGCTAAGCCATGTCAATCCTTCCTCATTCCACATTACTGTTTTAGTAGCGAAAAGATCAACGAAAAGCCGAAATATGTATCCCAAAAATCTCTTACGTCGTACGTCAAATTGACTAATCTACACATTCTGGACATTGGGGCATAAAAACAAAAGTTGCTCTTAGAAGATTTGATGAGTACTTTACATTGATATTAATGTTTATACCTTAATTATGGACATATTAATGCACATAGACATGCCATGGGCCCCAATTACAATGGAAGTTAGCATTTATCTTCGATTTTATATACAAAATAAAATTAAGATTTCTGTATGAAAAGAAGAATATTCATACATTTTTTTATTTTAAACATGTTCAATTATAGGTAATCGATGAAGATATTTTGTATGTTCATTCAAATATACTAATTTTCGTACACAAATATCGAATTTTCTTTATAGACAGTCGAAGATAACTCTGTTAACTTCCCATTGTAATCGGGGCCCTGAACCCTAAAAAACAATGACTCTTAAGTCATGCTCAAACGCTCAGTCATGCCCTATGCGTATTTAGTCGTCCTTCGACCGCCAGCCAGGCGTGACATTTAGAGTCGAAACCAAAATGTCATGAACGCGTGTAAAAACCTTTCGGATAAACATTGTAAAAAGGATTGCGTAACTTTTCATTGGTAAATATTTGTTCATGAGTAAATAATAATGCTAAAAACAATTCCTTCAATCCCTTTTCCACACCTAATGGTGCATAGGGCACTGCATTGGTACACCAATCGCAGCGTATCTTGAGCATTTTTGTTACATGGAGGAAAGATGATCAATGTTACGCTTCAGGTGCCAGTCCAGGGACTATGAAATATGTTTGTGTTAAAACACCGTTTTAAATAAATATTTCATGTCAAGCATGTCGGGAATCGAACCCGTGACCTCTTACGAGGTGGGCAAACGCGCTGACCACTACACCACAAGGCCGACCAACAAATATTTTAATATTAAAAAAAAACAATTTTTTGTAAATGTCAAACTACGCCTAATGGCACAATTGCGAGCTCTTCTTAATAACAAGGATGCACTGATAGAAAAACGTTTTTTTAAATATAATAACTGTGAGTTTATATTTTTTTGCATTCCTTAATATCTAGTGAAAATAAATAAACGGATCGAAATTATAAGGAATTTCAGGAAATAATTTGTTTGGGATCCACCAAAAACGAATGTTGATTATAAACGTTAAAATATAAACTTTTTTAAATGCCAAAAGTACCCTCAAATTTTCGGTAGCATGTGCATGATCCTTGAATGAAGTCATGGTAAAAATAAACAAAATATGGGTACGTTTTCGTGTCACTACAATTTAAAATGTTTTTCTCTACAGGGCGGGTCCATGTATTTAATATGTCAATGGGTTGAATGGAACATAAAAAGGGTGCTAAATGCGGCATCTATGTATATTTATATATCAATGTGTAGGACAGAAAATTTTCTTTCGACTGACAACCTTTGCAATTTTGTTTTACGTTTTAGTGCGCATTTTAAATTGGGGAAAATTGGTCATAACCATAGAATTAAGAATAGTCCATAAGGAGCATAGAATCATATTTGAATACATCGGACTTTGTCCAATAATTCCCCCACTTAGACACACTTTCACCGCGCGCATACTTAAAGTCACCGAGTAATATTGCCAGATCGCGAAGAATAAAACCATAACACAAATGTAAAGTAAAAAAAAAAACAACTTGTCAATTTATCTAAAATTTTATTGTGTACTCGGAAACATTGATTGACACAACAGAGTAGATAAGTAAACGGTCATTTAATAAGAGTAATTGAATTAATGAACTCTGAACTTAAAATATAAAACAAATTTTATTTTACATAAAACGGATATTTTTATATCATGTTAAATAATATTTTATGTTTCAAAGATAATGTCGGCCAAATGTCCACCACGGCGTTGTTTAATCCGAGGTTCAATTTTCATAATTTCTCTTATTATATGAGCAATGTAGGGTACAAAATTTTACTACCCTGGCAACACTAACGAAATTTCCATTTTGTCTCTTCGACAATCTGACAGATGGAAAAAAAACTATTTTTAAGTAATGCATCTGTGACAAACACATTAATTTGATTATTACACATGAAATATGATTGCATCCTGTTTCTTTAAGATCCTAGCAGCATTTCTACACTTTAAAAGGACACAACACTGCATGGTTAAATTCGAATCAGGAGCTGCGTACTGAGCGACGTCTACAAAGAAACTAATGGGTCAAAACGTAAACCTACTCATTTATGAGTAGTTAAGTCGCCTTCTGTTTGATGTGCGCATGCGGTTTCTGGACCATTCTTAATTCTATGGTCATAACTCATGTTAAAACATAAAAAAATAAAATATTGTAACAGATTATATTATATTACAGCATTTTGCATTTGATATTGTTATCGAAATTAATTTGATTAATTCACATAATTTATAATAATGAAATGACAAATTGGTCTCCTTTTCACGAAAGTACCTGTTTACATGATATATTCCACGGGTATTTCATTTTAAATGTAAAATATTTGCAATTATTTTTCAGTCCGATATTTTCCAACGTTTCCTGCTTGATTATTTTTTGGTGCCTGATTCTAGCGGTATTTCGATACCATTTTAATAAATTGGTTGGGGAGGTTCAAGATAAAAAAAAGTTGAAATTGTTTTTTGTATAAGTAAATGACACATTTTTTCCTAAACCTACCATTTGAATATAGAAACATATCTAATCGAATACAAAAACATTTATTTATTTATTTTATTTTGGAATTCAACAGCTCTACATACATATTTATAGTAAACAAACAGATATAGTGTATAAACTCAGAAATAATAACAGATATCCACAAAGTATACAAAGTTAGTAAAGAAAATATATTAGAAATCAAATAAATACATGTAAGTTTATACATATAAAAATGTTATTTTCATTTACTCGTAAATATTTTTCAATAATTAAAGATTTTTTAAATATTTATTTTAAGAACATTAAGGTGCCGTAAATTGGGCGGGATTAGGACAAGAATGCTTGAAGAGAGGATAAGGAGGGGAAGGGAGATGTTCATATTTATTATTATAATGTCTACTTAGTTATATAATGCATTTTTAGAGTAAATTTTAAATCTGACAGAGTGATGTTTGTGTAATCTATATTTTTAAATTTTGTATTGTACACTGAAAAAGTCCTACAAAAAAAGCATTTTTAACAAACGATGTTTTACCTATTGGTACATGAAACAGGTGGTACCGTCTACAAATCCTGGCTGGCACATGTATTGTTATTAAACTAAGTAGTTCTGTACAGTCAACTATTCCTGTCATAATTTTGTAAAGCAGTAGTTGGTCCGCACACACTGCGGTATTGTAAGAAGTGATTCCATGGAAGGTGGAGGCAGTGAGAAATGATATATAAGAAATACCGGTTTTGTATTTAAGGTATTTTATAAATTTGTTTTGAATATTTTCTATTCTTGTTATATATATGGCATACTGGGAAATAAAAGAAACAAAAGACATGAAAGAGATAACATATCTTGATATTATAGAATGTTACAATAAAGCTTGGTAAGAAAGAAAAAAACAGTAGTTCCCTTTTGCGTCCTTTTCTCTATTTGAACTTTAAGAGGACAGGCAAGTGGCTGGTTTCCATATTTTCAACAGCTCCTTTTGTATTTCATCTACATTTATTGAAACAGAGACGGAAAGCATTTGTAAAAAGGTAGTACATAAGTCTTAGCATTTAAAGGGCATATGACCTGCCATTGGCTGACTTAAGTGGCCAATTCATGCTATGTGTAACACTCACCATCTGTCAATGATTAAATATCCACTTTTCCTAAGTTCTTCCATCTTTGACCTTTGTGAAGTGAAAGTGCTGAAATCTTTAAAAATGTAAGTGAGATTCTTCTGGCTGAATTATGTATTTCACCGCAACTTATATACTTATCATTATACCAGTAAGTTAAATGGAAAAAAAATTAACAAATAAATCAGTTGAGGAAACGTAAATGTTAACTATGAGATTCATCATCAATAAGAAATGTCAGAGGTTTAAAAAAAATGTCAACAGACTATCAAAAATAGACAAAAAAATATTTTCGGGTATCGTATTCTCATCGTTCTGATATTTTGAAGTTTTGTAATTTTTAAATTACTCCGCCCGTGACGTCACCAGTTCTTGTCGGTGAGTTGTCATGACATTTTAAAGTAGAGCCCCGTAGCTGTCTAAATATACTAAACGTTAAAAAAATAAATCCCCGGAAACCGGAAATCTATCACAATACATGTCAACGCTGTAACTGATTGGTTGACTTATAAGAACTTATGACGCCGCTCGAAGTTTTTATTAAACCATTTTTAATATTTTTTCATACATATTCGATTCGCCGAACATTTTTCATATCCAATTTCCTGTAGCACTGAACTTTTTGAATATTTTATCTATTCACTCATACAAATACATACATATTGCAAAAAAAAAAACAATAATAACGTATTTACATTTTACATTTACATTACATTTTTTTTTTTTTGCACCACAACAGGCCAGGAGGCCTAATTACAGTGGTGAATTACATCACAGAGCACCCAGGCTTGAGAAAAATCACATTTTAATTTTTGTGTTCTCACCGGGAATCGAACCCGGAACCTTCCGTGCGTGAGTCAAGCGTCTTGACCACTACACCACGGAGGCCGCCAATCCCAAACTCCATACTCTATCCCAAACTCTATAAGGCCGAGGGCCCTGTGTTGATTTGGGATACAACATAATGGAAGCACGGACATAATAAAAAAAATAGCAAAAATGAAATATTATTATATAAATATACATACATTTCAAAGGGCATCTGGACAACACGCTTAATAGTATATAAATCTATGCAATATCTCGCAGCAGTCTCCTGCAATGGTCTCTTCCCTTAGACAAAATCCAGAATTGTATACTCCTTCTGAAAATGGCTTTCGTTTTGGAGAATTTAATATGTTCATCTAAGACATTGAACACTCTTGGGGCGACTAAAGAGAAATTCCTATGTGCAAACGTCAAACTTCCTCATTTACATTCTTCTTAAAAAGGTTTTCCCTCTCCGTTGCAATAAATATGGATCTTCGTAATTCCCTAGGGAGTGATATCCAGCCTGTCTACAGACATTTAGACATAAGCGAAATATTATTGTGCCTAATCTTTGTTTTTGTGTACCATATATTGTCTGAAATATACTTACTGTAAACTAATTTTTATTTTTTGTTTTTAACACTTTGTATCCCGGAGCCGTGAAAACAGGTGATTATATAACCGTGCGTTATGTCCCGGTCCCGTGTTTTCACGTGGTTTTCCAGCTGTCTAAAAAAGTGCATTTTATTGACATCTAGTGACTTTTATTAGTACTTTTTTGCTGCTGGTAAACCACATGAAAACACGGGACCGGGATACAACGCATTGTTATTATAATCACGTGTTTACACGGCTCCGGGATACAAAGCACAAAAAAAGGAGTGAGGCCCTGTATATGTGCAAACATTGCAATGCGCAATGTGGCTTTCCATAAAGGCTAATGTTGGCAAAACTATCATACAAAAATGACTTATTTAATTGTTTCAAATAAATATGAGAAGTTTCCAATGATTTAACCCAGTATTTACATAATTATGACGGTTTTAAGAAACCCTTCACAAAGCATGAAATTTCACAAAAATGAGCCGGACGCAGGGTAAATTCTATGTGTTCGGCCGGTACTCAAAGTGTTAATACCATGTTTTTTTGTTTAAATTCTTTACAATTTATTTTTCAATTTGCTTTTCAATTCTAACATTTTTCTTATATCCATATTTTTTTTTTTTTTAATTACTATGCCTTTAAACATTTCACCTTTTATTTGCATTGCAGCATGCTTTTTTGTTTCTACATGTATACAAAAAGAAGTTTTGTTTATTTTAAAAATTATTACTTACTGTGTTTGTACTTACCTGTATAATTTTTGTAAATGCCCTTTGGGCGTATTTAAATTAAAGAAATAAAATATTTGATATTAGTATTAATCCAGTCAGAAAAAAATCCGTATTTTGTCCATAATTATTTGGATATACCTAAATTACTGATGATACAATATAATTGATTCTAATTAAAAATATGTGCATATTGAATTACCCTTGAATCCTTGCTACAGTTGCTCTGGCAATATTTGGATATTTGCTCTAAATATTGACGGTCTGACGGGTTCAGTGTTGCATGGTGCAAAAAACGTTCCGCAATTATGGTTGACTAAGTTCCCCCATCAGTTGCAGCGGAAATACAAAATAAAAATGTGCATTTAGCTTCCGTTTTTCATTTCATTTAACAGTTCCAGTTATTTGTGATTTATCCCCGAAATTTCGTGTATGAATTTCAGTTCTCCATTTTACATTTTCAGTTTGATTTGGCCATTGAAATTTATCAATAAAATGAACTAAAAAGTATACTTTATTTTGAGTATGTCCAAATGTTCGGAGACATGCTGGATTTTACTCTCTGGGGATTAATTCGGAGACGACGCGGTCTCGTTTTTCTTCACACAAACGAACTCACCATTTTCTCCCTGGATTACTGCACTAGAGCAATGGTTCTTTTGCACACTATTTTCCTCTTGCGGTGCTTTGTCAGGCCCCCCGACTTTGGCTATCGCTACAGCGGAAGCATCTCAGGCCTACATTACTCTTGTATCCTCTTACTCTTATGATAACAACATCGATGTCTTTAACGTGAGTCTTGAAAATTTTAAATATCAATGTATATGTTCCATATCAAATAAAACTTAATATTCTGTTTATATTGTATTTTATAACATTATGTACCTAGCTGCTTTTTAAAGCAAGGTTTACCGTTAGCTGCATTTCTTTAGCTTTTTTTTTTCAAACCAACTTAGCTTTTAAACACAGTTCTAAATTTTATCACTTTATACTGTATTTTTTTGAATTTATGTTTTTTATATGCTCATCTTTTTTTTTACCAACTTTGCTTCTAAACAGTGTTCTATCTTTTGTTGCTTTGTATTGTATTTTTTAAATTTAATGTTGTTTATATAGTCATATTTTATAAAACTTTTATGTTGGTAAAAGCCTTATGGGCGTGAAAAATTTATAAAATAAAAAAATAAAAAATATTCCGCAGCCAGGACAACTGCTTATTAAATGTACTCGCCATAGTGATTCCTGGGAAAAGGCGACCAGAGTTGTTTCCCGCTGCCTTCTCTGGTGGATTTTTCTGTCGAAGTTACCTTCCTTTAGCTGATTGGGTCTGGTTCGGAGGCGCCAGAAACTCGCCTTTCGTCCTCTCGTTATCTACTGAGATCACTCCGTTATAAGTGTGATCCCATTGCTCAGGGTTCGCGACGTGAACGCTAACGAATGGGACTAGTCAGTAGTTTTGCCGGTGGAATGCAACTGGGCGTTCGCAGCATTTTATAGAATCATACCCTCCAGCAAGATGTGACTCACTGCGGCCCTACTGATGGTTTGAACCCCAATTGGCGTGCCTCTTTCCCAATGCTTTTTTGATAAACTGTTTCTTATGGGAGCTTGGACTATCTTAAAACCCAAAAAAGCCCCCAGGTTTATCTGCCGTCTTCGAAAATTCGGTAAACAAAGATAATATCATTATCATTTTGAAAAGCGGAAAATATTCTGAAATTGTTATTATGATACTCTTCCTTAAAATAAAAACCAAGTTGGTTTAGTTTTGTGGTGCGGAAAAAACGGAAAAGCTAAAACATCGATTTTGGTTAGGCAAAATAGGTCCGACGTGCAGTTGTCTTTTTCACACGATATTGCGGATGCATTTGTGAGTGAGTGACAAAAAAGCAATTTTCAAAACCTTTTTATCAAAATCGGTCGTCATCGCAAAAAGCCAAAAGATGGATTATTGATATTTTTTCTATTTTCCTTATATTTTTCGGGTGTCATCTTAGACCGTGTTACCCTATGTTGTTTTTCCCAGATACATAGGAACAAAATGTATATTATGTTCATCCAAAAATCTTAATACGAGCCTTATTTAATAAGATCAACTATAGTTAATAAATCTGAAATAATCACAAACCTGCTATATGATATTTATGCAAAAATGATGAGCAAAAGAAAATATTTTCAGAACGATTTTGACAAATACTCAACCATCATAACGCGTTAGCGTCTTACTTTAAACAGAATTCCCCTACACATAAAATAAAACTTCATCTCATTTTTCTTTCTTCGGTATCTAGGTACAAGCAGGTACTAAAAAATGCTTTTGTACACTTCGGCAGCTAGGAATGTGTTAAAACCTCATTGGTTATAATCTCATTGGTTTATTTAGTGGTTAGTAAAAAAACTGAACCGAGTCGTGTGTACACCAGGTACGTACAGAGTAGCACGTGCTAAGTTTTGACGCGTGTACAATGTTATAAGTTTTGTGTTATTTGCTTATTTGGTTATTCCGAGAAATCTCAAACGTTTCTATGAAAATCAAACAAGAGAATTTTGTTCGGTAAATTTCTAAACAAATAACGAATGAACAGAGAGACCTGTATTCGTTCCAATGTTCAACTCACGGCTAGTTGCATTACAAAAAGCTACGTTAAATGTTGAAAGTCAAATATTTGTTGCGTGTTTGTCAAAATGGCCAAAACGTTTCTCAAACAAACGGTATGTCTTCTATTTTTCGAGCAACCCATTTCCTCTATTTCGACGACATCGAAACAACTCGCCATGATCGTAGAGCAACGACGCACGTGATTTTCTTTACCTTTACATGAGAGCGGTTTAAAATTTTATTTGGTTTTATTTTAAGATGCAAGGCGGTAAAATTACCGCGGTAATTTACGGCAATTTTACCAGATTTCGGTAAAATACTGTATTTTTCGGTGTTTTACGGTAACTTTCGGTAAGAAACGAATACGGCGTACTATATTAAACCCTCTGAAAGTAGTACAAAGATTAATTATTAAAGTGATTCTAAAGAAACCCTCAACATTCAATGCGGAAATTCTATATAAAATATTTTAGGTTCATACAGTTGACACTCTTTATAAAATAAATTCTAGTATACAAATTTATATAGAAGAAAAAATAAAAGAAATTGAAATGAATAAGTCACTCAGATACCAACATAATATTAAAATTCCTAAATTCCACATAAGTCATAGTCAAAATAGCTTTGTCTTTAAATGTTTAAAAAATTATAATAATCTTCCCAATGAACTAAAAATTGTTAAAAATAATATATGAATAAATAAATTTAAAGTAAATCTAAAGAAATTTTTTGAACACGTGTAAAAACTACATTAACTTTTAAGTAGTATGAATGTATTATTGTTTTATGATTTTTCTTTAAATATCCTATGTTTTTATTTTTTTTCTCATGTACTCATATTCAAAATTATACTCTATAATAATATATAACTCTTATAAATAAAAAACTACAACAGTTTAAGTCTCTTTTTTGAAGAGTTACAGTGATAACATTTACTAGATGTGTAAAAGTAGATATGTATAGAATTTTTAAAAAGCATGTACCTTTTATGAAATTTGTTAATAAAACAAATATATATATATATATATATATATATTTAAGATATAACCAATACGAGTAGCTTTGTTTTAGAACACGTTACATGACATTGAAAACCAGGTTTAGATCCATCGGGGGGTTGTCGAGATTTATTATAAGTATGGGACGTTCAAGGTAATTCGGTATGTACTTTTTAAACTTTTTTTTATAAAAAAGGTTATTATGATTTGAAATTTAACAGTATCGGTGTTAATAAAACCTTAAGTCTGTGACCTTGAACGACCCCCGCTCATGCCGCAATTTAGAAAAATTAAGTTTTTGTATTGGTCTTAAAAAAATTAAGTATTGGTCCTACAAAAAAAAACATATATTCGTTTCTTACCGAAAATTACCGTAAAATACCGTAAATTACGGTATTTTACCGCGCCTTAAAATTACATAATTTTACATCCATAGTCATAACTCGATAGGTACAAAAGTAAATCATTTGATACTTGAATTAGAAATATATACTTTACTATTTCAAACCTGGAATATTAAGCGTTTATAAAACTCTTTCAACATCAAATATAAAAGCTCTCCGTCAAACAACCTCAAACAAATAAAAAAAACACTCCTGTTAGCCAATAACCGACTGATTAAACGAATTTCTTTTTTGTTTTGTCTCTTTCACACATTCACCGGCCACAGAAGAGCGTTTCTCTCTTCTTTGTGATAAGTTTTATTATCGTATTATGCAGTAAAACAGACATATTATGGTATTAGCATCACGTTTATTTGTGTAATCTTTGCATAGCAATGATCAAAAATGTTATATTAAAATCCAGCATATTTATATAAATTTTACTTCCCAAATCCGGTGTAAAAATGTCTTCACCATTTTAAATATATTTTTAATTTCAATTTTATTTGCACAGCCTTTTAAGAGCTTACTTTTTGGAGTAAATGGCCCTGAATTGCATAGTTTTAATTCAAATTTAAATTTATTTATAATTCATAAATTCATGTACTGTATTTATAAGTTTGTATTATCAATTTTTTTTTATTTCTCGTCCCTTATTTAGCATAAATATAATGATTGTTAAAATAAAGGTACCCGTCTCAAAGATGTCGCGAAAGCGATGAAACCGGCCACTTTGGAATTAAGTATTACTCGTCTTTTATTTCTACAATAAATTGCAGTCAACTTGAAGCCAAGACTTTTCAGACAGACTCGAATCAAGCGCTTTCCACACATACATACAGTGGATGCGGCGCATCTAGTGAAAATTAAGAAAAAATATTATGTATTTTTTTATTAACAATTATAAATACGACAAAATAATCTAAATAATTCATACTGTTACCGCAGAACATGTTCGACTGCACGCGATTCACAAATTTAAACAATATTTTCAGTATACATACCTACCTAAGTATGCTTATTTTCTATATCAACGTTCTGAATATTAAGTATCAAGATACCTTGGCCTTGATAGTATACGTTAGATACGCTTGAATCTGGATGCTACGATTAATATTGAGTCCAATCCTATTGATAATGTTCGAATTTCCGCGCATGCGCAATGCACATTTAGTTTCAAAACGTTGTCGTATTGCTCTACAAGACTCGTACAGACAAGAGCATCCGATTTGTATAATTCGAAGAAAAAACGACTCTAATAATGTGCTACATAAAGTTTTAAAAAGCGTATTATTGAAATTTGGCCAAAATTTAAGAACAGCTCACCTAATGTTTACAGCTTCGCCGCTGTAAATATACAAAAAGATTACTGATGAAAAAAGTAAATTTTCTGATGTAAGTGGACTCGAATGTTTTGTACTTACAATACTTTTCTTCGGCACCATCGCTATGGACACTATTGAATCTCATTATATATTCAAAGCCTAAAGATCACGGACAAAGAGTCGTTATAAAGTCAATATCTTCTGAAGGAAATAATATCCATCTTATTATATATTTATCACACAAGAAGATGATATATCGTACCCTTTGTATTGTTAAAAGATAAAAATCACATCCCGAATTCATATTTTTCCTTTTCCTCAGTTATCATTTGGAGTTTAGGATAGACATGATTTTAAATATGTAAATTTGAACGTGTCCGGTAGAAGTTTGCCCATTTGGTTACTATGCATAATGTTGCTAGTTTGATTTCCGACAAGGTCATCGTAAAAAAAATATATTTTGAGTATGTTTTTTTATATTCGTGTCCGGGTGGATGAAGAATACAGTTCTGCGTGTGAAATAGAACCAGAATTCTGGACGAGTGTTTTTAAATCAATAGCCATTTTTTATTAAAATCCTGAATGACTCAATCCAGTGGAGATAAATCCGCCTTGAAGTTTAGTGATTAACGCGTACGTCAATCATACTTGAGGTTCCGGGTTGATTTCCGAAGGGCTGACGTGAGATATTGAATTAGTTTCGAAGGTACTTTTACACTGTAACATGTCACTGTTCCTAGTTTGGCACTTGAAGATTTAAAGAAGATTTTATTATCATATAACATTTCAACATTTCGTACCTTTAGGACGAAAACGACTCAACTAAAAAATCATCTTTTTGGGAAATTGCAAAAGAAGAATGTAAATTGTGACACCATCGTATTTTTTCGTCGATTGTTTCGTATTTTTCGAAATAAGCACCAAATTTTGAGTTAAAAATAATAAATACCAAAGGCTTTCAGTTATGAATCTATGAAAAAAAGCGTAATAAAAATAAATTATTATTTAAACAAGGCATTTATTCAACGAGTCATAATTAGATTGTAATAAATAAAAAAAACGAAAGCACTTTGATAAATACAATAATGACATAATTTTTATGAAGTCAGATCAGGTCACCAAATTCATGTTTTTATTTATTTACGAAAAATGACATAAACGTAAATCAGTCATAAAGATTAAAGATAATTTAAATAATAAAATATCATTAACTTAAATACGTCACTAAGATTATCGATAAGTCGGAACGAAGCAATTACCAAGCTAAATTTATCGTTTAAATATTTTTTAAATAAAGTAAACATGCCATTTGTATCGCAATAAAATCGACTCAAGCGGCTTTCAGTCACTTTATGTTTGTCTGCGTTGCGTCCTTCACACAGCAATGTAAACACAGCACTAATTACGTCGCCAAGGGAGGGGCTAAGAAGTTAAACGTTAGATGCTTGGTTAATTTTTTCACATTTTGCAATATATTGTCAAATATTTTTAACCTAATTTTAGTGCATGTTTAGACATGGTGGTGTTTGCATCCCCCTTTTAGTAAATACTATGTGAACTAGAGTGATGGTAAAGGTAAAAGTGCATCAAAAATGTTTTGAGTTTGTCCAAATTGTAGACAAGGACTGAATTTAACCCGCTAGGGAGCTGTTAAAATTAACATATTACAACAGCGATGGAGAACATTTAAGAGAAACCAGCCAATGACAGGTAATAAGTCCAGTAGATGCCTAGACTCATATATTCCCTTTTCTAAAATGTTCTCCATCCCTGTTGTAATACGTTAAGTACAAGTGTATTTTAATATTTTCATGTTGGTGTAATGAGTGTCCCAACGAAGAGACGGTTACGTTTTGAAACCGGTAGACATGAAAAGTCGGTAAGTTGTTGAATATTAGTATTTACTAACATTAAATTAAATAAAGAGTTCCTTACTAAATTAATGTTTCGTGTATTTTTTGTCGCAACCGGTTTTAAGCATAACTAAAAATAGTAAATTGATGTATTTTTTTATCTTAATGTACTTGTATGGGAATACTAATTTAAGATAATGGTCAATTTGAAGATTGAGGATGATAATGAGTGTATAATGATAATGATGATAAATAATACTGCGATCATCAAATAACGTGATTATTTTCAAGCCATGCGAGGTGGTTGTTTACAATGGTGTTAGCTATTGCAGTAATAATTGACGTGTGACAGCGTAATTAATGCTAAATTCCTCGCTGTTAATCATCCAAGTGCGTAATTGTAATTAGCGAATCTACCAACACAACAATTACTGCTGCCCAAACTATATTGCGCCTATTAATAAACGGTAACTGTAATTACATTTTTTTTTTTGTAATTGGGTTGCAGTATAGCGAGATTCGAACCACGGACATTCGTGAGTCCGCGACACTACCACGGCCCACGGCAGTGACGAGAAGTGAATTTTTTAAATGTAATCTCCAAAAAATGATCATAAATTTGTACCCACATAATATCGGTACCAGGGCGAATTGTCCAAATAACCTATTATGCGGACGACCGGACGACGGGTGAGGACGACCAAGGAAGACGTGGCATGATCAGATAAACCAAAATCTTAAGTCTGGTCATGTCAAAAGCAGGCAGAACCGAAGTGCATGTATGACAAGATGTATGAACGTGGAAGAGGCTAGGATTGTATGCCAGGATAGACGTGTGTGGCGGTCCATTCTCTCTGCCTACCCCTACGGGGAAATGGCGTGATGGTAGTAGTAGTTACCATTATATTTAACTTTCAATAATAATATATTATAGTTACTATTATGGTGGCGTTTGTTACCTACTAAACGTCGGGTTATGTCGACTGCCGAGTAGGTTCCACATAAATTGCTAAATATTTATCCGCGTTGATATCGTTCCGTAAAAATCGTCTAGTGAGAACATTTTTTACTTCACGCTCGTTTTGAATAAAAACCCAGACTAACATGGTATGTGTAATGCACTGATAGAGTAAAATATTGTACTTACAGTTTTATTATATTTTATTAATACAAAATATACAATATATAAACTTAATATAATAGAGAATGGAAATACTTAAAAATAACTCAAGGAATCTAATTTGTAAAACGTAAAATAAAGCAGTTAAGAAAAAGTATGAAATCGTAACAATTTATTTATTTATTTATTTTTGCACCACAACAGGCCAGGAGGCCCAATTACAGTGGTGAATTACATCACAGAACACCCAGGCTTGAGAAAAATCACATTTTAATTTTTGTGTTCTCACTGGGAATCGAACCCGGAACCTTTCGTCTGTGAGTCAAGCGTCTTGACCACTACACCACGGAGGCCGCCTCAATCAAAATTAAATCAAGTTTTTGTCTAAAAAACGTGTGTCACCGAACACAACCAAAACGCTTCTCTTGGTGTCCGTCGCTCGGACCTGGTGCGCGACGCGACATCGCGTGTGACGTCTATAGTGTTGCCATACTATGTTTATGGGAAAATAAACAAATTAATTGTTATTTTTTATAAATCCCCGCCACTGGTTATATATTCCTACAAAAAAATATCTGTAAAGTGTGTCCAGTGCCCAGCCCGTTTTCAGTAAATTATAAAACTAGCCGATTACCTCAGCTTATTGCTCCATGCAAAAAAGTACTCATTATACATTTGTAACCCAGTTGTAGTTTTTTCGTACTGAAACACGCTTGCAGATTACAAATATAATTTGAAGATTCTCTATTTGGAAATTAGCATTTCGAACATTGCTTCCGAAGGACATCAATTCGATTATTGTGAAAGTGGATTTGTCCTCGTGGTGTTATGTTCAGCGCGTTTGCCTACCATGCAAGAGGTCTCGGGCTCAATCCAATTTATATTCCCGACATGCTTGACATGAAATATTTATTTAAAAGGGTATTCTCACACTAGATTATTTCATAGTTCCTGGACTGGTACCTGAAGCGTCAGACTGATTATCTTACCTTCATGCAACAAAAATGATTAAGATACGCTGTGATTGGTATACCAATGCAGTGACTCATGCACCATCATGTGCGGAAAGGGAATATTGATGAAAGTGATGATATAAAGGAAATAGTTTAGGATTCTGACTGCTGTTTAAGTATTATGTTAATTTGTAAAAAGAGAAAAAGATATGTTTAAATAAATACACGTCAAATATATTTATAAACGTATTACTAGATTTTTTTTTGTAGTTTTTAAAATTAAAATTTTTTATTTTTTATTTTTTTAAAGATTTATTATTTAGTTTTATTTTTAAAACGGTTGAGAACCCCTGAGCTCTTATCAGGAGACAGTTAGTAATATACCTAAGGCATAATATATTTATTGCAACAATACCAACAAATCAATGATTTATGATTTTAGCTATTTTGAATGTACCGCGTTATCTTTATTTTTATTACTATTACATTTTTTTATTATTTTTTTACCTAAGTATGTTAAGTATTAAAATCGCAAAGTTATTTATTACATAGAACAATGTATAAAACAACTGTGTAATATGTAAAGATTATAGATATATTGTTATTATATTATTTCATAACTTTGTAAAAGAACACTGTTATGTTAAATGTATTTACACACTAATAAATAAGTGGATATAAATTGGATATTAATTTAAAATGAAGTTTTACATTGCAATATCTTATTATTCCTGGACTGGCACCTGAAGCGTAAGACTGATCACATCACCTTAATGTAACAGACAATCAATATACGCTGCATTTGGTGTACCAATGCAGTGCCCTATGTACCACGATGCGGATAGGGACATCATGATGTTGACGACCCTCTGCTACTTTAATTATTGCTCATTTCGTTTTTGTTTGTGCATATAAGTTTGTCGTTGGTAGGAAGCACTTACCTTAACATGATATCCCTATTTTGTGACGTCACTAGGCAGATATACTACTGTCTTCGTACTATATTACCAGTAGCCGGAAGATACAGAAAACACCAACCTTTTTACAGGTTCGTAATCTAGATAGACTTTTTTTAACACGAAAATAAGATACGTAACTAATCCTTGTAAAACAAAAAAAAAACGTATTTTTTATTTATTTATTTAATGCACACAATACACAGTTTTATCATAGCACAATTATATTTTTTTTATGCCCCGACTTGTAAGAAAATTCCGTGTTTAGTCGGGACTCTTCTTTATATGTATAAATCAAAACATATTAAACAATATACAAAATAATCAAAAAACATACAAAATAATAATAAAAAATACACACATTAAAAATTTATACATGTTAAGAAATGGAAGGCAGAAAAGTTATTTAGTGTTACATGGCAATATTTAATTAATAATAAGTAGTTATTTTATAGTGCAATTCGGTAGTTAATTGAAAGTAAAAATAATTCAAAAAAGTAGTAATAGTACTACTACCATTACGCCATTTTCCCGAAGGGATAGGCAGAGATAATGAGCCGCCACACACGTTTATCTTGGCATACATTCCTAGCTTCTACCACATTTATACACCTTGTCATACATGCCCTTCGGTTCTGTCTGCGTTTGACATGACCAGACTTAAGATTTTGGTTTATCTGATAATGCCACGTCTTCCTTGGTCGTTCTCGTCTCACGCTACCGTTTATTTTTGCCATATATACTTGTTTTACCATTCTTTCGTCGTCCATTCGTTCTACGTGACCAAACTATCTTAGAGTAGTAACACATCTATATGGTAGAATATGTATAAATAATTTTATTCGATCAGCAATAGTTAAAATTTAAAATATATATTCATAATAAGAATGAGGAAGATCGATGATTATTTTTTTGTTAATAATAATAATGATAATAGGATAATTTATAGAACGCCATTTTTTGTGAAAATCACCTCAAGGGCGCTGTACAATAAATAAATATCCCAACACGTCTTGCTGCTACAGAGCGCAACGGTTGGGATTCTAGTTCCTCGTCTCCAATTATGATATATATGAGTTCTGTTATTTAAACAGAACGTCTTGCAGCTACAGAGCGCATGGACAATAAGAAATCTAGCCCCTATTTACATTTTTTCAATTTTTTTATTTATTTAATATACTATTAGCCTAAATTATCAATAAAACTAAACCAAGAAGTTTCATTGATAATTTTAACTAAATCATAAACTATGGAGCATAAATACTATTAAACTAAGCAAAAAAATCCGCCATTATTTTTAATAGTTCTGTATTTTTTAATTACTTCACGTGTGACATGTGACGTTATAAGTTCTTTTCCCCTCCTTCTCGATCTGGTGATTCGTCAGTTGACAGTTGTTCATTGGTTGATTCGAAAGAACTAATGACGTCATGCGAAGTAAGTAGTTCGTTTTTAATATTATAAATTTTGTTTTTTTTTTCGTACATTTTCAAAAAATTTCGCCGAACAATTCAATGCTCTAATTTTTACAACGCGTAAGAATATTTTTTTTATAGTTTATTAAATTTCCCGTAGGACTGAACTTCCTCATTATATTATGTAAATCGTATAAGAATAATAAATGCTGATGAGCAGAAAACTAATTAAAAATGTGAAATAAGCAATATCTTGTCAATTTATTTTAATCCAAACTCCAAAATATATATTTTTCAAATTGACGAAGACTTACGAATTAAAATGTTATTTTTCACGCGCTTGTGACATGTCTTTTCAATTTCAAGTCATTTTAATAACTAGATATATATATATATATATATATATATATATTCACATAAAATTATACGTTTATACAAAGTTGCCGCGACTGTCTCACTGGGTTATTTACGCCGTTTTAAGACAGTCAAATATAAAAACATTAATTAATACAGAGAAAAAACAAATTGATAACGTAACAAAAAATATTGATAAATAATGTGGTAAAAAAACTTTGTAAAATGAAAGTAAAAAACATAGTACATTACTTATATTTTAAATTGCTTTTCTTAAACGTTTACCTATATTTTTCTAAAACTTGTTAAAAGTAAACAGGAGTTTTCTCGTATTTTTGTCAAATCAACTCACATGTGTCCTTGTATTTATGTGTATTTAATAAAATTCTTAGTAATTAAAACACAAAAGTTTTAATTTAAGCATTAAAAAACAAGCCATATTAATCTTCATGGTTCACAACCACGTAAAGAATATTACTCAGGGCTTAGACAGAACATCGTGGTTTATTTGTAACCAACAACAAACCGTCATCTTTTTTGTCTAGATACACAAAAAATGTTAGTCAGTATAAGACAACTTACAAAAAAAATCATGCATGCATTATAAACTTATTACATCGAAACTTAACGTCAGTTTCTTATTTTTTACTCAGGGTTCGTTTTCAAATTCCATTGCACTTATCGCGGTTCGTCGGAGCTAATTTGGTCGGGCACGGAACAGGTACGTGTCACTTCATGAAAAAGTTCTATAAATCAAGTGAGAAAAAAATATTCTTATAGTGGTCGTGCCTTTTTTGCTACTCGAAGTAATTATTTTCCTTGCCGCCTGGTTTGTTTTTGTTCGTTTTCAAGACAAAGCATTAGCGTGGCTGGCTTTTCGTGTATTATCTAGTCAGCTGTGAGCCGTGTATGGGTTTTGACTTCTTCCGGCCGATTTGAGCGCGAATGTTTCGGTTCTTTTTTCGAAAATCGCGCCGTAATATAAAAGTGACGACTTTATAACGTATAAAGAGTTTTAAAACAATTTATCGTCCCTCGTTACATATTAAAAGACTCCGAACGAATATTTTTTAAATCAACGGCGAAATAAAAAGTAATAAAAAAAAATTGTGAATATTAGTACTTTCGGAATGCTAAATTTTTGTTTAGAATTTAAGGTGAAATGTGCTGGATTTGTGCTGTGATTCGTGTGAAAAATTATTAATAACTATAATTTAATGTTTTTTCCAAACAAAATAACAGGTAGAGTTTGGAGCAGGTAAAAGCGTAATGGTGTACTGATTTTTAAATGAGCAAGCAAAAACGATTTTTAATGCCCCGCGTTTCTTTCATAATAGGGGTTATATTTGCGTTTAGGGGGTGTGTCGGAGGGATGTTTGTTTTGTTGAATGGAGCCACATGCAGTTTGAGAACTTCAATTTGGTGGTTTGTTTTGAAATACGGATGGATTTGTTTTTTTTCACAGTGATTTATGACGTTGTGGAGATGTTTACTCAGTAAATGAATAGGCATTATTGTTTTTTGTTAGCAGACAACCATTTTAATGTTAGACATAAAACGATGTGCCTAGTATTTACATATGTACATAAATAATGTGCTTTTTGTTGTCAATATTTTTTTGTTTATCTTTTGACAACGTCAAATAAAGTGCCCCGGTGTTAAGGTAAACAATATATAAATTTATCATAGAAACTTATACGTTTATTTGTGCATTCATTTGATGGTCACTGTTGAGTGAAAAATGCATCTAACTGGTTTGATGTAGATTAGTATTGATAGTTGATAAGGAAAGGGTATATGGTTTAGTCATGTAGAATCATTGGAAACTAATCAGAATCTCAAGTCTGGTCATGTCAAAAGCAGACACAACTGAAGAGCATGTATGACAAGATGTATGAATGTGGAAAAAGGTAGAAATGTATGTGGCGGACCATGCTCTTTGCGTTCTCCCATGGAAATTGGCGTGATCAATAGTAGTAATGTCATTTAAAAAAAATAATGTTACCAAAAAAAATCGACCTATTAACATTTCGAAATTGATATTTTTTTCTTACTTTTACATAATCCCTTTTTTCGCAAATTACAGAAATATATAAAAAAACTGTATTTGAAGGTCATCACAGTAATAATTCGCCATGGAAGCCCTTTAATCCTACTGCATAGAAAAAAAACGTTCCAAATTTTTGGTTTGGTTTTAATTTAACAACAAACGTGTAAGAGGCGCCGGGCGGTTTCGGTTTGCGCTTGCAATTCTTGACCTGGGCCAGGATTACAAACTCTATCTTCATCGGTACATATCGAGACGGTATAAATTATTTTATTTTTTTTACGAAAATATGTATATTTGTACGAAACTTTAAGATATCTTAATCGGTATCTTATAAATGAACATGTTAAAAAAAGATTCTTTGCATATTCTATTTTTCATACAGAAAACTCAATTTTACTTTGTAGATCTAGTTGAAGTTAACATTTATCTATAAACATTATTCAATATTTGGACAATTGAACTATTTACTTCCCATTGCAATACGGGGCCAGGGCTGGTATTCTGAACGGAATTGTGTGCGAAGAGATCGCTCTGTCAGCGTGTATTTAGTACGTAATACGCGTTTAAAATACGTTTTCTACGCGCGCTTTCGCGTACTAAACTGCGCATTATAGCTCGCTGAAAATGCGTTCGGTCCAGGGGTGCTATTCTGAACCACTCTCGCGGCACGAGAAAATTGTTTTTCTCGTGTATTTTGTATGTAAATACACGAGATAATACGGACGCGAAGGCGTTTGGAATACTACCTCTGGGGTGCTATCCTGAACCACTCTCGTGGCACAAGAAAACAGTTTTCTCGTGTATTTACATACAAAATATTATGGCCACGAGAGCGTTTGAAATACCATCCCAGGGCTTTTATTCCAATGGGAAGTATAACATTTATCTTCAATTTTATATACAAAGTAAAATTAAGTTTTCCGAATAAATAATATAATATGTATAGGCACAGTTTTTTTTTCTAGATACGTTCATTAGGTTACCGACGAAGATATTTTTTTTTTTATGCAAATATACACACTTTCTTATATAAATGTCGATTTTACTTTATACCTTCTCGATAGCGTTTGAAATCGCGGTCCTACTCACGCATCAATTTATTTATATACTCATTTACATAAGCAGTTTACAAAAATAGTTAGACATGCATATCCGGATTTCAGGTTAACACTGCCAATTTGCAACCTTTTAGCTTTTTTAATAAAGCCAAACAAACAACATCTTGGCAGCCCTAAGACCCGATTGCAATGGGAAGTCAACATTTATCTGCAATTTTATCTACAAAGTAAAATTAAGTTTTCTGCATGAAAAGCAGAATATGCATACAATTTTTTCTTCTAAACCTGTTCAATTATAGGTTACCGACGAAGATACATAGATACTTTAAATGTTTATGCAAATGAACTCATTTTCGTACACAAATATCGTTTTTTTTTGTATAGACAGACGAAGATATCTTTCTTAACTTCCCATTGTAATCGGGGCCCTGAGACATTTTTTCATTAATTTATTTATTTAACTTTTTGTACATAATGTTATTTGTACATTGGCGGGATTATTGCCAAATGGCAATTTTTTCCTACCAACCAATTAAATTATAGTTTTATTTGTATCATTCAAGTTACATAACATATTTAATAGGAAATAATTATTAAAAAGCCAAAGACATATAAAAATGTAAATAAACGTATTTGTTTATAAATTATCTTAAATCAAAACTATTACTCAATGGGAAAAAGGAAAAAAGGGGAAAGAGGAAAGGAGGAGAGATTAAAGAAGGGAAAGGAGATGTTTCTTCAGACGTGATTTAAACAGAGATAATGCAGTAACATCTTTGATGGTGGATGGGAGATGATTCCACAGTCGAGCCGCATGGACACTATATGAGTGAGAGAAGAAAGAGGAATTGTGGATTGGTATTAAGAGAATTAGAACGAAGAGGTAAACCATGAACTGATAAGCGTTGAAATTTTTCACGCAGGTATATAGGAGCGTTAGGACATAAATATGTTCAGAACATAATATTCTACTAGTTTATCCATATATATTTATAAATGTATTTTTTTAAACTATCGTGCCAGTCTAATTAAAATTAGTCCCCGTACTAAAACCGACAAAAATGTACAATTGCGATGTTATTTTAGTTTGATAATGTAATTTTATAACGAAATAAGAAAAAAAAATATGTAACGATGTTCCAATTAATGTTTGTAATAATTACATCTTTTATATTAATCTATGAAATGTTAATCTTGCCAATATAAATGATTTCATTCTTTCCCACCATATATTTTTTACGTAGGAAATAAAACAATTGTCTTTTATATGTAAAACGTGGGAAGTATAGTTTAGCGAGTGATTATAATAATTTTCAAAGCGATCATTTGCAATTTCACGGCCGGTATAAAAGGATAACCACGCATTAAATTGATCAATACATTTTAGTTCTTTCAAAATAAAGGTCGTGTGAACTGCAGTTAATTTTTTTACAAGCCTAATTCTAGCCGTGCTAAATGCGTGTTTTAACATGATACGTGTCGTCTGGAACTCAAGTCTATACTCGGTCAAAACGAAATGCCGATTATTCAACTGTTGTATAATGCCAGTCAGTATTCCTATATGGGTGCGAATCTTGGCACCTTACCAAAGCTCTGAACACCAAACTTCTGAGTTTTGAGAGTAAGTGCTTGAGGAGAATATTAGCCAAAAATGCTGACATACACAAATATAACACCAGACAACAACATTATCATATTGAAAAAGCAAAGGCAAACACAGGACAGTCAAAAATACTACACAATGGACTTAAACACTACAACGACTTACCCTACTACTTGAAAACTTTTACTGGAGACAAATTTAAAATCAATCTGAAAAAGCAAATGATGACTGAACTAACTAGACTATACGAGACATAAAATGACTAGACAATATAAAATTTCTAATGTAACCCTAACGGGTTTTTTAAAATTGTAAATAAAAAAAATAAAAATAAAATTAAAAAAGAAGTTTCGATTTGAATGGCCCACAGTGGCCGGGAAGAACCTTATAAAATCACCATACACTTGTAAACAATCGTATGAGAAAGATATTATGTCATCATTTAACCCTTAT
Source organism: Micrasema longulum (assembly GCF_059751315.1). Lineage (NCBI taxonomy): Eukaryota > Metazoa > Arthropoda > Insecta > Trichoptera > Brachycentridae > Micrasema > Micrasema longulum. The sequence continues at coordinate 102,299 of NW_028278824.1, forward strand.
CTGCTCCTGGAGGTGCATAGGGAACTGTATTCATGAAGTAAATGCAGTTTTTCTCGACCGTCTGGAACAGAACGTTTAGGTGTAAATATTTAAGTTAGTTTGATAATGTCCTAACAAGACAAAACGCGTCACATTATACACTCTTGTATACAGGGTGTTCATTAAACCTGTCACATCCAAAACCACAATGATCAGTATGAGCAAGAAGACATATCTCCTCACCCGCATAAATAAAGGTTTCAGCTCTTTAACTTCACAAACATCAACAGATGAAAGAATTGAAGGAATATAGATGTTCAAATGTAGGCAGAATGGTGAATGTTACACAGTGTGTAAAGTGGCCACTTAAACCAGCCATGGACAGGTCATAAGCCCTGTAGATGCCTAGACTTCTAAATAACCTTCTCTTAAATGTTCTTTATCTCTGTTGTAATATGTCCAATAATAGTATTTTATTTTGGATACGTTTAATTTTTTTAAAATGAAATTCTACCAATTATCTGCATACACAATAAATAGATACGTCATTGGCTAACACGCTATATTTATTTGAATTATTATTTATGTTATTTATTAACAAATCTAGACGAAATTTCATTGTGTACTTTCATATCATTTGTAGTAAATTAAAATATGTGCCTTCCTAAGTTGTGAACTTTCCCTTACTTATTTGAAAAATAAGTAATTAAGACGTGGTGAATTCTGCATTCCGTACGAATTTCGTTATAATATTAATTTATTTTTTCGAGCCTAAGCGTGAAAAAAATCTGTGAGCGAACTCCAGCTAAAATACTATGAATACGGCTTGAAAAAAAAAAAATGTCATGATTGTCATGGTAGTATTTGTAAAACTATTTTTTCGCAACAGAGGGGGAAAACATTTTTGAAACGGGAATTTGGAAGTCTAGGCATTTACAGGGATTATGACCTGTCGTTGGCTGGTTTAAATGGCCACTTAACACATTGTGTAAAATTCACCATTCTGCCCATGTTTACACATCCACATTTTCTCAACCCTTCCATTTGTTGACTTTTGCGAAGTAAAAGAGCTGAAACCTTTATCATGTGGGTGAGATTCACCCGGCTGAACCAATTTACCTACTAGAAAACGATTTTCTAATTTTTGTTGGTCTTCTTTTACCAGTTAGTTAATTCAACAATGTTTTGAGTATGTCTAAATATTTGCAGACTGGTTGGATTTCCTCCTAGGGAGTTATTTATATCTTAATTTGTTGCAACAGAGGGGCCCTCTCAGGGCGCAGTCAACGCCCAGTCCAGTCCAGTCCAGCTCAGTTCTCGCGTTACACAACCAAGTGCCGTATCTTATTCGCCATTTAATTGGTGTAAAAATGTAGTGTAGTGCAAAAATAAATAAAATAAAATAAAATAAATAAAATAATATGGTGCGGAAAAGTAATGGTGGTCGTGATAAAGTATTGAAACAGAAGTTCTGTATTTGAAATAGAACCAGATCCCTGGGCGAGTGTTTTGGATTCGATATCTGCTCTCAGACTAAAATGAGGACTGAATGAGGAAATCGAGTGTAGATATGTCCGCCTCGTTGTAAAGTGGTAGGCGCATTCCCCTACCTTCTTGAGGTCCTGGGATCGATTCCTAGTAGGGTGGACATGTAACATTTATTTTAAGGGTTGTTTTTACTGCAATATTTTATTTTTTAACCTGGTTCGTAAGACTAACCCAACCTAACTTTTACTTATTTAAGATGATCGAAATACGAAATTCATTTAGTTTATCAATGGATTGCCCTATTTATTCATTTATTTTATTAATTTATTTGATATATATTTAATAGCAGGAAATCTAAACTGGTGGGTTAGAAAATGAATACGGAGCGTCCTCTTGTTTTCATTTAATTTATTTTCATTTGTTTATTTTTAGTTACATTGAGAACATTACAGAGTATCCAATTAATTCTCAACACATTACAATATATACATATCAGATCTATCAAATAGAAAAGAGAAAAAAAAAGTAAATTGTCATGTAAAATTGACTTACATACATATTACAATTTAGAAATTGCCCCCCTAAGAGTAATCCCACTTCCATAAAATATATCGACATCCGAGGCGATACGTTTGAATAACACGATTGCTCTAGGATAGTCTCCATCTAACATGGCTCAGCCTGTTCTAAGATGGAGATTTTTTATGTTTTAAAGTAAAAGTATTTCTACACAAATATAACAATAACAAAAAAACAAAAACTTCTTAATTATAAATGCATAGCTAATCAAATACTAAGTATATACATATGTGCTAAGAATACATTATGTTACTTAAACAAAAATAAAATAGAAAAAAAATATTTAAAAAAAACAAATATAAAGAAATGTTATAAATAGTAGTATAAATAATATGTGTACCAATTAAATAAAGTAATACGTTTGTTAATCTACAAATATATTTTAAAAAAATCTCTCGCTACACTATTTATTTACGCCTATGCACAAGTGGGTGAGGAGAGGGGAATGATGATGATGGTGGAACTTGTTTTGGCCCTCATAAATCGTGTAAATTATTATTTATGTAGATTTCCTGGAATCAGAAAAAGGAGTAAAAGGCAAAATTCCAGACTACGCAGACCCTTGGGCGGACAATGCAGGGATTAAATTTCGGGACGATATTTCGTATCCAAAAAAAACCTATCAGGTAAAGAAGTGCATGTGCAGAGCACAGGTACAGACACAAAACGAAATAAAGGTTTAGAGGGCAATGTACTCCCGCTGAAGAGAATTGTGTCCTCTGAAAAGGAGATAAAAAAGAAAGAAAAAGATGAAATAAGGTTAATCTAACACAATCTATTCTTTCCAGTCGGATGAACTGTTAATTAATACATTTCTGTGTATGAAATACAGCCAGAACCTTGGACGAGTGTTTTTGACTTTCAAGTAAATATCTTTCAAAATTAAATCGAGTGGAGATATGTCCGCTGATGGCTGATGTTTATGGTCCCGGGTTCGATTCCTGAGAAGGCTCAAATGGATTGTTTGCTTCTAAATGTGAAGGACCAAAGATTTTTTTACTGGAACGCGGGCTGTAATTACATAGAAAATGAATATCCATTCAGTTTTGAGAAGGTTGGAATACTTGGAAAGGAAAGGAGCACGGGAAAGGACCTACCTTTAACATGAAAATTATGCATCGTTCTGTAATTATTGGTACGCTGGATGATAAAAACGATTGCTGTATTCGTTGTTTTATTGATTCTAAAAAAAGATTTCACTTTCACCCACTACGACGATTCCAAGAATTATATTATGTGAAATTTGGAATATATTGCAAATTCAATTTTTGTGTCTCGAGAGTATAGGAATGAAAGGTAATTGGCCTGGAATGTTATCCATACATATTGTTTTGTAATAAGCATCATGTATATATATGTACATAAATATGTATATACAATTTCGTCAAACTTGAAGTGTAACAATTGAAAACAAATAAAGTTTACTATTTTGCCCGAGGCCAAAAACACTGGCCATTGGCAGGCATGTAATTTCAACTTCAAACTTTAGACATGATAGAAATCGACACTTGAGCCTTTTTGAAATCAATTGGTTACGAACCTGAATCTAGCATTACTAAATAGCATTACATCAAACATCAACTGTCGGTCGAGTCTACGAAGCATGATACCCGAGACGTCCATACGATTTCGTTTTTACAATAGGGCTCGAAGAAACTAATATTATGATTGTAAATTACGTTTGGAGTTAAGAGTCACTCCTCTTGCACGTGTGTCTAGTTTTGTAATCATAATTAATTATTATTCAAGAGATATTGACTGTATTCATAATATTCTAATGAACCCGAGTACCTATTTAATATGTACTTAGAGTGCCGTTTGCACGAACGAGAATACATAATAAAGGCCTATCATAAAAAAAAAAAACATAATAACCCTGGAGTATATACATCTTAGAGACCGTACTATTCCAAAGTTTTTAAGAATTTTCGAAAAGGGGGCGTGGTCGTTTGTTTACTGAAGACGTTTTTCGTTTCCAGATGTTTATAAAACAGGGTTGTCACAAATGCACGAGTTTGGGCGATTTTTTACAGAGATTGGTAGGGAGTAGGGAGTACAATATAAACGTTTATTTTAATTTAGTAACAAGTTTACTAAAAACATTTTTACTAAATAAAAGTAAGCAGTAATAAACATAATAAATGACATTGTTGGGTACATAAATGAATTTAATAAACAAATATGCAATTACCATAATAAACAAGTAAAACTCCAATAAAGTAAATTAATTGAGTTTGAAAATTAACCAATTTGTTAAAATATTATCTAACTCTGACGGCAGGTTGTAACTTACATCTTTAATAACTGGTTAAACGGGGTCTCCAATTCCAAAATATTTTCCAAATTTGTTGTTTGATTTGAGAACTGAAAACAGTAATCTCTATTAAATTTTATATTTAAACTCGTATCTTTGGATATAGTAAAGATGCTACAATTGAGGTGAACAATTAACAACAAAGATTAACAAAATAAAAAAATATAAAAAGTTAACACTATACTATGAATATAAAAAAATAACACTATACTATGAAGAGAGGGTATTGGATAAGAAGGAAAGAAGAAGGAAAAAGAAACAATTTAAATATTTAGATAGTGACATTTCAGTCTTGACTTAAATGTAAATAAAGAAGGGGCGTCTCTAACATTAGAGGATAGATTATTCCACAATCGAGCAGCTACTACTGTGAAAGAGGAGGCAAGAAAATTAGAGCGATGAGAGGGTATTGTATTTGTATTTGTATTTTTTTTTTTTTTTGCACCACAACAGGCCAGGAAGCCCAATTACAGTGGTGAATTACATCACAGAACACCCAGGCTTAAGAAAAACCACAATTTTTAATTTTTGTGTTCTCACCGGGAATCGAACCCGGAACCTTCCGTGTGTGAGTCAAGCGTCTTGACCACTACACCACGGAGGCCGCCTCGTTACAAGAGATAGTCCATGTTGTGATAAAGGTTGGAAGAGCTATCTCAGATAAACAGGCGAAGTAGGAGATATAAAGTCGACATAAGACATCAGGTCGAGAGTCTGTCTACCAGCTTCAATTCCTGATATATGGAGGCGTTGGTGCGTCTGGCTATCCAGAATATTCTTAGCGTTCGCTTCCAGCACCACATGTCAAAGGCATCTATCATATTGCGTTCGAACGAATTGTGGAAATTTTACTTTGAAAATCAGTGTTCAGTTCGCCAATCGTAAAAGGGTCTTCGTGAAACCATGAATTTGGTTAGTCACAAGTTTGGCATCAACATAATTTTCATAAACAGTCCTATTGATTTGCCTTCACGATCCTGTGATTTGACGCCATCGAATTGTTTCTTATAAGACTACGTTAAGTCCACGGTCTATAGAAACGGTATAACAACTCTTGAAGCACTGGAAGCCAATATAACATGCACCATTTCGATAAAAAAATTACGGATTTGTTTGAAAAAGTGGTTATTATAGTGGGTATTGGGAGCTGCCACTTCACCAGACAAAAGTCGAGCCTCTGTGGCCATTATATACATAAAATATTGATACCGATATTTGAGGCCCATCCCACAATGGCCACAACGTACAACAAACAAACCGTTATGGTGTTTTCGGCTAGGCAGTAGACGATTTAAAAGAGATAATAGTACGCGGCACTATTTTATCTTTACTCACTTTTAGAGTACATACTTGTATCTATTCAAATATATTTGCATGCACTCATGTTGATTATTTATATTTTTTTGCGTCCATTAAAATCGTACAAATCACTGTAAATCTTTTATGCCGTTCTTTCGCTTCGATCGGCATATTATCCACCTGTGATCGAAATGAAGGTCCCGTAGAAAAAGTAATTTGAACCTTATTGACCCGATTAAACACTTGATATTGATAAATTTAGCTACTGGTGACATCAACGACCTTGCAATGAGAATTTCCGAATCTATGTTTTCTGCACTTCTACATTCCGTTCTATTTCGCTCTCGGTTATTGGTTGTTTTGCATATGTTTTTTGCACCATTATCGTCGTTGTTTTGCTATTCGATAAGCTTGACATTGTTTGATGATCGTAAAACTTACCTTAGTAATACTCAAAACACATGTTAAGTAGTGATAGAGAAATCGGCCCTGGCTTTTAGATCCCATGAATATTATGAATGTAAATAGTACGTTAGTTTGATCTGACGAGTATGAATTATTATCTTTCTGTTGAAATGTTTTTAAGGTTTGGCTTATCACCTTCTCGTATCGTGAGCACTTTCTTAAGTACGGTTCAGAGATATGTAAATAGATAACGAATTTTAATCTCCAATGCGTCTCGGTGTCACGACTTTTTTAAAGCTTTGTCTGTACTTGGACCCACTGGCTGGCGTTGGTACTAGGACTGAGTACGTGAGTACGTGATTGCTAAGTACAGTACTGAAGTTGACATAATAAATTATAAACATAATATGCTGTATGAATCAGTACTTATGATTTTCTTGTTGTATTACTGTAGAATGTTTTATTATTTAATTTTGTTTTTTACATTTATTCTTGAATTATTCACTGAATTCTACTGAATATGCTGTATAATTTTTAGGTTAATTTGTAAAATATATTTTTTTTGTTTTTTTTTTATATAACTCTTGGGTATAAGAAAATTAATGTTTTTTAAAAAAATATATATATTAAGCCAAATATGTTAGTATAATAAATTTTTGTAAAAGGCAGAATTGCCGTTTATGTTAATAAAATAAATAAATACAATACAATAAAACTAATTGTGTGATACATATTTTCACCATTTCTTTATCCGCACCAAGTGTGAAAAAATGCACCCATAGTGCGTTTAATTATTATTATTTTATTTTTTTAAAATACAAATCTCAATTATTACTTTTCATGTCCCGACTTGCTAGAAAGTTCCGAGTTAGATCGGAATTCTTATACTCTAAATCAATACATAGATTGAAATATTTATATTACGACGCACATTGATATGCAAAATACATAATTACGTATCAAAATATAATGCAGATAAGTTTTTTAATAGTACAGTGGTGTAGCAAAATCAAGATAATGATTTATTCATACATTTATTCATTCAAAATTACACTCGTTTACATATTCATTATCTTGTTATGACTTTTTAGGCTTTAACCGTGTTAAGCCATAATTTTTATTATTATATATTTTTAAAAAATAAATATTTGCGTTTTTATTATATACCTAAATATTTAATTTTGAGAGCCATTTCAACGAGTTCTAAATAACTCACTATTTATTCTTGAATTGTTTAAACTTTCTACTGAATATGCTGTATAATTTTTAGGTTATTTTTTTATACATAAATCTTTTATAATTTTAAGGTTCAATTTTTTTTATAAATCTTCGGTATAAGGAGATTGTTTTAAAAAAAAAAAATTAAGCCAAATATGTTAGTTTTATAATTTTTTGTAAAAGGCAGATTTTCCGTTTATGTTAATAAAATAAAATAAAATAAAAAATATAATTAGAAAATAGACATCAAGTAGGGGTAGTGGGATTCGAACCACGGACCTTTGAGCCGGGAGTCCAAGACACTAGCCACGTGACTACAACCCGATTCAAATTTAATACTAATAAATTTGATAAAATAATAGGGAAATGTCACATGCCACGAATACCAATTAAAATATGTGAAATAGATTGAAAAAAATTAATTGTATTTTCAAAACCAATATGGATATTGTGGAGAAATGTTTTCATAAATCAAATTGTAAAAAAATATGTCTCTACCAAAACGCGACATGTTTGGCGTTGACAATTATGACGTCAAGATTCGTGACGATGTTCTTTTTTTTATTTCAACGGTTACAAACAAAGTTTAAAATTTAACCGCATCGTGACTTATTAGAGGCGTGGCCATGCAATGGACCGTTTTCGCGGGAATTTAAAATTATAAATTTAAAAATATTTGTTACACTGCTAATAAGAACATTTTTTTTTTTGCTCGACAGTATTTCTGATACCCTGATGATTTATACGAAACAACCGCCTCAAATAATTGGAAAATCTTTTTATTTTCAATATATTGATTTTAACAAATAATAAATACATTACAAACTTAAATTCAAGACGTATATACTATAAAAAGAAAAAAATACGTAAAAGCGACTCTTATTAAAGTAGTAGGAGAATCTTGCTCCGGATAACCCTTTCGGATACATAGAACAGATCAACATCCAGAGAGATGTTGTTCAGCATAGTGGTAGCTCTTCCAACAGGTGTAACCATCGGCAGGTTGGTTTTGTACATTGGAATATGAAACCATCTATGCTGATGTGTCTTAGGTAATTATCTGGAACATACAAACCAATGCCCATCATAATCTAAGAATTATCGACCACACCGCGCAACAGTCGATAATTATATGAAATCAAATTCATATTCCTTCTAGTCTCCAAACTGTTGTAGCCATGTATACTCTGTTGAAACTCGATCGGATAGAGCCAAGGATAATACCGGTACTCTTTCATGTAGAGATATCTCAGTTGCTTTTTTGTGGATTTTGTCTATATAAGAGAGTGCTTCAGTTCTCGTGGCCCCCAAATCATCGAGCCACTCTCTAGTCTACTTCGCATCAAGGAGTTGTAAGGAGTTCTCGGTACGCGGGTATTTTCTAAAACCCTGACAGTGCTCAGGACGAAACCTAACATCTTCAATGCTTTACTACTGACTGTCCCCATGTGGGCATGAAATGCCAGGTCGCTCACTAATCTAATGTTCGTATCAGATTCCGGTCATTCATTTTGTAGCGAAAAAATAGAGTTTTTTGGTCCCTAGTAAAGGACGTGACCGAAAAGTTTGAGACATTAAACCTAAGTTTGTTTCGCCTTCCAGTTCCCTCCCGCCAAGGAAATTCCTCTCCAGATTTTGTCTATAATATGTATTTCTTGATGACTCCTTACTGCCTCCCCAGGGCGTAAAATACAATCCGTGTCTCCGAACATTTGTAAATGTTCAAAATATTGTAAAATACGTATCGTAGATAAACGTTATCTTGTGAATTACGAACACTATCGTTCGACTGATGAAGTATTTCGACCTTGGCTACTGTGACATGTGACAGTAGGACAGTACACAGTACTAAGTACTGGCATGTACACGTCCATTGTTACAATGCCAGCTAGTTTTGTGGCTGGTGGAATTAGGAATGACACTAGTTAAACTGGTAACTAATTTGATCCCATTGTTTGAACAATTAGTGAAGCTCAATTGAGCCAAATTGAGCTAGTTTTTCCTTGAAACTTTAGCGGTAATATTGTTGCTATTTTTAAAAGACAATTATTCTAGATTAACCATAAACACTCGTTTTAATTTTGTTGCAACAGAGGAAAAACATTTTGCGAAGGGAATATAGAAGTCTAGGCGTTTACAGGGATTCTAACCTGTCGTTGGCTGGTTTATTTGGCCACTTTATACACTGTGTAACATTCACCATTTTGCCTATGTTTAAACATCAACATTTCCTCAGCTCTTCCATCTGTTGACTTTTGCGAAGTAAAAGAGCTGAAACACTCAAAACATTGTTGAACACACGTTTTTTTTAAGACCCGATGAAAAATTAAATCATTTGTTTTCTTACTCGTTAGTCTACCATGCAAGAGGTCTCGGGTTCGATTCACGTCATGGTTGATATGAAATATTAATTGAAGACGGTGTTTTCACACTAGAATATTTCATAGTCACTAGATTGGTACCTAAAGCGAAAGACTGGTCGTCTCACCTTAATGTAGCAAAAAATGATCGTTGTAGCAATGCAGTGCCCTATGTACCATTAGGTGCGGAAAGGGAATGATGATGATGACCTACATACATACAAAATATGTTTTTCAGTAAAATGTGTCTCTGCGCAAAATGTTTTTCTGGGTTATTATGCCGTGTGTCGTTCGTACTATTAACCGACGTTTCGGATCGCATTACAGCGTTGATCATCAGGGTTGATGTTATTTGTGAAATAGATGTGTAACTTTAAGTACTCAGGATTAAATATCAAAAGCGCTAGAAGGAAACGGATATTTAAAGAAGGACATTTTGAATATAATAGCTTCCATATCAAATACAAACAGGGCAAATGTCAATAATAACGACAATTATAAAAGGACAGCTTGTTTGCCATATGTCCAGAATGTTGCGGATAGAATTTCTCATTTTTTTTAAGAACACGATATCAAAACCGTTTTCGGCACGTCAACAAAAATTAGATATTGTCTTAAATTAGCCGGATCGGGACCCTCTCGAAACTGGTGGTATTTATAAGCTGAATTTTAAATATTCTTAATATTTTCTGCAATAACTTTGTGTATCATTTTAAATTAAATTTGGAGAAAGTGAGTGTATCAAAAAGTACAAGTTTTATTTCTCCAAATTAAATTTTAAATATTGTCCCAAGGTTGTACATCGGGCAGACTACCTGAAAAATGACTACCAGAGCAAAGGAGCACATGAGCATGCAGGCTCGGCTACCCCGAAAAATCGGCTTTGCAAAAATAAGTTTTCCTTCCAGCCAATAAACTTAGGGAGGCCAATTTTATTGGCTCGAAGGAAACAAGCCACTAAATTTGATTGGTAAAAGAGGCTATCGATATCTACAAACATCCAGACAATACTTTTTTTTATTAAGGAATAACCCGCTAAGCCTCTATTTAGGGGCTTGTCAGCAGGTGAGATAGAGGGGATATGGAAGGAGGTAATGAAAAATACACCACAACACCCAGACCAGTTGAGTTTTTTTTTCTTTTTTCTTGCAACTGGCGGGAATCGATTCCGCGACGCCAATTTCATAAACAGTTGTATAAACAGAGATGATAAGATGCGTTTAAAATCATCGTAATTCAGTGATAAAGAAATCACATAAAAACTTAAGACTGTGAAGCGCCACAGATTTCACAAGGTTACGCATCTTTTTCACAAATAACATCAACCTTTCCGAAACGTCGGTATGTACATAGTACGAAAATAATCATTAAAAAAACCTATTGTGCATCCGAACGACCGTGAAAATCTAAGTAGTTTAAACTGAGTTTCTATTTTATTTATTTTGGGGAAATAAAAACAAATTTTACATGAAATACATATGGAATATAGTTAAGAGAATTTACATGAAATGCGTAACCGCGTTATGGTCCGTGGCTAGGGTCGCAGCCTCGCGGATCAAATGTCCGAGATTTAAACCCCACTCTACCCCAACTAGATTCGTGTTTTTTAATGGTGAGTTATTTACAACCCGATGAAAATGCTCCCCAAAATTAAAATTTTAGGTTTAAATTACAAGAATACAAAAAGAAAAAAAAAAGTTCAAAATTATAATTGTAGCATAAATTTACTGTCAAAAATAGTCTATATACATTTTTTACATTGAAAACTTATTTTTAAAATGAATGATTTAATGGCTTCATACAAATAAAAAATAAAAAATAATAATAAATAAAATTTTACTCTCATACAAATACACATAAACACATCCTTTTGTTGTAACACAATTTAATAATATGTATGATTTTTATTTAGAAACTTTGCTGGTCTGTCAATACGGTTAAACTGTATTTAAAAAAAAATGTTTTTACATCATTGTCAACTGTTTGTTTCTTAAAAATAAATAAATAAATCATTCGTGAAACTGTTCAAATAATTCAATCAAATTGATTGATATATTAAAAAAAACTATTCATTTTGGGCCGTACCTCTCGTTAGTACAATATTTACATCAATTTGTGCCCAACAAAACATGCAGCTCATTCAAATAACACTTACTAATCACGTTATCTTTGTCATTTAAATTCTCACGAGATTTCTTGTCACTTATTCTTGCAGTACGCAGAATTGAACCTGCGACCTTTAGACTCGTAGTCAAGTTTTCACCCACTCATCTGCTAACTCGTAAATATTACTCTAAGTTCAAATGAGGTCACAATGTAGAGATATTGACCGTAAGAATTGCGAAAATTTCACACTTGCATGGACACAAACTAATCACATTGTTCATCTTTATATTATTATAGGATCGTTCTCATTCACAGAATACAAAGGGCCATAAAATGCACTCGCGGAACCTTAGAGTATATACCAGATGTATATAGTCTAAGCACGAAACATAAACAAGATAAATAATAATAATAATGATGTGGTTTCTTTGTAACAAATGTTTTTTTTTAAAAGTCCTTTTTATATTTATTTCTGCACCTTAGAGCACAAAATACAGTCCACATTTTGCTGTTATGGAGTTAAAAGAGTAGGCATTATCGCAAGCTATTTTATACGTTAATAATACACCGAAGTCCACTTTCGTAGTAAAAACGCTTTTTAACTTTTAATTAAAATTTGAAGATTACTTTGTTTTAATGCAAAAAACATCAATAGTCCCAGATACACTATTTCAATATGTACCTAATATTATTTAAACTTATAATATAAGAAATCGAACACTGATTTGAGTCTACTGAACACTTTATTTTATTTTTACAAATATAAAAACCCAAAAATTTCGTGACAATTGTTTTCTTTGTTAGAGTTTTTCCAAACAAATGTGACGATTAAATGGATCGAATGTCCTTGTATAGTTATATAATTCAAGGTATTTAAGTAGAAAATAAAAATAATATTATGAACTTTAGCATGTACATTAATCATAATTGTGAGGAAAACCAATAGTTAAGGGCAAGGCTCAATGTTTAATAGGTAATGGGGAATTAAGGTATTTATATTTGAATTTCGGAAAAAATTATAACAAAGTGTTTATTGACATACATGTTTGTATTGTAAGATAATTAATGAAGATTTATAGTTTTATATCTTTAGATAATAGTTGAGGAAAATATATCAATAGGTTGGTGTTCTTTATAATTTTAACATACGATTGAAATATTATGAAGAAATATATGTCAACAAAAATGTATTTTAAACAATTTTTATGTTTTAAGAATTTCTAAAAATATAAATACAATTGTAAAATTATTAATCTATTAATAACGCATAATGCAAGCGTGTACATATAGAGACATAGTGTAAAATAACAGTCTATTTAAATATGTTTAATGGTGGTGAAGATATTAGATTGGTTGGTTCATTTATTATTTTAAAATGAGGGTTGTTTAGATATTAATTAATTTCCAATTTTTGAGTATATTAAGTTTACATCCTTTGCTTGTCAGGGTTTTTTTTGTTTTTATATTTGTAAAAATAAAATACAGTATTTAGTAGACTGAAATCAGTATTGGATTTCGTATATTATAAGTTTACATTTGGAGTTTTACAAAATAAACATCAAACCAATCATTAATGTACTATTATGATTTTTTTAAATAACATTTTTTACATTGATCGGTTGAAATTACCTCATTTGGTTCCAAAGTTTTGATGTTTTAGAAATCGCACAATGACAAAATCTGGTTTCCTCAACATTTTGTTCAACGTGACTCTTGTTGTTTGTTCTTTTGAAGGTACATATTTATATATTAATATTTATTCATTAGTACGTCAAAATTGTTTATTTTTTTTTATTTATTTAATTTTACGGAGCAGCTTTTAAAATAAAATTTGTTGATTGTTCTTTAAATCCGTCTGGAGTTTTCTTGTGTTTTTCTGAAAAGAATTGATTTTATCCTTGACAAAAAATAGATTATAAGATATGATTTCGAGGTCGTACTATTTCCGGAGAAAAGTGACACATCTTAGTCACATTAGCTTCGTACATATTTTTTGACGTTTCTCTCTTACAAGTGAATCTTTTAAACATCTTAATGATCCGATTCTTCAGAAAAGGGTCAACACTTCTCTGGCTCAAAGGCAACACTACTTACTACATTAGGCAACAAACGCATAACCTTATCCCTAGAACATGGAAATTTGGTGGTGTTTAAATTAGTTCAATAAATTGTTTTTCTATTTAGAAATGATTCGTTACCTATATATTTTTGTGTTTATCTATTATTTGGCATTTTTAAATTATTCTATTTTTCCTTTCCTACATAACATTTTTTACTAGGCCTATTTTTTTACTCTTTTTAAAATAGTCTTTTACTCTTTTTGAAAACGCTTTTTTTTTAAATAAAAAAAGGAATAACCTGCTAAGCCTGTATTTGAAGGCTTGTTGGCAGGTGGGATAGAGGGGACATGGAAGAAGGTAATGAAAAATACACCATTTTTATTTATGCATTTGCACATTCATTCATTTACATAATTAATGAAAACTTAATTGGTCTTTTTATGTTTGAAAATCTTAAAAAAAAAACTTATTTTGTAGTGGTCTGAGAGAGCCAAATATTGACTTAATTCTGAAAAGACGTTACGTCAAAAAATATTTTTATAAAAAATATTTTATTTTTTTATTCATATTGTAAAAATACGAATTAACAAAAAAAAAACCTATTCCTGACTTAATGAGGCCAAGAGCCCTGTGTTGAGTTGGGATACAACATAATGGAATGTGGAAGCAGGCATATTATTAAAGAATCATAAATATAAACATTTATAAGATTTTATGGAAGAAAACATTTTTTTATTTTAATATTTTTATTTTCTTTTATTCAGGAAAGATACAGTACAGTTTTATATTTTACACAGTTAGACTTTACTCTAATGGACCAGTGAAGTTTCCATATTATATAATAATTATATGTAAGGTTATTAATGAAAGTACAAAAAAGAGAAGGAAATAAAACATAAATGGAAGTTGTTTAAGAATAAAAATTAAAGTAAAAAAGTCATTTAAAAGTGTGTAGTTAGTATTTACAAACGGAAATAATATAAAAAATTATGAAAAAAAAAGTTGTAAAAGTAATTAAAAGGAAAGAATGAAAAACATGCTCAGATATAAAAAAAAAAAAAACATTTTCAAAAAGGAAAAACAAAAAATATACACATAAGACAGTAAATTTAAGTAAATTTAAAAAACATCTTTAAAATTAATGACACATTATAGTAAGAGCAGCAATATATTGATTTTATTAAAATATGCAATATAAGTAATTAAAAGTAGTTTTAAAGTATAAAAACATGTCAATGCAGCAGAGAAAAAAAAAGAATACAATAACATGTATAGCAAGTAATCTTTAAAATTTGAGAAAGATATATAAAGAGAAGATTGTAAACCAAAGGTAGTGGATAAAATTTTATTAAAGCGATTTTAGCAGAAATACAAATTTCAGTAGAGAAATTCGATTAAAAATAACAGTATCAATGTATGTAATGTGAAGTGATGTGAGAGAAAAAGGGATCAACGGGAGTTTTATTAAAAAGTTTCAAATGCACTATTTTTAAATAATTGTTATCCCGTATGATAGAAATCAATATGGTAAAAAAAGCTGTTAAAAGTGAAACACGATCTATGTAAAAACGAATTCTGACAATAGTTCGTATTGACGCTAGGTATTCGAAAGGTTGGGTGATTTCGTAGGGCACGCGATGGACAGTTAATTTTAATTGTGTTTAGGAGCTGGGACGAATCAGCTAGACTGTATATGCATAATGTTACTCAAATAAAGTGCTTGTATTACCCCTTCTCAAAAATATTCCCCGTCATGAAAAATTGATGTTGAATAGAAGTATTTATTAAACGTGCGTTTATTTTAAAGAACTCCATGTTAGAATCACATTTTTAATCGATCACTGCTTTGAGTCCATTGATTTTATTAATTAAGGGCGAAAGTTTAGTGAGATTTAAAAAAATTGGTGTTTGATTTAATATTAAAAATTATGTCTCTATAATATTGATGTGTTTTTTGTAGATATTTCTTGATTAAACTCAATAATCAATGATTTCGACATAAATATCAGTAAAAATCCGTGGTTATGTTTTATTTGACCAACGAGCTCTATACATTATGTTGTCTGTCCCTTAAATAAAAATTCTAATGAGATATTCTTGATCATAAAAAAATTCAAAAAAAAATAGTACGTAAATAATGAAACTTGACCATGGAGTTTTATTGATATAGACATGCTGTTCTTTAAACCCTGTCATATCTGAAACCACGATGATCAGTATGAGCAAAAATACATATTGGCACATTAAAATAATTTTTTAGAACGGATAAAACTTTAAAAAATAAAATATCGAAAAATACAAATGGTTGACTACTTCTGCAGGGGTGAAACGAGGGGGGTAAGGGGGATTCTGATACTGCGCCACGCTCCCCTCACTTCTCCCCTGCAGAAGTAAGCAACCATTTGTTTTTAAATATTTTCTTTGCCCTTTTGTCTTCTTGCCCATACTGATCATCATGGTTTCGGATGTGACAGGGTTTAAAGAACACCTGTATATCATTATTACGTTTTTGACAGACCTTTTTTTCCATGCAATTGCCCCAAGGAACATAATGATAGAACACACTTTTTTAGATCCCTGACTTTTCAAAACTGTGAATTCAAGTATTTCTTTCGCCAAGTATAACTCGCATTATATTCACTGGCAGTACCAACTGTTCCACGGTAGTTTGTACTCTGCCACAATTAGACGTTCTGAAAATAGCCAAAACTTGTACGTGTTCAATGTAAAGCCATAAATAAAGATGGCTGAAAGGAAAAAAGGCCGGCCGAACTTAGAGAATTAGATTTCTAGTCTTTTGAGTTTTCAACTTCTTTGTTTAGTGAATGCATATTTTTATTTATTTCTTTAATCTTAAGCTAGTACATACCTAAATTTTTGACGTATCAACTTAAACTTAATTATTTATCGGAGAACTATATTATATTTATGAGCATGTATTTACTTATTTATTTATACTTTTACATTGATTGTATTTTTTTTTATACAGAATATTGTTCCCTCACTGGGGTGTCCCGTGCCGAGGGAAACATTTTACAAAATGTGAAACATGCCTAAGATTAGCTATTTAACAAAGTTAACATAATAATAACAATAAAAAAAACGTAAATTAATCCAATTAACCTAATTATAATTAACATTACAACAATAAAAAACAAAATATTAATAAAAAACATAACCAATTTATACAGACCAATTAAAAAAAATCATAAACAGAGCATACATTTTATCTATTTGGCTTGATCCACTCATCGATCCGTGCGCAACCCACCTCCACTATCCATTTCTTAATAGCAATGTTATATTGTGAGAACTTAATCATTGTCCTTATGGATAAAGGAAGTAGATTGTACACTTTAACCGAGTAGTAGGTCAATCCTCTGTGACCGAAGGTTGTATTTATTATTTTATTTTTTTGCAGCATCAGGGTGGAGTATCTAGTAACTCTTGTATTTGTAACGGAAGGTAGAGAATAATGTTTTTACATGTAACAAAGTTTTTACATAAAGTTGTTTTATAGATTTGACATTAAGATTTTCAAATATACCGAGGGAGTTAGTTCTGATCAATTTGATTTGTCCATCTTAAATTCCCAGCTATATAAATTCCCAAATATTTAATTGTTATAATTCCATTTTTATTTATAATTTTTACCGGTGCGGTGTCCGGTTTTCGTTGCGTGTCTGACGAAACTCACTGGTGAAAAATATAAATAAAAGGGCAAATTGACCAACTACTTTTTTATTGTTATAATTAAAATGCAGTTTCACCTAGATATATCAGTAAAAAAACGCAATCTAGTAAGCTATACACAAATTAATAATATAATCAATATAAGGGTATTATTTGCAAACCAGGCAAATCCATCTTTCTTTATTTTGAGGAAATCACAAAAAACTGATACCATACTTACATTTTTTTATTTAATCAGTAAATATTTTATACGTAAGCAGTGATGGCATAAGCATGATTATGTCAAGAAACAGTAGTGATATAATAAATTTAATTTTATACATTCCGACTTTACAATACTTAAGTAGAGGTTGCCATGTTTTATTTTTATTTTATTTTAATTTATTAAGGAAAAACAACAGTTGTTATATAAGAATACAAAATATAAAAAATAGAAAATACATCCAATTAAAGTTGTTCACAAATATAATGAGAGAACATGTTACACAGTAAAGAGAAATAATATATTACATAAGACATGAGAAAAAAAAAGAGCTCGTAAGAAGGTTAAGGGATGAGGAAATAGAGTGGAGGAGTGGAGGAGAGGGATTTTCATAATATAGTTGACCAATTCAAAATTTTGATATTATAATAAAATAAACATAATTAAAGGAACATAAACTTATTACACACTGACAAATGTTTTATTTTAGTGTTTCAAAAAGTTTTTTTTTGAAGTCACTAAATTTTGTATTAAAAATATCTAAATTGGGACAAAGTAAATTAAATTTGGAGCAGCTACGATAAATAAACGAGTTTTGAACAGATTTTTTTTTGGGCAATAAATTATTAAAAAAATGAGCTTGTCGTGTCGACTTTACGTTTTTGTTTGCAACGAACCCGATAATTTAAGTCAAGTTCTTACAAATAAAGCCGTATTTTTGACTGACAATGTAATAATTGTTGTAAAAAAACTGTTTTTTGAATAAGTTTCAATAAATATCTCACTTTTTTTAGATTTTGGATTTTGCCGGGTTTGCAAGTAGACCCTCATATCATATCAATATCGGGTTGTTGTCCCGCGGCTAGTGTTGTGGACTCACGAATCAGAGGTCCGCGTTTCGAACCCTTTCTATCCCAACTCGATTTCCAATTTATATTACCGAGGATTCTTAAGAATTACCTCATTTGCGATTTAAAGATTTAAAATAAGAAGTTTTTTTCTCTTATTTCTACTAGTACTTCTTTATGTATATACAGAGTTACAGAGCATACAGACCTCAGTAAATGAATACATTCTGTGGATGTAATAAACATGATAGTGCAAATTAATCACTTAATGAGCATTACTTATAAACCTGGTATGAAATTACGCTTAAGCATAGTGGTAAAATAAGGATGGTAATACCATCCTTATTCTACCGCAATAATAAGGAGTGTATTCCCATCCGTATTCTACCACTATACTTAGACGTAACTTTGTTTAGTTTATGAGCAAGGCCCTATATGTGCAATCATCATTAATGTGATAGTTTTTGTTTTTCTTCTGCCAAACTAGAACTCTGCACACGAAAACAAAGCAACTGATCCATTTCTGTGATTTTGCACCCTTTATGTAACAAAAATAGCTGTTTGAACTGACAATGTGTAAAATAAATTAGTTGGAATAGTTCCGAAGACAGCTCGTTGCTAGGTGAGTTATGTATTTTGGGACCAAACTAAATTGGGAGTATGTTGAACGCAATCTATCCACACTTCCTCCAAGTTGCCTACCGTAATTACTTAACGCCATTCCGCTTAAATAAAAAGAAAACCAATTGAAAACCCCCAAATTTACGTTTAAAAATATAATGCATTATCGGGTATTTTTAGCTGTTGAAAGTGCACTTTATTTTTTAATTTTGAAGACTCCTTCTTCCACTGCTCCACATTCGCTCCTAAGTGGAGCATGCGGACATCACCAGACACCTCCAGGAGACCCTATCGCCAGCCAACATTCTCTCCTCCCACGTCAATCCCGCGTCCGTTAGTTTCGCAGAATAAAGCCGAAAGATCGCCATCGACGGCCTTCCAGGACGGTTTAGGTTCTCCCGAGGCATGCGCAGCACGTGTCCAAGCCATTTCCACCGCTGTATCTTCTAAATGCTCGTTTTAGGAGGTTGCTGCTTTTGTTTTCGGACTTTAACATTAGTAATGAGATCGAACCACCTTATGCCTAGTATTCTCCTCCAGCACTTACTAGCGAAACTCAGAACTTTGGTGTTCTGAGCTTTGGTAAGGTGTATTTGGTAATGTTAGTTGTGTGGTTTGGTTTGGTATCGAAGACTTATGACTATATTGAAGTTTCGGACCAAAAACATCATAATCAAAATACTTCATGCTATGAGTGATGTCCCATCTCTGTTGCAATCAATTTCTTTTCATGTTCCCAACCGTGTCACCAGAAGTCAAAATCTACTATTTATTAAACTTTTGTTTTTATGCCCCAATGTCCAAAATGTGTAGATTAGTCAATTCCTCACACAACTTGGAATTTTTTGGGATAGATCTTTCGGCTTTTCGTAGATCTCTGTGATCGCCATGTGAGATGAAGATGGATTGGAATGGTTTAGCTCAAAGTCTTATATGTTTATCGTGTTTATGAATATATTGGATACTATTATTTTATTGCCTTTGTCTTGTCACGGTATTTCTGCCATATACATTACATAATATTATTAAGCAGTTCATCAAATTTTAATAAATGGGCCCAGGGCCCCAACTACAATGGGAAATTAACAGAATTATCTTCAATTGATCAAAAAGAGCAATCGAATTTTCCATACAAAAACATGTATATTTTTTTGATTTTTCATTTAAAACATGTCGCCGAAGAAAAAAAACGGGTTTTCTTTAAAAGCAACTAAAAAAATAGCTCAGTTAACTTGCCATTATAATCGGCGCCCATTGTGTAGTTATCAACGAAAAAAAGTAATTGAATTCGATCGATAGTTTCCTTCGCAGTTTCGAAAATGTTTATGAGATTCGCCATAAGATCAGACAGTTCCCATTTTCTGAGTCAACTAATTTGTAAATAATATATTTGAATACGATTTTTTTTTTTTTTAATTATTCAAATCTGATTTCGACAGGATAGACTTAAAGCGTAACCTTATACAAGCAATTCTTTAGGCAACATACAATATGTTTATGTAGTTTCGTAAATAGACAGGTTTGTACCATACAAACTTGTTTTTCTTGTACTTTGTACCTATCACTTTTGATAAATGACATGAAAAACGATCTTGTTCATATTTTATGTAACAAGCATTAAATTCTTTTATATCTTCAATCAATTATGTACTAATTTGCTGGTTAATAAAATTATCGTACCACTCTCCCCTTTGTTTTCTGTTCCGCTGTAGGGTAGGTGATACAACATCATTCATGCGGAGTCGTATACACGTGTTTCAAGACCAGACCGCGAAACTTCAGAAGAACATTCCGCATGGTAAACTTAAAAAAAAAAATCCTGATAATTTTTTTCAATAACTCTTTTATTATAATCTCAAAAAGGAGTAAATACTTAATTTCTCGGTCTAGCATTCCTACCACAAACATTTAACCCTCCCCTACCTTGCTGCTTCCCTTGACCGCGTCTGGTGCGTATCACTTCGTAGGTCAAATGCGTTTTTTATCTGATTTTTTTTGTAGGAGATGGGTATAGGTTTGTAAAAGGGATGCAAGTACGAGAAATTAAATATTTACTCTAATGTCATATTCTAAAAAAATATTATTTATTAAAAAAAAAATTTTGAAAAAAAATTATTTGGTTTTTTTACAAGGTCTGGCGTGGAACGCCCTCCCGATCCAGAAGTGCGAAATTGCGCAACGAAATCGCTATTCATTAATTTTTTCAGTATATTTTTTCCCCCCACAACAGGCCAGGATGCCCAATTACAGTGGTGAATTACAACACAGAACACCAAGGCTTAAGAAAAATAACATTTAATGTTTTTTTTTCTCACCGGGAATCGAACCCGGAACGGTTGTGAGACAAGCCTCTTAACCACTTCACCACGGAGGCTGACGTTCATTCAGATGATACTTGCACGCATCAATAAAGGTTTCAGCTTCTAAACTTGTCAACATTCAACAGGTGGAAGAATCGAAAAAAAGGCACGTTCAAACATAGGCAGAATGGTGAATGATATACAGTGTGTAAATAGGTCATTAACTCCGTAAATACCGAGACTTCCGTATTCCCTTCTCTAAAATGTTCTCCATCTCTGTTGTAAAGAATAAACTGTTTTCTGTTCATCATTCTATTATAAATGAAGTCATTGCTGCTTTTTTGTTGCAAATAATATTTCTAGTTAAATTCTGATAATTTATTTGAAAAAAAAAAAAAAAATTTTCCTTTAGGGTTTCGTTGACTCGATGTGATTTGATACGATAATAAAGTTTGGAACAAAAAAATTGTGAAATTGTTTAAACAATGTGTTGTTTAAGAGTGCACAGTGGTTATTTACAAAAAAGATAAGATAGGAAAAGCTGTCATATGGTGACTTTTCTGACAAGTTCAAAGCGATGGCTCCCGAACACCGAAATCAAATAGGTAAGAATAAACCAAAATATTATTATTTGTTTTTTATCGGTTACTGACACTGTGCATTTAGTAGATATATGATGTTAAGTAAAATTGAACGTAGTTATGCAGAAAGCACCCAGTCCACAATTTTGAAAAAATGAGATATTGATGTTATCGGGTGCAGTGAGGTCGAATCTATGTTTTGCTTAAAACAACCAGACCGCTTTAATACAAAAATCTTTAAAACATCACCTTCTAAAAAAGGTGTCGCTCACAAAAACGGTATTTCTCAATTTGCAAAAAACACTCACAGCGATAGAAAAATCTTAAGGTCCATTGAATATTACTAAAACTGCTTAAATAAATAATTAAATTCTTATTTGTAATGTATAAAAAACTCATGCATTCATTGTTTATCATTTGTTAAAGTCAAAAACTTTCCAACTGTTGTTGTAGATTTGATCATTAACTCTTTTCACAAAGATGCTATTATCTCAGTTTTACTTTTCTATGGCTGGCTGTTATCTACATTTCTACGTTCAATTATCGGTCGATATTGGCAATCTATGGCGCTTTTAATGTTTCTTCTTCTTCTTTCGGTGCCTTGTCGGGTCCCCCGACGTTGGCGATCACTACAGCAAAAGCATTTCTGCCCTGCGCTATTTTTATATTCCGCCAGGATGACTGTGTATTTGCACTGATGCACTCGCCGTGGTGATTCCTGGGAAAAGATGGCCAGAGAAATTTCCCGATACCTTCCCTTAGCTGGTTGGTACTGGTTTGGAGGCGCCAGAAATTCGCCTTTCAGCCTCTTGTTATCTGCTGTGATCACACCGTTATGAGTGTGATCCCATTGCCCGGGGTTCGCGACGTGGACGCTCACGAGTCAGACTAGTCAGTCGTGTTGCCGGTGGAATGCAACTGAGCAATGTGTTTTAATGTTTAGCCTAGGTAAATTGTCACGAAATGGTTAAATATTATTTTTTATATACTATGTGGGTCGTTACCTAGACTTTTCTAAAAGCTTTCGGGCAAATTTTTCCCGCCATCGCGTTATCGGTGCCATCTTAAAGAAATCACCTTATCATTTAAAACTGCATCTAACAAAAAAAGTGTTTATTTATTCATATTTTTTGCTTACAAACTATAGTTAATAATACAAATAATGTGACCTCACTGGGGTTTCCCGTGCCGAGGACACTTAACAATATACTTTTTTAAAATAACATTTGAGAATAAACAAAGAAGACCAACTTAAAAAAACGAAGATAATTAACAAATATTCAGACAGTTTCAAAAACAAGGTATTTATGTACATCTATATTATTTATATTACAAAACACACACTGAAAATAACAAAAACCTTACATAAGCTGTACATTTGTGGAGCAGCTGGTTCAATATTGGTATGGGCGAATAAGACAATCCATTTTACTTCTACCTAGCTCCACTATCCATTTTTTATAGCCTTTTAAAACATGTTCTCGTTACTAATTGTTTTAATAGATAGTGGAAGTAAGTTATAGATTTTAATTGAATAATACTCAAAATTCCTCTGTCCGAAAGTGGTTTTAGTTTGTATTTGTTTAAGTTGTCTATATGTTGAGGATCTAGTGATTATATTATTTGTATGTGATGAATTGCATGCGTTATGTCTTTCATTTGAGTGAGAGTAGTTTTTGAATATATAAGTTAGTATTGTTTTAGCGTATAATTGTTTTGGTGTCATAAGTTGTGATTTATGGAATGTTTCTTATTTAATAGATTTGGAAATACAGCTTTTTAAAGTCAGGTAAATATTTCCGTAAACTCCGCACTTTTGATTAGGTTTTAATTTAACCTCGCAGATATCCATAAAAGGCTTTGTGCCTCTGGTAAATACTTTATTATTAATCATTCCCCATACGTGTAATAATTTGCAACCTTGATTTTTTTGGCAATGTAATTACTTCATATCCTAGGCTAAATTAACCGTTACTATTAAATGATAGTCATCGTTTAGCCAAATTGACAACCATCACACGCTTAACTATCAATTAATTAATCATTGTTGTTAATTGTTAATATTCCAAACACATTTAATTATGCTCTAAGATATCTATCGATTGAAAATAAATTATTATTACATTTTCGCCGTCTAGTTAGCATAAAGTTTTAGTGAACTTTGATCAGGCAGAAGTCTTATAATCGCATTACAATACATTATTATTAGAAGATAACGTTTTTGAGAAGAAGATAATTAAGGTAAGACATTTACAGAGCTTACGACTTTGGCATTGGCTAGTTTTAGTTTACACTTTAGTTCATAGCATCTTAAGATTGAATATAAGCTTTTATTAAAAATATTTTTAAAGAATATATTTTTTCAAATTAATTTGAAATATTTCATGGCTTTCCATTTATTTTATTTTTTCTGGTAACTCATTGTTCAGTTTTAGTAACTTGTACAATGAGTTTTTACTCTGTTTTATTGTTCATACATTGTGTATCTGACATTTACATTTATGTTTATGTTTGAACATCCATATAACATGAATTTTAGTATGATATACCTTTTTAATGAAACTAAGTATTATTTTTTATAACATGTGAACATTACGATACACTCTATACCCAAATTTTACGGTGTTTATTTTTTAAAGAAAACAGCATTTATAATGATTTTTCGTAAAATTTTATTTTACTTCCTCTTACTATTTTTTCTTTTCTTTCTTCTTTTCCTATTTTCTATGAACTTTTTTGTTCCATTTTCTTTACTCCCGGGGGATAGGGAAATATCAGTTTTTTTTTTTTACTTTTTTGAAGTAGTAATGGTCTATGAAATACTGTCCAGTAAAAATAATAAATCTAATAAAGTAGCATAAAAAATATTTTTTAATTTGTAATTTTTAATTCCCGCAAAAACGGTCATTCCATTGGCCACGCCCCTAATACGTCACGATTCATGTTTATTCGTTCCTGCTCATTTTTTTGTTTAGAACACTGTCACTAATTTTGACGTCACAACTGTCAAGGCCAAACATGTTGCGTTTTTTAAGCGACGTATTTTCTTAAAGTTCTTTTTTAAATTTATGTATGAAAACATTTCTCCACACTGATTCAGAAAATATAATTGATTATTCTAAATCCATTTAACATATTTTTATCGGTATTCATAGTATGTGATATTTCCCTATTGTATGTTATGTGTTATATTATTGTTCCTAGGTGGAACCCGTAATTGTTCAAGTTATTTGCTGTTACTTTGTACATTTTGTTTAGTTGCGCATGGCTGGGTTGGTTTCAATAAATTAATAAAAAAATATTAAATTCATCGTTATTTTGTTGATTTTGGTAAACTTGTTGCGTTTTAAAACTGCATTTTCCCTAAACCTTAGGTGTTATGGTTCATTCTGAAAACTAATTGTCACGATATGAAGGTAACACTTGTACACAATTTACCTAAGTGTAATATAGACGTTGCTCAGACATGTACACAAGCGTAACGAATCAATTATTTTTTCAATTAATAATGCTTAAATAATTTCGATACGAGACGCGAGGGCGTTATCGATTATGGATCGAATTACATGGGCGGATAATCATATGAATTGGTTTCAATTAATCAATACATGGACATTGCATTCTTTCATCTGACTAAACACATAAGCCATTGGCCTGTCAAAGTATGTCATTGAAGAGGTCCTGTACTTTGACGTATCATAAAAAGACGCGTTATTCCTTTCTTTGCTGCATTTAACATTAAGCAAATACTGCATCGTCCTCAACAATTCAATATAAAGAAGATGGCGAATCGCGATACGCACGAAAACATTGGTTTGAGAAAGAGATAAACAGTATTTAAATTTAAAAAAAATTCAACAGAGAGGTAAAACATTTTTGAGAAGGGAATATGGAAGTCTAGGCATTTACAGAGCCCTTGACCTGTCATTGGCTGGTTTAAGTGGTCACTTTACACACATTGTTTAATACGGCATTACAAGTATACACTGTCCGTGAATTGTTGCTACAAAACGGTGGCGCCTGTCTAGTCATTCTTCCAGGCACCCTGAAGTTGATGAGAGATAATATTTCAGGGCAATCCCATATTGAATTTAGATTGCTCCCAAAATCGGCACCTCACGTATACCCACCCTGATATAGTACCTATTACCTATAATTACACCGAGAAACAAAAAGAAACGTGTGAAATGTTCTTAAAGATGTGCATCTATTTACGTTATAAGTACCAATTTGTTTTAAATTAGTAAAATTTTAATTATACGGTATATTTCTTCAAGTCTAAATAATAATATACTTATTTTTAACACTGAAGGTAAAAAATAATTAAAAACGGGATTTGTAACAGAAGCTGACATTTACTTGAGCCGTTGATTTGTGACTTTCGCCTCGTCTTCTTCTTTCTTTTTTCTTTTTCGTTTTGCGTTCCGGCTAGTCTTCTCAGAAACGGTACATCTAAAATTAAGTACATTAAAATAACCGTTTCGGTTGCGATTAGGTAACCGGCCTGAGTGAGTTATGTTATATTGTTAGTCTTTTTACTGTTTATATTAATGAGTCGGTTAACATATCCCGTGATCGTGCTTAACCCTTTCAGACCTGGGTCCGAATGAATTCGATGTATTGATACATTGTGTTGATTCGAAACAAGATATTGAAAGGAAAAGACCCAGGAAGACATGACATGACCAAACTTTACAAATATTTCAAGATGAACAAGTTGAAAGTCGGAATAATCGTTGTGCGTGCATGAGAAGATGTATGAATGTAGAGGAAGCGATGTATGTATGCAAAAATATGGTAAAAGCACTCCCACCACATACCCGAAAACTGTTTCAAAGACCATGGTTTAACGACTAACGGTTTCTAATACTAAAAAAAAAACATTTTTTGTCGAAAATCGAGTACCTTTATTTATTTTTAATTTAGTAAATCGTTATTTTTTATTACATTAGTATTTATATTTTTACTTTAAAAAAAATGCACCATAATAGGATAGGAAACCTGATTCCAGTGGCAAATCATATCATAGAACTCCCAGGCTTGAGAAAATATCACGTTTAATTTTGTGTTCTCACCGGGAATCGAACTCTGAACCTTCTGTGCGTGAGTCAAGCGTCGTAACCACTTCACGGAGGCCGCCAAATTTTAAATGAATTTACCTCTAATGTTTTCATTGCCCCTTTCATTATGAGATTGACAAATTATATGGAGAGCTCATGTCGGATATTGTTATTTTTCCTCATGAGCAAATTACATAAATATGTTATAAACTAGTTCTAGCCTGTATGCAAAGATATGCTAAAATGGCGTTCTATCCTCTCTATCTACCCATACGAGGTGACGGTGTGATGGTTTGTTTGTTAATTAGTTGTATCGTATGCTGTCGAAATGCGATCTCTCAGGCGAATCTTTGCAGTTTGCAAAACTAAGACAAGCATTATGGACAAAATTAATGCGGGGTTGCGTCGGTTTGGACGACAAAAAAGATTTACGATGCGAATATTGACCGATATAGGAAACGAAGAATACCGAAAATGACATGGCATAACCAAATGTAATAACTACTTGAAGATAAATATGCCAAATGACGGAAAAATCAAATCATCGTGAGTGCATGAGAAGGTATGTGCCTGTGAAGGAAGCGAGGTCTGTATGCGAAGACAAAGTGATGAGGCGTACTATCCTATCTGACTACTCCTTCGGAGAAACGGCGCGATGTGTTCTCAGAGCTTTGTTTTTTTTGTTTTAAAAAATGGCCTAAACCAAAACTACGGTCGGTCGCTAGAAATATCTACAAAATCATAAATATTATAATATGTAAATATTTATCGATTTGTAGCTGACATTTTGTTTGCTTCTGCTGTATAAGATTTTAGATTTTATTGCTACGTAAATTCATATCGATAAATTTATCACTTTCAAATCTCATTAAAACGCATTTTTATCGGCATTTCTCTATCTTCCCTTTACTATTTTATCTACTTTATGTCTATAGATGGTGCACTGACGTGACAGAAATAGCTTGCCTCTCAACAAACGGTTTTGTATAATATATAAAATGTATTTACCTACATCTTGTCAGTTTACGACCCAGCTCATAGATTCTCAAACAAGATAATTAAAATTTTACGATTTCATTTAGAGCCGTGAGAAATCACATTTCCTGTGTAATTAAAATCTAATTAATCGGGTTTCGTTAGTTGATTAACTAATAATTTATGTTGGGTAAAAATATATAAAAACACATAGCATCTCTGTAGGTATAATATTACGTCTAAAAAAACAATTGCCATATCTTCCCTAAACTCTCCTTTCTTCCTCTGCTTTTATTTCCTGTTTTTTTTTCAGACTGATATCAAATAATGTATTTTTAAGCGCAGATTTGCTAGCTTATCTTTTTTCATTTTGTTTATTCATATAAGAATATAACCATAAAAATTAAAACAATTTAGTTTATTGCTCAGTTGGAAGAAATGGCCTTTTGGCCGTATAAAATGATCACAAATGTAAATAAATAAAACACCTATGTATAACACATTAAAGCTTGTTTTTTTTATATAAACGTTTAATATATTGATACGTATTCTTTTATTTGCCACATCTCAGATATATTTTTAAAAACAAAACGTACAGTTCGCTAGGGGAGTGAGATGGGAAAATAGAGAAGGAAGAGAAGAAGGAAGAAGATATAGTAAGTAAATATAAAACAATGAAAAAATAATTAAAAATGAAAATAAATGTATACATACATATACATACACACACACATCCATTTATATATAAATATACAGATACATACATACATACATATACACACATAAACATGCATATATATATAATAAATATTACCTTACCCTCAATCACGTCAAATCACGATACACGTGAAGATATATGCATATTTCCCAAGTTCTTATTTATTTCTGAGGAACTCTCAACCATGTACGATACAAACTGGCGGCTGTTATTGCATCATGTGTTACTTTAAATTCGTGAAATTTTTATTAATTTGGGTACGCGTTCATAAATAGTTGATTATGTTACATTAATTGAGCCACAAGAAATCTATGGGACTCAAGTCCTCGTGTTGAGTTGGGACTGAAAAATGCATCCACATCAAAATATATATAATTATTCAATCAATTCGATTGTATTTACCAATGGAGTGATATATCTGGTATGTTTTTCTACACAGTTCTAGTGTAATTAAAGCATTTTATGATCACAAATGACGGCATTTTCTACGTATTATCAGGTTGGATCACGAGACACGTCCGTTAGGGAATAGGCACGAATTAAAATGCGATCTATTACGCGCTTGTGACGTGTCCATTTAATTTTATTTCATTGTATAAATAAGCATATTTATTTCTTTATTCATTACTTATATTCATACATTCAATTAAAATGAAAGAATTTTAAAGTATAACAATCCAATATGCAGGTACTTATCTAATAAACGGGACCCAAACTCAAGCAATATAACGATTTAGTTCTATGGAAATTTTTCGCAAAAATATTATTTTTTGTTGGTGGCATATAAATTAATTTCACATTAAAAAAGCTTCAAAAAATAATTTTCCCTAAATAAATAATTAATTATCTTTTCAATATAGCTCACTTTTCGATAAAAAAAATAACCAAACGTGTAACGTTCAGCCACTTAGCCCCTCCCCTTCTCTACCCTCCTTCACACATTCTGCGACATATTGCTAAATATTATTAAACTAATTTTAGTGCATGTTCGGACATGATGGTGTTTGCATCCCCTTTACGTACGCTACTTGAGACACTTGAGGAGTGCATCAGATACAAAGGAAAATTGTAACGTGAAGTAAAGTAATAGGGACATTGCGGACTACAATTGTCAAATAAATAAAACTGCATTCTTATCTTAATTTTTTTTTTGGACTAACTTATCTGACTAATGAACTGGACGATCGTTAATATGTTGTGGAAAAAGTTATCATAATAATAGAGAAATATTACTTTTTTTACAATTTTTAAATTAATAAGGATTTTTGAAATACTATCGAGTGAAATTTATATTTTTTTATAATTATTAGCATATAAAATGATTTTTAATTCCCCCAGAAACTGTTTATTGCATTAGACATGCCCCTAACACCTACATTACGATTCAGTTGAATTTTGAACATCGTTTGAGACCGTTTAAATTTAAATAGAACATAGTCACTAATCTTGTGAAGACTTTACAATTTTACTTTAAAAACAACATATGAAAACATTTTTTAACAATATCCATATTGATTTTGAAAATATAATTAATTTTTCAAAATTAGTATGTGATATTTCCCTTTTCTTAATTTTTAATTTCTATCATGATTTTTGTTTTTATTTTAGATAAAATTTCAAATAAAAAAATGCGTTTACTCTATATTTTTGTTCTACAGACTTATAATATGATCTAAAGAAATGCTCTTAACTTTGTTATGAACCATTGGTTTCATCCATTACATCACGATTTATAGATCTGTTTGATAAATGGTAATGTATTGTCCGGCCCACAATTCAATATTTGGGTTCCCAACTAAGCCTGTCGCTATTTTAAATTACATCTGATCTGATACTTCCATTTATAGCACTTTTCATTGTTGCTTCACGTCAGCACTGTTGACTTACGTCTGCTGGATTCGGGATTTGAACTTGTAATCTAATAATCTACACGCCCGCGCCCGCACGTTAAAAGTTAATTCTAACATATTACGACACCTACTGAAACGTATTTTGGTTGAGATGTATGCGTGTATTAAAAGATATAAAATATTTTATTGAGAAGGTAATATAAAAACCCATGAATTAACTGAGTCAATAATCAATCTGATATTTAAATTCACGGGCCAACTTCAACTATACGGTATGAAGCCTGTCGCTACTATTCGTGACCCTTTTATAAATCCTGTAATGTAACAAAGGTACGGTTTGGGTGGTTTTCGAAAATAATTTCAAGGTTTTTTCAAGGCAAATCGATCATGTCCTTAATTTAATGTGTTTCTGCATTATCTTTTTTCTGCACGACAATAGAAAGGCTATCAGGGGTGCTATTCTGAACCACTCTCGCGGCACGAGAAAACAGTTTTGCTCGTGTATTTTGTATGTAAATAGGGTCAAAGCACCATTAAATGACTACCCCCCAGTAAATGACCTTTGGTTGATAAAACACAATATAATAAGAATTGCTACATGTGTCCAGTCAAAAAACTTTTAACACTAGAAACTATGACAAAAGCAGTAGGCGGACACATTTTTTGGTAAGAAACAAATCTATCAGTTTTGAACTGTGATTTGTCAAAAGGTAATAGTGCGTCTACCCGTTATTGTTCTGAGATTGATAGTGTTTTTATAAGAAAAGGTGTGGTAAGTGTTTTATTTGATGCTATTTCTTATGCAATTTTTTTAATATATCCATATTCTAATGTGTTAGTTAGTTAGTTAGTTAGTTGGTATGTTACTAATTCTGAGTATTATTTTTACTCTGGTAGTAGTGGTCATTCACTGGTGATTCTGATATTTTTTTAGAGTAATATTAATTATAATTGTAATATTCGTATTCCAATGAAAAGGTAAAAGTACTAAGAAAAATTAATGTGTTTTTTATTGTTTTCTTTTATTTTGTACGCTGAAATAATTAAATTTATTAATTAAACAATTTATTTTAATTTTTGAAATGTTAAAATTTCAATTAAGTTAGGTAGCTTGTATTATATGGTGACCATAGTTTCTAGGTCATCTGAATTACCATTTTTTTCCTGCTTGTATTTGAAGTATTTTAATATGTTTACCGAACATTCTTTAAAAATATATGCATCATTTATTTATTATTACTATCAGACAATAGAAGCAGATGTACTCGTTTACGTACATTTAGTAAGACATCACTTTTATCGCTTAAGATATACAGAGCCTGTGTAATATTTTCAGCAGCCATAAAGAACAAGTGCCAATGTATTTAAGAAAAATGTTTGCAATTGGTTGCTGCACATCGATAGGGACGAGGTTGTCAACCTTTTTAATTTCGAGATTAGCGAAAATTGACTAATCTGCTTTCCTTCCATCCTTCAACTTTTGTTTGCTTTTTATTTAGATATCTTGATATTTTTATGTTTTTTCATTTTGTATTTTTGTATTGTTTTATTAAGAACTCATTGTTATTAGGCCTATTATTTATTACTCTCATTTCTTACTATAGTATGAGATTATTACTATAGTATACCCTATAGGGTGAGTTTCTAGAAACCATATCTCAATTATCATTTCAATGTTTTTTTAATTTTTTTTATTGAATTCAATGATGCTATTATTTTTTATATTTGATTATGTATGAATCTAAATCTGTATAATTTGTATTTTAATATTAATATCTGTTTTTTTTTACATTGAATTCTTTGGCATTTTATTATTTATATTTTTTTCTGAATTGTTATTCTATTGCATCACATGTCATTATAATTTAATTTAATTAATTTTATTTTGTATTTTTATTGTAAATTATTACGATTTGACACGGGCACAGCCTAAAAAGCCTTAATAAGTTAATTTATATTTAAATCTGCGTAATTTTGAATGAATAAATAAATATATTTCCTATTATTTATGTTTAAAGCATTAACATTTTAACTAATATCAGTAAATATAAGTAAATAACCACATACCGACTTTTTTAAGTCTATTTTTTTAAATACTATATTATATACTACGGTGATGGTGAAGGTAGAGGTGTATTTTAGTATTTGCATGTTGCTGTAGTGAGTGTCCTGACGAAGAGACGGGTACGTCTCAAAACCGGTAGACTAAAAAGTCAGTAAGTGGTTATATACTAATATATACTAACATTAGTTTACTTAATTTCCATTCAAATTATCAGTTTAACTGGAAATTAAAATTTTTGAACGTGGTATTTCGAATCCGTGTAAAATAGTTTAAAAAGTGGTTCCGGTACATAATGAAATTAATAAAATGACAAACTCTATTATGTTAGATAAGCCAGATTAATTTTGTAGCGGAGGTATCAGAACATAATGTTGTAACTAAGAGCATCTGAATTATTGTAATAAATTTTTAGTTAATGAGTTCTATCAGAAAATCTTCATACTTATGGTACTTGGCACTCATCTCATAAACTTGTTTACAATTGTATAGCTGCTCCACTCCATCTGTTTACTCTAGAAACTAAAGCATTAAACAAGATACTCCGTGACTCGTTTATTAGGTAAGTACACTAAGTAAAGAGTACATAGAGAAAGATTAACTAGGAAATGATTTACTCAAATAACTACAGTGTAGGCACTTTATTTTATTTGGTGTTTTTGGAGTCATTTTCATTCTGGAAGATGGGGATTTATTACCATAATAATATTGCACCTTTAGGATGAAATAAAGTGGAGACCATGGGCAAACAAAATAAGTGCTGGAAGGCCACAGAAAAGATGGGTCGACGACATTGCCTCTATTGCCGGTACAACGTAGGAAAGCTGGTGATAGGAAGGAATGGAGACGTTTGGAAGAGGACTTTATCGAGCAGTGAAGAGAATAAGACCGAAAAAGAAAGAAAAAAGAAAGGACGAAAACGACTCAACTAAAAAAATCTACTTTTTGAAAAATTGCTAAATACGAATTTAAATTGTGACATCTTCGTATTATTCCATCAATTGTTTAGTATTTTTCGAAGTAAGCATCAAATGTTGAGTTGGAAATTATACCAAAGGCTTTAACTATGAATCTATGAAAAAAAAGCGGAATAAAAATATTTTTTTATAAGTTTAAACAAGACATTTATTTAATGAGTCATTATTCTAATAATATTGGAAAAAAAACAAAAAGCAATTTGATAAATAAGATAATGACATAATTTTTATTAGGTCAGATCACGTCACCAAACACATGGTTTTTTATTCTCAAAATTACACAAACGTAAATAAGTCACTAAGATTATCGATAATTTAAATAATAATATGACATTAACTTAAATACGTAACTTAGATTATCGGTTAATCGGAACGGAACAATAACAAAGCTAAATTGGTCGTTTTAATATTTGAAAAATAAAGTGAACATGCTTTTTATATCGGGATAACATCGACTCACCAGGTTTTCGGTCACTATGTGTTTGTCTGCGTTGCGTCCTTCACAGAGCAATGTACACAGCACTAATTACGTCGCTTCCGTACTGACACGGGTCTAAATTTTCTGAGTAATAAAGAGACCGATGTAACGGTTTTGTTCTATTCCCAACCGAATGTTGCGTTTTTTTAAATGCAAAAAGATGGATAATATTCATTTAAGTCGTTTAATGAACGTAACTCATTTGAAGGTTTTTTGAGTTAAGTCGTTTTCGTCCTAAAGGAGTGACATAATCTGACATCGCGTCACTGCGACTTGTGACGGGGTCCCTGTAAATAAATTATATCTCTTTTAAAATATGTATACTCAATTGAAATAAATGAAATATTCACGTGCATTGACTAAATAAATTAATAAATAAACATATCGGTGTTAAAAGTGTAAAGGACGTTAAAAGAGTAATCTTCAATTGTCTATAAGGTAAAAGCGATTTTTCCGCATTAAAAATTACATATTCATTAATTACAGGTTACTGACAAAAGATCCTCCGATTACAATACAAATAAACACATTTTCGTAAAGAAAATTCGATGTTATGTTATAGAAAGTTAAATAAATCTTTGTCAACTTCCCACTATACTTTAATTGGGAACGTTATGAACCAATTGTAATTAAAGTATTTATTTTAAATCTTTGAATAGTGCACACATAAAAATATTTAAATGTCTAACATGTTTTTTAAATATTATTTTTAATTATCATTTTTGTGTATATCTTTCACTGGGCAAGCCTGTGTCTAACATTTTGACATAGGTTTTTAATAACTTTTTAATAAAACAAAATTCTGAGCATATTTTGACCTGTAATATGTTTTCAATGTTGCAATATCTATATATATAAGTTATATATTATTATACTAGCGGACCCGACAGACGTTGTCCTGCCCGAACGTTGGCTTGCCTGCTATTACTATTACTACCGGGTCCGATTCTGAATCTAAACCATCCAGGGACCCATTCAAACACACAAAAAATTTAATTAAAATCGATCAAGCCGTTTAGGAGTTCAGTGACATACACAGGTACAAAAGAATTATATATATATATATATATACTACTTATGTTATATGAAACTGAAGTCTTGTTTTGATTTGTCCTTGTCTTCAATGTAATACAAATCAAATTATTATTTTCCTACACTAAATCTTTTATTTGTAAGTTACTGTCTCACCCACTAATTTATTGCTTGAATAATAATACAACATTATAAAAAATACACATTTTTCCCACATTTTCGGTTTATGCGGTTCCATATATCACATTATGCTGTTCCAATATTAATCATTTCTACCATAACAAGATTAGTTTTTTAAGAAATAAGCGTGTTGTATTTTTTTTTCATTTCAAACAAGATTAATTGAATTTATTTCCGACAAAGAATTGGCTGGAAAAGAAAAGCTGTTGAGGACTTGGTCCTATGAATATGTGACTGTTGTCCGCACACCGCACCGTTAGTAATTAGGTACCTCAATGAGTTGTTTACTTAAAGACCTCATTTTCGTTATAAAAAAAATGAACGCTTTTTTTTGTTTTAGGATATTTATTTATTTTTATTTATTTATTTATTTAAACGCTTTAGGTTTTTACATGTTTTTATACGCGTATACACAAATAAAGACAGACATGTATTTTACAAAGAAGTAGCAAAAATATATAGATGATTTTTAGAAGAAAAAGATCAAAAATATCATTTTTACATATTAGTATAAAAGTGGCAGAACAGAAGTGAATTTTTAAATATGAAGACAGAAATGCATTTTACACAAAGAAAGGAGCAAAAAATAACAATGAACTAAGAAGAGAAAGAAAAATAAAACATTATATATTAGTAGAAAATATATGAGGATACATAATAATACATACATTGCAGTGGAAAACAGGAGTACATTTTTTCTTAAAGGTTGTATTAAAATAATCTTAAAATTAGAAGAAGTTAGAAAAATACTTATTTAGAATTCATATATTAGTCAATAAATGGTAAACAATTGAAATCAGCCTAGTATTATTTAAGTATTACAATTTAAAGATAATAAACTGATAAACTGCCTTTTAAAATTCAAAAGTTTTATCAACAATATTTTGAGTTTGTCCAAATTTACCGAACGAATGTATTCGCTTGGCTCTCTTGCCAGGTATTTGCCCAGAATATTCGCTAACCAAGAAATAAATATTATGCTAACCAATGTTTTTTCTATTCAAAATCCTCGACAAGTATGAGAGGTTTTTTCAAAGAATTTCGACAAGAAACCTATAATTTATTGTAATAAAAAACATTCGATCTAAAATGATTGAAGAGAAACGCATCTTCCGATATAAGGAAAAAAGATTGAGATTCTCAGAGTTATACGATATATAATTATTAAATACGTTTCCGATTTAAACGCTGAAAAATTTATACAAAATTCGTCATGTCCGCTCGCTAGTTGGTGCATATGGTGCCAGCAAAAAGCCTCCTGCCTTCTTTGTCGGTTGCCATTTTTTTTAAATATTTTATTTAGGAGTTTCTTTATTATTTACCTTGCTTATAATAAACAAGGTTTATATTTTAAAAGTGGATTTTCTGCAATTAAATTTCTTTAAATTTATCTAAAGTGTTGGGATCAGGAGGTATATACTGATGTGGGCCAATCAGGAACTTCTCAGCATTTGCTCATGTGGAGAGGAAACCACTTAAAACTCTTCAGGAGAAGCCGGCCTGTTGACAGTAGTCAACCGGCCTTCCGTTCCACTAGAAGAGTGTTCGGCATTTTGTTCCCTATTTTGGTTTATTTTCCCAATTGCCTGCACTATATTTATCATGTATGATACTACCTCTCGTGTTAGTTCTTCATTACCCATTGTCGGTTGCCAATTATTGTGTCTTCTTCTTCAGGTCCGTGTCCCGTAGTCGAGACACGAACTGCCGATGAACAGTCAGTAATGGACGTTCAGGACAAAAATCCACACATCTAAACTAGGTAATCCCGATTAAGGCTCTCGGGAGGCATGATAACATGTGTATTTAAGTAAAAAGTCCCGATGCCATTAATTAGGCACCAGCAAAAATAAATTATACTGCTGTTTTCTTGTGGTCAGAGACGGTAGAACGCCTCGCATCCTCAATATTATTATTCTTACGAATGGAGGTCAGTGCTATACAAGCTCCTGACGTCATTGCGACCTGTGAAGTTCTATTGTATTTTGCATTCCGTTTTTTGACATGTATAAATTTATATGTTTTTCTATTATTATTTTGTATTTTGTTTTAATTATTTTGTATATTGTTTAATATGTTTTTAAATGTTTTTGATTTATGTATAGAAGAGTCCCGACTTAACGCGGAATTTTCTAACAAGTCGGGAAATAAAAAAATATAATTGTCCTCTATGATAAAATTGTGCATTTTGTGCATTAAATAAATAAATAAATAAATTGTGACGGGTCCCCGTGAATAGTTCTCGCCCTCTAAGCTTAGGTTCTAATAAAAGCCTGGCTATTGTGTGAAAGGCGAGAGTCATTCCCCTATGCCCAGAATTCTTAGGTCTGCCAACAAACATACCAGTCTTGATTTTTTTGATAACAAGTTGTCTTCTTTCAAACGATCACTGAATCAAATTCAATCTCTTCAACACCTCTCTTCCGCTTCCATTCCCACAAAGTCTACTATAAACCATTGAGTCTTTCTAATTTTGTTATAATAATTTTCTCTGTATACATGTGTCCATAAAAATGCTCATTGGGCGTATATATAAATAAATAAATAAATAAATTAGGTAGGGGGCGAGCTCTTTAACATCCTCAGGTTTAACCAGTGGTCCCCGAGGATGAGGCTCCTTTTATGATGGAAAGCATCACATTTATATATAATGTGTATGTACATCTAGAAGTTTCGGAAAGGTTTATTCTAGAAAGGTATTTGTTCAATCTACAGTGCCTTGTAAGGGCTCAGATCCGTTAAGTATCGGGCTTTAAGATAAGGAGCGAGCTTTTTAACATCCTCAGGTTTAAGCAGTGGTCCTCTGATGAGCCTTGTTTCCTCCTCTATATTCACACATATTCTTGCTATCATGTTTCCAAATTTTGACAGGTTTAATTTGAAGTATTTGTTCGATTTGGTAAGGCCATGTCTTGCGCGGTCTTCGTCCATTTCGGCACCTTTCAACATTCGCATCGTAAATATTTTTTACCGTTTTTACCGTAGCTAACTGCCTATTTTCCAAGTCCGATCCAACGCAGCACCGCTTTCTCAATTTTAGCGATAATGCTTGTCTCAGCATTCATACTGCACAGACTTTGGCATAACATTTGTGCGCCTATCATAGACAGTTTCATTACGCATTCGCTCTAGTGTAAACAACACTTCCACATTATAAAAGCCCGGACAAATGTAAGACAGTCAAAAATATTGTACGATAGTGTTAACGCTGCAATGACCCTCATGAAAACAAACTTGAAGTGAGCATTATGAAGCACATAATGCCTGCTTCACTAATCAGGCGAGATATAGCATCAACAATGTGTTGCGTATGTCCAAATGTTTGTAGACAGGCTGAATTTTCTCCCTAGGGAGTTATTAATATCTAAATTTGTTGCAAAAGAGAGGGCAAATATTTTTGAGAAGAGAATATGGAAGTCTAGGCATTTACAAGTCCTATGATCTGCCATTGGCTGATTTAAGTGGCCACTTTAAACACTGTGTAACATTCACCATTTTGCCTTTGTTTAATCATCCAAATTTCCTCAACTCTTCCATCTGTTGACTTTTGTGAAGTAAAAAAAATTTTTTTTTTAATGAATGTTATCCGTAGGGGTTTATAAATAAATACATTTCAAATAAAAAATAAAATAAAAAAAGACCAGAAACCTTTTTTATGTGGGTGAGATTCATCCGGCTGAACCATTTCACCTACTGGGCAACGCCTGAAAACATTTTTTTTATTTTTATACTTCTTGTATAGTAATCGTAATGGTTAGTTTAATCAACAATGTTTTAAGTATGTACAAATGTTTATAGACAGGCTGGATTTCCTCCCTAGGGAATTTTTTAGATACCCACATGATAAAGGTTTCAGCTCTTTTACTTCACAAAAGTCAGCTGATGGAAGAGTTGAAGGAATGTGGATGTTTTAACATAGGCAGAATGGTGAGTGTTACAATGTATGAAGTGGCCACTCAGGCCAGCCAATGACATGTCATAAGCCCTGTAAATGCCTTGACTTTTATATTCCTTTCTTCATTTTTTTCCCTTTCTCTTGTAACAAATTTAGAGATATGACGTGCCTATAATAATTTATGTAACTTTTTAATTTTAAATGAATCGGATACCTCATTAGCTTTGTACTCTGATGAAACAAAGAGACAGAATTGAGTTCCTTAGCTATGAATTGACCGTAGTCCTAAGAAATCAATATTACAGCGGATGGAATCCACAATCCACATTAGGCATATGATATTTTGACTTTACTCGGTGACAAATAGGTACGGCGTGACCTCATCATTGCAATTCAGTGACCTCAATTATTAATCGTTCCTGTAAATAATTTTTGTACGTTCGTCGCGTGACATGAGGTCGCGGGTTCGATTCTCAACTTTTAATTAAGTTTTTTCAGTAAAATATATTTTTTGATGTGATTTTAATGTAGCTTTTAATATAGTCACATACTAACTCAGAAAGCAATAAGATTAAATTATAACCTATTATTACCAAGTTGAGGAAATATGAACAAAATCGAAAAAAATCCTCCATTATCATCTAATAGGAAAATATAACTTTCACTTTTTTACAATAGTTAATTAATAAGAGTCTATGTAAAATACAATATTTAATTTTAATGAACGTCGAGACAATTCGAGATCTTGTGATACTTTTTGATAGCAAATTTTAATTCATCCATCACATTGACCACATTTTAAAGAAAGCGTCGAAAATCTGTGGATTTATTTTGCGAATATCTAAGCCATTCAAAAGCCCGAAAATATTGTATAAATCATTTGCTCGTTGTTTTCTTGAATTTAATTATATAATATGGTCTCCCAATTATAATATTCATATAACGCGGATTGAATCGGTGCGTTTACGCTTTTAATTTTAATTTAATTTTAATTTTAATTTACCATTCTGCCCATATTTGAATATCTATATTCCTTCAATTCTTTCATCCGTTGATGTTTGTAAAGTTGAAGAGCTGAAACCTTTATTATTATTAAAATGGAAGAATTTAAAATCGGGTTGTGGTCCTGTGGCTAGTGTCTCGGACTCACGGACTAACAGTCCGTGGTTCGAATCCTACTCTACCCCAACTTGATTCTAATTTTTTAATAGTGAGTTATTTACAACTCGTTGAAAATGGCCCTCAAAATTAAATATTTGGGTAAATCATAAGAACGCAAATGTTCCTTTTTTTAAAAAAAATAAAAAAATTGAAGGAATATAGATGTTTAAATATGGGCAGAATGGTGAATGTTACACAGTGTGTGAAATGGTTGCTTAAACCAGCCATTGACAGGTCATTAGCCCTGTAGATGCCTAGACTTCCATATTACCTTCTCTTAAATGTTCTTCATCTCTGTTGTAATATGTTAATAAAATTATGAAGATAGAAATAAGTCCTGAATCAGCAAATGAAAGCTTATACTGGAAGAAGTCATACGAGAAATGAGGGAATTAGAAGCAAACTTAAATATCTCCATAGAATGAGTTACTGATATCTTTGCGAAAAACTTTGAAAAAAGAATTGTGAGATTTCTAATTATTACGCTCCATCAACTCAATGAAGAATGCTGAAAGTTTGCGGTGTCAAGCATAATTAAAATCTTTTTTTGCAAGATTTAGAGACGGTTTTGAATTACGCTATTATCTAGGTATGTAGGTTTTAATGTATAGTTTATTTTATCTTTTTATTATTTTTTTTAAATTTAAATCTTAAAGTAGGGCACACATATCATACATATTGTTATGTGTGTTCTAATAATAACATTGCAAATATATTTAATTTATAAATTGTTTATCACATATGTCTTGACCATTATTTTAAATTTTGATATGTTTTTTTCTTCATAAATATTTTTTTCCATTTCGTAATACTTTTTAATTGCTTTAAATAAAATTGAATTTTGTGACTGCCTTTTTCCTAAATGGAAGTCTAATCTTGTTCTTTTCTCTAGTATTGTGATCGTGTTCATGCTGGTTCCGATCAATTTTTTTCCAAAATTCTGTTTTTTATTAGAGTTTATAATTTTATGAACAAATATCATTGTATTGTAAAATATTCTTTGTTTATATGTTAATAATTTCATTTCATTCACCATCGACTTTACCCTCGTGTATCTGTTTTTTTTCAAAATGATTCTAAAGGCTTTATTTTGTAATACAGTTAGTTTATCTATGTTTTCTTTGTTTGATAAAAATAAAATGCTACTACAGTAGTTAACGTGTGGTTCAATAATTGCTTTGTAAATAGTTTTGCAAGAGTCCTTATCAATAAATCTTCTGATCCTTCCCAAAATTGATATTTTTTTTGCAATCTTATTTATTACCATCTTAGCGTTTTTGGCATCAATAACTAATTTTCCGTTTTACCTGGAGATTTTTAAGTTCGCTACTAATACCTTCAAACACACCTTTTGAATTGTATGTGTAAAGCGAGAACACCATATGGGCTTTTGATTTAGATAAATAATATAATAGATTATCGTTCATTAAAATCGCTTTATAGTTGCGTGATTCTTAAATATAAATGACTTTTTCTTGTTTCTATTGTTCGAGTAAGACTATTGTGAACTTGAAACCGTACTGAGTTTAAGTAGGACGCGTTCCTAAAATGTGCATAAGTCATTAGGTACAGCTTAATTACTGACCATTTCTGACCAGTCTTCTGTCTTACTCATCAAGTATTTATAATTACACTGTCATAACAATTATTCATACATATTTAAGATTTATCGTGTCTCCTGGTGGACGAAAAACATAGTTTATCATCATTCCCTTTCCGAAGCTAATGATGCATAGGTCACTGCATTGGTACACCAACCGCAGCGCATCGATTTTTTTTATTATTTGAAGGTAAGATAATCAGTCTTGCGTTTGGACTATGAAATATTCGAGTGTAAAAACACCTTTTTATTTAAATAAATATTTAATGTCACGGGAATCGAACCCGAGACGTCATACATGGTAGGTAAACGCGGTGACTACTACTTGAGACCATAGTTCTGTGTGTAAAATAATAGAATAAGAATCCCGGTCGAGTGCTTTCTACAGGACGTCTGAGTAGCTCCAGGTTTACATCCCGAAATGTGAAATTGATTAAGCATAAGTCTTCCTCGTTGTGAAGTCGTAAGACGCTTTAAGTTCTGGTTCGATTTCTGGTAGGGTAAATGTAAAATATTGTTTTTAAAGGTGGTTCTACACTGCAGTTTTTCATTGTTTCTGAACTGGCACTGTCTGATGATGATTTATATTAACTCTTAAAAGACTGTGATAAATAATCCATTTACTCGCGGTGATGTAACATCGTGTTACCATTAGTAAAATAAGGAATATTCTAATGGTCCGACATTTGGGAAAAAAAACATGGAGAGATAATGTTTTATAATTCATTTATGCAAATAAACATTTAATTTAGCCCTATTATAGCAAAATAAATTATAAATCATAAATATGCCGCTCATATTACGCGCGTGCGTTCCCCATTACTTTCATCAACCGACTGAAGACTGAATTTGTTTTACACAACACCCGCCTCAGAACAGCGTCTCTATCTTCCTTGTTATGAGTTATATCTTCGTGCTCTCTCTTATACAGATATGTTGCTGAATTAGCGGACATTTATTCTTTGCGTAGCAAGGATAAATATTTTTTGTATTAACATCCAGCATAGTTGTACAAATTTTACTTTTCAAATTCGGTGTAAAAATGTCAATTTGAAGATTACAAAAAATACGAGTTCATCATTTAAAAAAATAAGAGAGATTTATCAAGTCTTGTGTCCTATGTCGACTAGTGTGACATCACAGCCATACAAGAATTAACTTAAAATAATGCGCTGCAATATTTCATTGTCTCTGAACTAGTACTAGAAGTGTAAGACTGATCATCTTGTCTGTATGTTCATAAAATCGAGTACGGAGTAGGTGCATACGCTGTGTTCTATAAATTATTATTATTAGATGAAGTAGATCATAATAAAAAAAACGACGAAATAAAAATATATTGCCTACCGGTTTCAGCTGCTCATTTTTCAAATAAATGCTTGTTAACAATTTTTTAAAGAAAGTGTAATTATTTACTTTTAAAGCTTTATTTATTTATTGAACCTAAAACAGTTATACAAAATCAAATAATACATGCCTATATGTACAAAGTAATACTTACAGATTCCTGTTTTCCAAATCACTTGAATAAATCTGTAAAAAAAACTATTTCACTAAAAAGTTTTACTTCAACTCAAGGCTGTAGTCTGGTAAAACGCACGCAAAATGAGGAAATCATATGATTTTGCCATTTTAAAACTAATGTTTATTTTTCTATCGCGCAATAATAAAAACATAAATTAGATAAAATCAATAATTATTTAAGGTATAAAAAAAATCGGAGGTTTCGAGATGTGGTGTTGGCGGCGAGTGCTGCGGATTCCGTGGACGGCCAGACGTACGAATGCATCTATTCTCCAGGAACTGGACATAGGAGAAAGACTGATATCCATGTGCGAGAAAAGAATCCTGCAGTTCTTTGGGCATATTTCCAGGGGAGATTCTGATAGTTTGGAGAAAACTATTCTCCTAGGAAGTGTCGAAGGGATAAGGTCGCGTGGACGTCAACTGACAATATGGAGCGGTACAGTCACTGAGTTATCAGAATCATCACTGACGAATGCCTATAAAAGAGCACAAGACCGTTCCAGATGGAGGGAGACTGTCCACAGACGAGCCATGCCTGGAGTCAGGCGTAATCACCATCCTCAGACATGAGGCACGGATTGAAGAGATAAAAAAAAGCCTAAAAGTTTTATTTAACTAAAATACGATTACTTTTAGACCGGCAGATTACGCCATTTCAAATTTAGACCAAACTTAGGTATCTGGGTTCTCATATAAAGACTAAGTATTGAACTAATATTTTTGTAATAATTTGAAGATAACAAATTGAACATGAAAGTGGCTTAAGCAAAATTTATTTTTTTTGTTTTTGAAAAGCAATACATGCATTTTAAATCACATATATTTTTGTGACATTTTCCTTTATTTCTACGTAAAATTATGCATTCGGTTATACTCAACAAAAACATAGTTATTGAAATATTTTAGTTAAAACCTTTTTTTATAGAATCGTATTTTTTTTTAAGAATATACTTCTGGTTGTAATATTCAGTTTCTAACAATATCTTATTTACGTTTTTATTATCTTCATACATGTTCTTACCGGTTTGACGCATAACAGTATGGAAATAGCGCTGTGTAAGTTATCCTCCAAAACATTTATGTTTGGACGGAAAATGTAGACATTGCATTTAAATAAAAAATGTGTAATCATTAATCTAAAAACGATGTTACGATTTCCATT
This sequence comes from Micrasema longulum, assembly GCF_059751315.1. Lineage (NCBI taxonomy): Eukaryota > Metazoa > Arthropoda > Insecta > Trichoptera > Brachycentridae > Micrasema > Micrasema longulum. Next base: position 147,029 of record NW_028278824.1, read on the forward strand.
TGTGTGTAGCTGCACTACGATACAATTTATATTTATTCAATACTAATCAGAACATATTTTGATTAGATAAGCTACATTAATTTTAAGCATCGTAAAATCGGATGAATAATATTATGTCCTACGCGAAAATCCCACAACTTGACCGCAATAAATATCGCCACATTCGCACTGATGATTAAGATTTAAAAATAAATTATTTTCTTAGAACAGCGTGTAAAGAAAAACGAGTTTCTCATACGTGATCTATGAAATTTGTTAAATTAGCCGAAATTACACTTTCATTGATGAATATTTGCCAGAAATCGTGAACCATTGAATTACAATAATATTCGTTTTTATTCCAGTTAAATAGCTAATAGAGCTGAGTCCATTCTACCATGTAAAACAAAATACATAATTTTTCATTTTTTATAGAAATAACTAACATAATATCGTGGTTTCGGACCATTATTGTATGAAATTGTATATTTTAAAATGCAAAACAACATTGTTTTATCTGACATACTATGTATTTTTTTAATAAAGACAAAAAAATACATTTATCCGTGTCTGCACCTATTGGTGCATAGGGCACTGTATTGGTTCACCAATTAAGTGTATTAACTAACATTATATATTATACTAGCGGACCCGACAGATGTTGTCCTGCCCGAAAGTTGGTTCGCCTGCTATTATCAATCTTGAAAAAAGACTTTTCATTAATACGTAGGTTGGTAGGCCGTTTATAATCGCGGCCCTGGCATGTTGTGGTGCGAAAAAATCAATACTTAGGAAATATAAGTATGTATATTTATTTCATATGTAAAATCCTAGCATTCAATAGACCAGTCAACATTAGCATTTGGTTGAATATAACCAAATGTCAATGTTGTGAATTGTTTAAAAACCTATGTTAATAATATTATTTTTTGCAAATATTGATAGCATTTTGTTCTTGAACTTATTATATTTGAGTAAACGCATGAAAAGGCTGATATGAAGGGTTTTACGATAGTGAAAACTAATAAAAATAACTCAATATATACTCTATCAAATAAGATAATCCAGAAGAACAAAACTGTCCTTTAGGAGATTGAGGAAAAGAGTAAAGTGAACAGACCTAACGGAAATTAAGTAGAATAGATGTAGATAATAAATTTACCGAAACGATTACAAAATGGATCAGGTTGTGGTCCCGTGGCTAGTGTTGCGGACTCACAGGCTAGAGGTCCAATTTTCAAACCTCACTCTACCCCAACTTGATTTCAATTTTCTAATAGTGAGTTATTTACAACTCGTTAAAAGTGGCCGCCAAAATTGAAATATTTGGGTAAATTATAAGAACGCCATATTTCTTTTTTATTTAAAATAAAAACCGTTGAAAATCCTTGAAATAATTTTTGGAATCCATCAGACCCGTGTATCCGACAGGTCCTATGAATTTCGGTATTCGAAGAAAGCGACTAGACCACAAAATGTTTTCAGAAAATACAACGACCCCCGTGGTGTATTTCTAAGATTCTTGCCTCAGGTACGGTGGGTTTAAGGTTCGATTTCCGGTGAGAACTCAATATTTATTTATTTTTTTCAATCAGTACTCTTCACACTATAATTGAGGTTTCTGGCCGGTTGTGGAGCAAAAAAGATTTATCGGAACAAAACAGTTATTCAATGATTTCGCAGTAACTATCGCTGATTCTATCGAATGTTTCGATTTCAGATCTAGACAGTGCACTGTGTTTCTTGGCCCTCGTCCAATATCCTACTCATTACAACTGCTGGGAACACGGACGTCTGAGTTGAGTTGATTCCCCGGATTGTATTCTTAAAATAATAAACTTTTGTTTACTTAGCTCACAATTCGGCAGAATATTGCGTCAGTCGTGTGTTACTGACGGATGTAAAAAAAGATGTTCCTCACACGACACGTGTTACAATTTATAACAAGATATGTAAATATACAAGTAAATAATATTATATGTATAATACAAAACCGCGCTCTACCGCAACTTGATTATTATTGCCAGTAAAAGCTCTCCGTCCACATATCCTTATATTCTTAATTTACATTTGAGTCAAGATTGAAATGTCACTATCTAAATATTTAAATTGTTCCTTCATCCTTCTTCTTTCCTTCCCATCCCCTTACCACTCTTCATAGTATAGTGTTTATTTTTATATTCGTAGTAAAGTGTTATTTTTTTATTTATTTTAATTTTTTTGTTTATTCTTTTTAATTTTTGTATAAAATTGTAAGATTCAATATGTCCATGTATTTGTAATTTTCTCAAACTGAACGGTTTGGGTAGGTAGGAAAAAAATTTCGTAAGGCAATATGCCCGCCCTTATTTGCATATATATTGTATATGTATCTTCTTTTTCTTCTTCTTCAGCCTTATTCTCTCCACTGCTGGATAAATGCATCTTCCAAACGTCTCCATTCCTTCCTATCACCCGCTTTCATCATCCATGTTTTACCGGCGATAGAGGCAATGTCGTCGACCCATTTTTTCTGTGGCCTTCCAACACTTATTGAGTTTGCTCATGGTCTCCACTTTATTATTCTGGGTGTCCACCTCCCTTCATTTTGTCTCGCGAAGTGTCCTGCCTACTGCCATTTCAATTTTTCTGCACGATCCATGATATCCACGACTCCGGTTTGGCGCCTTATTCCTTAATTTCTTACTCTGTCTCTTAGAGATCTGTCCGACCGAGCATCTATCTTTCCATGGATCGTTGAGTGCATTTTAATTTCTGGATACTGTTTTTGTGTTTTAGACATGGTTTCTCGTCAGTATGTTGTCACCGGCAATATGCACATAAAGTGTTAAATAAATAAATATCCGAAAAACCGTTTTAAAGACCGTGGATCTTCCTATCCGTTTCGCTCATGCAAAAAAGAAATGTTTTTTTTTGTCAATAAGCTAAAAATTTTAACATTTTCTACTGTTTTCACTGTTTGGCAAATTATATGGAGTGACTTTGTCGGATATTGTCCGACGCCCAGGGTTAGCGATGTAGTCGCTAACGAGTTGGACTTGTCAGTACTGTTGCCGGTGGGATGCAACTGGGCGTTCGCAGCATTTTACAGAATCACACCCTCCAGCAAGATGTAATTTACTGCGACCCTACTGACGGTTCGAACTCCTAGCACCGCTTATTTAAATGTTTTTAACTTAAATTAAATTAAGTCACAGTGAAAGGATTGTTGGTACATACAACGTTTAATAATTTTTACACCAAGGGTTAGAATAGCAACACTACTTTCCTTCGATGGGAAAAGACGGCACAAAGTAATTGTTCAGTTCATACCCAGACATTGGACTCATATATATTCATTATTATTGCCTATTGAGGACACAATCCTTATGTTATCTGTGACACAATCGAACGAATCAATCTTCGCAGGAAACACGATGACGTCACAAGTGTGACGTCGAGCAAAGAAATGATTTAAAAAAGTAAATGATTCGAAAAATATATCGCCATAATAATTTTCCTATTTGCTATCCGTGGATTCCGTGGCACTGCTTTTGGACTTTGGACTCAAATTGCTATTTATTAGGCTTCAAATCCAGTCTTTGGACTACGAAACATTCATTATTATCATACCCTTATCTTCACAATATTATATGTCAATTCAAAAGTATATATGATACTTAATTTGATACGAGTACACCAAAAACAGCGAAACAGCACTTTAAAAATAATGTAAAAACATATTTTAGCTTTTAAATAGCACTACTGAATTTACTTTTTGAAAGAGCTAAAATTCATTACTATTTTTAGCGAATCGGCATTCACTTCGTAACATTTCATTATAAATTATTATGAAAATAAAACTTTGTTATCAGTGTTACACAATTTTATTATTTTACGAGAACACAACTATTGTAATTATAATAATAATAAAATGCAGTTCCACCAAGAAATGTCAGTAGAAAAACACAACTATAGTAGTTTTATATCACCCGTCGATGGGAGGAGTGCTCTCCCGAAACTATAGTTGTGTTCTTGTAAAATAATAAAATTGTGCAACACTGATAACAAAGTCTTATTTTCATAATAATTTAAAATTCGTTACTGCTAAATACATTTTTGTATTTATCTTTCCTCTTCCAAATGTCTCCATTCCTTCCTATCATCACCCGCTTTCATCATCCATGTTTTACCGGCTATCGAGTCATGTCATCGACCCATCTGTTCTGTTTTTTTTTATGTAGAAGTGGAAAGGCGACATAAATATTGAAATGAACTATTTCACACCATACAAATCCAAACCGCACTTTTCATCTAGCAACTAAATTTACTGACGGGCAAACGCACTAAACATTACACCTTGAGGCCGACTATCTACACTATATTTATTTTTGCAGTATTTCCATCGGAGGGCAGCCACTTCTTATACGAGTACATACATGATTACCATATTACAACAGAGATGAAGAACATTTAATAGAAGGTAATATATAAGTCTAGGCATCTACAGGGCTTATGACCTGTCAATGGCTGGTTTAAGCGGCCACTTTACACACTGTGTAAAATTCACCATTCTGCCCATATTTGAACATCTATATTCCCATATGTTAATATAAACAGCTCCCCAGGGAGTTGAATCCGGTCCTTGTCTACAAAAATTTGGGCAAACTCAAAATATTGTTGATAAATCCACCTGGTCCATGAAGAAGTATAGAAATTGAAAAAAATAACATTTTCAGGCGTTGCCTAGTATGTAGGTGAAATAATTCAATTAGATGAATCTCACCCGCATAAAAAAAGTTTTCAGCTCTTTTACTTCACAAACACCAACAGATGAAAGAATAGAAGGAATATAGATGTTCAAATATGGGCAGAATGGTGAATGTTACACAGTGTGTAAAGTGGCCACTTAAACCAGCGATTGACAGGGCATAAGCCCTGTTGATGCCTAGAATTCTATATTACCTTCTCTGAAATGTTCTACATCTCTGTTGTAATATGTTAATATAAACAGCTTTCCAGGAAGTTGAATCTAGTCCTTGTCTACGAAAATTTGGACAAACTCAAAATATTGTTGACAAATATGTTTTAATTACAAAAAATATATAATAAGCATTAATCCACCTTAATTTTACCGTACCGTGTGGATTTGTACGATCGTCTGTAATGGGCCAATGTCTCTATCCAATCATATTATGGTCCAGGAAGTGACATTCCGTTATTCGACTGAATTCCATTTGAATTTAGAATATTATATTCATATCTCATGGTCGTCTAATACCACCTGTTGACAGTGTTGACAAGGACGAAAAGAATGTATGACAAAAAAATAATGCAGAGTCATCTGGTCTGGTAGCTTGCCTAGTATGAAGCCTAAATCTATTTTTTATGTGTTATTTTAAAAACGTCTATTGCGTACATGCATATTACATGTGTATATTATTAATTCATTATCATATTTGCATATTGGCTTAACTTTTTTAGAGGTCTTTATTAATATTTAACTTTAAATTTTTCTCTATTTACAATATTTTGAATTTGTCCAAATTTTTTTAGACAGGAATTGTTACACAGTGTGTAAAGTGGACACTTAAACCAGACAATGACAGGTCATAAGCCCTGTAGATGCCTACACTTCTTCTTTTTTGCACCACAACAGGCCAGGAGGCCCAATTACAGTGGTGAATTACATCACAGAACACCCAAGCTCGAGAAAAATTACATTTTAATTTTTGTGTTCTCACGGGGAATCGAACCCGGAACCTTTCGTGTGTGAGTCAAGCGTGTTGACCACTACACCACGGGGGCCGCCATATGTATGTTAATATTAATAGCTCCCCAGGGGTTGAATAAAATCTTTGGATAAATTCAAAATATTGTTGATAAATCTACCTGGTCTAAGAAGAAGTATAGAAATTGAATTTAAAAAAATTCAGGCATTGATGTAGGTGAAATAATTCAATGAGAAGAATCTCACCCGCATTATTATAGGTTTGAGCTCTTTAACTTCACAAACATCAACCCATGAAAGAATTGAAGGAATATAGATGTTCAAATATGGGTAGAATGGTGAATGTCACATTATGTAAAGTGGCCACTTAAACCAGTCAATGGCAGGTCATAAGCCCTGTAGATACCTATACTTCTATATTACCTTCTCTAAAATGTTTTTCATCTTTTGTAATATGTTAATAATTTTTTTTTCACCAAAAGAACATCACAAATAAAACAAAATATTTAAGGTGTTAAGTTGGGACAAAATATTAGACCAGAAAGCCTCGGTTAATAATTTATAAAGACACAATACTCTCTAATCGCCATTTTTTGCCTCTTAAACACATTTTCACTGATGTGAATAATGTCCATCTTCAAAGTGATCATGTTCATCTGCCTGATAGTTCTTTCTATCACGATCAGAGGCAGATTGGTTCTAGAAGCCGAGAGGTAAAACAATAAATTTACCCGGAACGTAAAAAATTATCCAAAATAGGCGACTTTTCAATATGTACGAGTATAACCTCTTATCAGCCTGAATAAATAGATTAGTGAGTTAGTGTTAACTGTTAACCATCCCTTCTAAGTTGCAAACGGTTGGTCTAAAATATGTTATACGCAACTATTATGGGGAGCAGGATATCAAAATGACATAAACAGACTACAAAGACAACAAAATAAAATATTAAAGTTAGTGTATGACCTTCCCTATTTAACTGCAACTAGAGAACTTTTTAAACAAACTAAACAATTAAATATAACTGAACTCTTTCAACTAGAATCATTAAAATTTATCCATAAATTAGCCACTAATGTAATTGTAGACGAAGAACTAAAACTAGTAAAAAATTGTAGTCAACATGGACATAATACGAGAATATCAGACAAATACCATATACAACTTTCTGAAACAAGACAAGGACAATTAAGACTAATGAACCACGGACTGAAATTATATAATAAACTACCAGACAAAAGTAAACAAAAGACTCAGAAAACTTTTCAAAAGATGTAAAAAATATTATCTTGAACAACAGAGTATAAATGAAAAATGTATATATTATTTTATGTAATATGAGTGTAATAATCCGTAAGGGTTTATAAATAAATTTTCAAATAAAAAAAAAAAATAAAAAAAAAATGCCCAAGAAATCGGGTTGTGGTCCCGTGGCTAGTGTCTCGGACTCACGGCTCAAAGGTCCGTGGTTCGAATTCCACTATACCCCAACTTGATTCCCATTTTCTTATAGTGAGTTATTTACAACTCGTTGAAAATGGCCCTCAAAATGAAATATTTGGGTAAATCGTAAGAACGCAAATATTTATTTTTAATAAAAATAAAATAAAATAATAATGTAGTGAGATAGAGCCACAATATTTCTACTACCTTCACGCCATTTCCAAATAGGGGTAGACATAGAGGATAGAACGCCAAATAGTTCCCTTCTTATTCTAAAATATTGTCATACATGCCTTTCATTGTATGTGTTTTTGACAAGACCAAACTTACGATTTTGGTTTATCTGATCTTGCCATGACGTTCTTGACCATCCTCATCTTACGATCCTTTTTCTCGCCGTATAGTACATCTGTTTTACTATTTTAAAACGCATCAATACCAAATCCCTGAATTAAATCTTTACTTAAGTCATTTAATTTGGAGTACAATCAAATACCAATCATTTGACAATAAATTGATACTGGAACCCATTGATTCGGAAGTGTTGATTTTCTGAATAGCCGGAAATGCGCTCTGTAATGGCGATGAATGCGTCTAACGCTGGCGCAGTTTCCGGTTTGGCCTGTACCACCGGAAGTCAGTCGGACAGGTGATCGGATAGAGGTACTGAATGCATGTATACATATCCGGTTTAATAGGCTTTTATTGCATGCTATAAACCTTACTGATATGTCTTTAGATTAATGGGTTAGCCTCATCTTTACACAACTAGCATAAAGATGTTTTTAATGTGGTTTCGGTTTATTTAATTACATACTCAGCTTACGCGAATGAATCAATAATTTTTTACTACTAGTTTCGGGTCAAGTTACCTATCTTATTTTCATTTTTAATTGTCATTTAACCAAGATATATACTAAATAAACAGACCATTTGTAGATAATCTTTGATAAAATTCTATATGCATGTTTTATAGTAAATTACAGTGTATGAAAAGATAGAAAAATAATAAATTATTTCAATCTTTTATTGAATTTTTTTTGAAGAATTTTATTTGAATTTTTCTGACAAATTTATAATACACACAGAAGAAGAAAAAAACAAAATACGCATACGCATACACAAATATATATTTTAATTTAGGGAAGAAATCATCATCATCACTCAATTTCTGTACCTTATGGTGCATAGGGCGCTAGATTGGTACACTAACTGCGGTGCATCTCGGTTGTATTTGTTACATTAAGGTAGGATCAATTTAATGTTTCAGGTGCTTGAGATATTAATAACATCAGAAATAAACGTCCTGGGTTTTGATTTTTTACCGAAAAAACTGTATTATCAATTTTTTCGGGACACGATAAAATATTAGCAAAAATAACAGAAACATTAACCTTCCGAAAATACCCTAGCTAAAATGCCATGAATATTTCTTTTAAAAAAAAGAAAGAATGTCATTTTAATTTTCATATTAGTTGTTAGTGTTTGTAAAACTGTTTCATAATATTTCGAGATTTCCGCGAAATTCATAGATTGTATCATAAAATACTGTTGCGAGGAGATGCCATATGACATCGCACTGCTCTCTCTGTGACACGTTGAATTGCACTGGTTTAAATTCTCGCTACGCGTTAGCGAGGCGGCACAGTGGGGAGTTGGGAGGGGAAATGCGTGTAAAATGTGAAGCATGTAATCCGTATTTTTACGGTTATGGCTGGAAAAAGGCCACTTAATAGATAAAAGCAAACGTGCAAACTGACCAATATATTAAAGATTATTCAACTGTAAAATTGTGAGAAAATTGATAGATATGATGTACTTGAATAATATAATTCACAATAATGATGATTCAGTGGTTTGTGTTGAAAATGTGTCATTTTACGTTCCCTGTAGGCATCTGACCTCACCTAATACCTTTTACCTTTCAATTTTACAAACAATATCGCACATTTTAACCCTGTTGCAAGAATGTTAAGACTCTAAAACAAAATAGAAAAAAAACTTGATATTGACATTCATCATGATAGAGCGAATGATTATAAAAAATATATTACTATGCTTCTTAAATAAAATGTCCAATCTTTTTTTTTGTGCATGTAAAATAATTTTAGTTTATTTTTTTACTTTTAATATGTTCTAATTTCTCTTATCTTTTCTTTAAAAAAAAAAATTGTTTTTCATCTTTAACATAATTTTATTCCTTTACTCTATCTTAATTTTTATCTTTCACTTAATCTTTATATGACTTAAATTGAGCTAGCTGATGATGGACTTCCATAATTAAGTATATGTATAAATAATGTTACTAATGCTTACTTACAAATTGTATGTATTTTATGTATTCTTGTTGAACTTCCAAATAAAATAAAAACAAAAATAAAGCAAAGAAAAATGTTAATTATTATTGAAAGAATTCTGCAGAATTATAATTTAATAATTTTGATACATTTTAAACGTTATGGGGTACGATTATGCAAAAAAAATGATTTGATGAATAACAAAAAAAATATTAAAAACATATGCTACTTGGGGGACCCCAAATACCCTTCTTAGGCCCAGAAGGGTTATAGCAACAGTATACGTCACACAAAGCGGAAATCCTCTGCATAGCATTTTTTATTGTTCTTTTTTGTTTGTTTTGTCAGCCAATCAGAGCTCGTTACCATTGTTTATACACGCTACCAGTGTTGCCTGAGAGATAAATAATTAAATATTATGACAACGCCAGGGTTGCCATTGCTCTGTACTGTATCTACTCTGTACTGGTACAGCTTTTGTGACCGCCTGCGTTGTTTTTCTTCTAAGTTTTATTGCCAGATAAAAATATTTGTTATTTTGTAGTGCAGGATTTCGACGATAAGCGCCGTGTCTCTTCGTCGCTTTTAAATATTTATTATTTTCATTCGAATAAAATAACATTCGGAGTCCACTATCATTTTATTTAACAATCTTGAAAAGCACAACATTTTTAGTCCCTAACATTTGTATAAGATTAGCATCGGTCCTAAAAAAAAATATGTCTATTTAAATGTACCTTTTTAGTTTCTCCAATGTCATATCTTTAAGATGAAAACATTTTTAATACAAATTAATTCAAACTAAGATGTTATAACTGATTATTTATTTATTTTTTAAAAGGATAGTTTAAAAAATATAAAGAACCAATATAAACATTCAATTGGCGCACGGCGTCACAAATAATATTAAAGTTGAATGAGAATATAATTTCTGTTATTGTACACTTTTGAAATCTTATGTAGTGAGTTTTTAGACTTTGTTTTTTTTTCGCTTTTCTCTTGATTGATAGCCTTTTTTATCTCTGGCCTCACATGTGCACATATTATGATATTTTTTATGCGAGAAAGGTAGTTTTACCCGCGCGTCCGACTGGTGCATATTGGCGGGATGGGTAAAAATCCCCGCTACGCCGGCTTCACTTTAAAGGTAGGAAAGGTAGATTTACTCTATTATTTTGTCTGAGTATTTTATGTCAATGCTTCAAGATGTTCCAAATAACACACATCTATAAAAATATTGTCTAGTGTCCTGTGTCCTGTGGCTAGTGTCTCGGACTCACGGACCAAAGGTCCGTGGTTTGAATCCTACTCTACCCCAATTCGATTCCCATTTTCTAAAACTTAGTTATTTACAACTCGTTGAAAATGGCCCTCAAAATAATTGGGTAAATCATAAGAACGCAAATATTTTTTTTATAAAAAAAAATAAAAAGTATTTGTTTCTTTACTATAAAAATACAACATCTTGATATCTGCATTCTTATTTGTTTTCTTCGTGTATGGCCTAACAAAAAATATAAAGGATGTTCTTTAAACCCTGTCACATCCGAAACCACGATGTAAAGTATGGGCAAGAAGACATTTTAGCATATTAAAAAAAATATTAAGAATGAAAAAAAATTAAAATAAAATAAATATTAAAAAAAAACAAATAGTTACTTACTTCTGCAGGGGAGAAGCGAGGGTGGCGCGGCCGCGCGGTTGACGGTGTGTCGTACTTTCCCCTCCCCCCTCTCGTTTCACCCCTGCAGAAGTAGGCAACCGTTTGGTTTTTATTTAAAAAAAATATTTTTGAAAATTTTATTCGTTCTAAAAATTTATTTTAATGTGACAATATGTCATCTTGCTTATACTGATCATCGTGGTTTCGGATGTGACAGGGTTTAAAGATTTTTTTAAAAAAAATGTGGTTTTATCAGAGAGTGAGTAATTTTACTAGGAAACAACGCTTTTATTATTTTGGATAACTTACAAAGCGCCATTTACGTAATACAATAGGTATTCCCCAAGAGCGCTTTACAAAGTAATTCTATGAATATAGATTTTGTCGTTACATGTTACATATTTATTCAAATGATTTAATTTTTGTAAATACAAAAATTTGGGTTGACTATGGTAGGACACTGACCAGTCGAATCGAAATAGATAAGTTAAGAAAAATAAAAATATTTTCTATGTAATATGCAAAAAATTGCACGAAGAAAAGTTACAAAAAGTACATTTTTATTTAATTTTGACCGATTTTTTTTTCAATCCATTTCGCCCTAAATTATTTATAAACAATTGCATGTCGTTAGTCATCATAATTCTTGATTATTTGGAAGAGATACTTATATTCTCCATATTCATTAGTAAATTGTATTATTCAACAACAATTTACACGCGGAATGTACTACTGTACTGCAATTTTTTTATAAAACAAAGGAAGTTTGTATATTAAAAACACGTCAACAGTAGCGAATAACATTAACCATGTTTTTATTTTAGGTTTTAACATAACACATAACACGAGAATTCAAATTAACTCGACAAGTATGTCTAAGATGGTAGAAAACAATTGATGTACTTTGACAAAACTACACGATACCCTTAAATGTATATACATATAACTATGAATTCTAACTGGTTCCGTTCCAGCAACCGTAATTTTTATTTCAGATTTAATGAAAAGTGTATGGGTTAGAAAATATGTATTTGACCTGCACGAGAGGAAAAAGTATATGTACATACTGGTGGATTTTTTAAAGCTGGCGCGTTTGCAATACGAATTGTGTAGTATCTGTAAATAAGCTCATGGTATGACATCGCACGGCATACGCATTATGAAAATAATATCTTTCTCTCTCGCGCTCAGACGCGCTTATGAGCGTTAGCGCATTTTCATTTAATCAAATAATGTATAGGTCGATTATCTAGTGCTGGCGCTTTCTCAAAACTTATGCAAAAACATTTTTAATGTACAGAATATTGGTTTAAAAAATCTTGATATTGTATTAAATATTTTTACAAATCCCTTTTGGATTAGAGTAAAAAAAAACAGTTACTTAAGAAAATGTCATATATTTATTTATTTTTTATTTGATATTTGATGATCAAAAACATTTTTGATGTACAGATGATATTATTATACTTGATATTATATTAAATATTTTTAAAAATCCCTTTTGGATTATAGTGAAAAAAAAAATTACTTAAGAAAATGTCATATATTTATTTATTTAAACAAGCGTGTTTTTTATTTAATATTTGGTGATCATTATAATAATAATTAAAAGTGTTATTTAAGTGCACAGAACACATTATTTTGGAGAAAATGTGTACACACACTTATTGATAAACAATAACGAGAGCAAATTTGGTTTAAATTTAATATAAACTTTTTTCAAATCAACATCCAGTAGATTTTAAATGCGTTTGTGAGAGTTTTGTTAACGCGTTAGCTTTAGTTAAACAACCAGTATCTATTGGAATAATAATACGCCACCGACCAAATGCATCTGCTATTATTCACTTGACATACAGTTGTTTATTTTCGACACCATAAAAATTTTCTCTTTACGAAATTTAACAAAAAGCTTGCTGTAAAACCGAAAACCATGGCCGTTTTTTCTTCGATGTTCGGCTCAGACGCATCGATTGGAGTCGATAGCGATCTCCCGTTTCGTTGGGTTCGAGGAACTCATAATACACACCCAGCTGATCATGTTCCAGATCGGAGATGACGATGATTATGAAGATGATGATCGTGATGTTCCGACAGGCCATGGTCGCCGTGATGCTTGGCCATAGTGGCATGCCGGCATTATGGACATTTCACTTGTTTACCATTAGTTTAAGTCCACTGCGCCTTTGCAACTGTGACCAATCACCGTGTCTCCACGAAAATTCTATGTGTTTCAGCTGCAGATTAAAAAAAAAGCAATAAAATTCCCCGCAAACACTCTTTTTCGGGCACGATTCGACGTGTTTAACGCTATGAAAAACTACGTTGGTTACACTTCGACGGAATAACATATACTGTTATTTCAAGTCTAGTTGTGAGCTTCACGACGAAGTTAGCTGTAAATTTCCCGATGTAAAAAGGCTAAGATAACACAGTCTGTCGGAAAATAGCGAGAACTAATTCAAGTCTCTATTAATGTTTATTTTTTACGCACCCAAAAATTCAAAATGATGAACGTCCGTTGGGCTGCAATTATTCTGATCTTATGAATTAATTTCAGTTTGTTATTCTGATCGAAAGCTAAATTGGCTTGACATGTTCGTTGCGCGTCGTTCGTTTTCGATTCTAATTATTGCGTACAAAACTTTGTTTGTTCTTTTAAATAGTGGTGTGGTAGGGCGCCGGCAAAAACTGATCATCACAATCAATAAAGTTTCAACAATGATTTTTTCATTCTCGCCACTTACCTTAATGACCTCAAATGATCAAATTACTCCACATTCCATTAGTACCGCCATGCAAAATAAAATCCTCGACAATAATTGACATCCGCTGACTTAAATTAGTATAATTTTGAAGAACAATGAATAGGAAATAGAGATGAGCACAACCGAAAATAATCAAATATTATATAACCTGTTATATATCGATCTAAACAACACCACCGATCTCAATGTCATTTTGTAAGCAAGTTGCGTTGGCAGCCGCTTCTTTCCTTTCATAACAGTTTCGAATTATTTTTTAAAATGCCTCTTTACGCTAGAATATTTTATGGTCCCTAAACTGGCACCTGATGCGTAGGTTTGATTACTATCTTACCTTCGTGTAACAAAAAAATTGAGACATGCTGCGGTTAGTCTACCAATACAGTGCCCTATACACCATCAGGTACGGTAACGTAAATTATGACAATTGAAAAATAGGATAATACCGCGTTTATTTTAGATTTAATTAAAAAAATTAAATTATTTTACTATTAAAATGTACATAATCGATTTTATCGAGCAATGATCGCTTAAACATCGTAACCGACATAAATAATATTTTATGGGGGAATATTTTTTTCTTCTAAATATTTTTTTATTTTATTTAATTTGAATCTTAAAACACAAATATATTCTTATGTGTGCTCTAATAATAACCATAATCATCATCATCACCAAAAATGAGTTTAATGCCGGTTTTGATAGCATACTGCGATTTCTTTATGTGCCGAAAACGTGCAAGTTCCAAGTGCTTACTTTGTTGCCAAATAAAGAAATTTAAGAATCAAAATATGAAAAGATCCGCAGAAAACAGTCAAACCACTTGGACGTTTTTAAAGTTAATATAACAGTGATAGCAGTTATGTGGGTTAGAAATTTCGTTAATCGGCAAAAAAAAGTATAACACTTTGAACTTGGATGTTTTCAGCACATAAAGATATCGTAGTAAGCTATTGAAGCCGCCATTACTCATTTTTAGCATTTTGGGGGTTGGACGCTTTCTGCATAATTACGTCCAAATATTCTATTGTGAAAACACCCTTTTAAATCAATATTTCATATCAACCATGCCAGGAATTGAACCCGAAACCTCCTTTATGATAGGCTAACGCGCTGACCATTACACGACGATAATGGAGGTACACACAATTCATTTAAAAGTTCTTTTTGAATTTCGTTTTTTTTTTCTTTACAAACGTTTTTTTCCATATCACAATATTTATAACTGCCTTATTCAAATTTATTATTCCAGAATGTACTTTATACCAATAATATAAATATTCGAAACATAAATTTTTCCTTAATAATTGAAAAAAGAAAAATATTCTCCTGTAAACTATTTTTTTTGTCGCTTACGATGTTTTGGCGATCACGACTCGATATATAGCATCATTCATATTTAGACAATATATTGTATATGATGAACTTCTGTATATCGGTGATTAGATTTTTTTCTAAGAATCGGGACGAGACACGTCGCAATCAAATATAAACAATTGAAAAATAAATTAGCTTCAGTTAGCATCCACATATTGAAACAATAAATTGTATAATTATATCGTGTGTCACACTTAATTATTGAATTTGAAATAAACAGTATCTCAACAGAGACGAAATTTGTTTCTGTATTTATGTTTTTTCAATAAATATTTGCGTTCTTATACTACCCTAAATATTTCAATTTTTAAAGTAAGTTTATAACATCTTAAGAATTAATATAAACTTTTAATACACACATCCAAACATATATTAGGAATACAGTTTATACAGTTCACACAGTTTATATACACAATACGGAAATACCACATACTACGAATATTGATAAAAATATATGAAATGGATTAAGACTAATTAATTGTATTTTCAAAATCAATATGGATATTGCGGAAAAATGTTTTCATTCAAAACTTTAAAAAAGAGACCACAAAAAATATGTCACTAGAAAAACGCGACATGTTTGGCATTAAAAATTGAATCGGATTGTGGCCCCGTGGCTAGTGTTGCGGACTCACGGGCCAGAATTCCGAGGTTCAAACCCCACTCTACCCCAACTTGATTTCCATTTTCTAATAGTGAGTTATTTACAACTCGTTGTGAATGGCCTCAAAAATTTTAATATTTGGGTGAATTATAAGAAGGCTAATATTTCTTTCTTAAAAAAAAATTGTGACGTCAAGATTCATGACGATGTTTTATAAAAAATTCGACGTTTTGGAACAAAGTTAAAAATGAACATAAATCATGACGTAATAGGGGCGTGGCCAACGCAATGAGCGTTTTTGCGGGAATTCAAAATTAGATAATTTAAAATTATTTTTTATGCTACTAATAAGTAGCAAAAAATATTTTTTTTTACTAGGCAGTATTTCAAAGATCCTTATTACTTTAAACACGTTTAAAAAACCTGATATTTCCCTATTAGTAAGAACCAATGACTGTGAACTTGCCCCTACTCACTAGAAAAGACTGGTTGAGTACATATTCATATTATATGATCGGATTGTGGTCACGTGGCTAGTGTCTTGGACTCACGGCTCAAACGTCCGTTGTTCGGGTCCTACTATATCCCAACTTGATCCCATTTACTAATAGTGAGTTATTTACAACTCTTCGAAAATGGCTCTAAAAATTAAATAGTCTGGTACATCATAAAAGCGCAAATATTTAGTGTTTCTAAAAAAATAAAGAATTTAAGTTTATATTTATCATTAAAAAACTATTTAATATCATGAATATAATAAACTATATGACAAAATTGCAAAAAAATCGTATCAAAATTATTGATCAAGAACTTAATATAAAAAAAATATATTTTAATGCTAAACTGCCGTTTTTCTTTTCTCAGGTAATCTTTTTTTTTCAAGTTTTATGTATGGCATTGCTGGTTAAATTATACTGTATTTTTTATTTAATTTAACCTCTCAATTATGAGAGCAGGATTTGAAATTCAAGGCACTAACATGATTGTAACTCATATATATTTGATAGATATGCAAAAAACATTTTTGAAATGGAAATCTGAACATTTACAGGGGGCTTATGATCTTTCACAAAAGTAAACACAAAGAAGATTTCGGGAAACGTGGATGTTTAAACATAGGCAGAATTGTGAATGTTATATTAAACCAGCCAGTGACAAGTCATAAGACTTGTAAATGCCTAGACTTCCATATTCCCTTTTCAAAAATGTTTTCTCTTTTTGTTGCAAAAAAATAAGATTTTAATAACTCGCAAGAAAGGAAATCCAGCCTGTCTACAAATATTTGGACAGATTAAAAACATTGTTGAAAAATAATTTCTTAGTTTTAGTATTCTCTATGTAGCGCAGTGCATATAATACTGTTGGTATTATATTTTAATAAAACTTGTCCTGTTAATTTTATTGAAATGGTATTTATTTGAATGAATTCAAAATAGGACTTAAATAAGACGTGATATCATTTCTGAAACGTGTTTAGGTGATCTTTAATTAATAACTTGATAAACATAACATTCAAGTTTATCAAATTTATTCGTGGACTGCACACCTTGAATCCCATAAACATTTAAATGTATTTTATTTTATTGAGCACCTCTCATCAAATCATTACACATAATCGATATTTAAATCGTCAAAAGAGTAGCTAAACTTTCTTATCATAAAGGCTCATTCACAACATGGCAAAATACTTGATAAAATTAGATAGGGTGGGTCTTTACTCTGGTGTGAAAACTATAAAAAAAAAAACTCTAAGAGATTAAAAAAAAAAACACGTATTTTGCTTCATGTAACACGAAGTTACTACACCGTTTGCAAAGTGATTTTTTAGCACAATATTTCAATAGTTAACCGCTTTAACGCATACGGAGCCATATTGAAGAATAAAATATTTTTACTTAATCTTTCGAGATATTTTAAATTTTACTGCATTCCCTTACATATTCCCATATTTGTCAATGATATATGTATCTATTGGTTACATATAATGGCAAATACCTCAAATAATCATTCAGTTATAGAGTTCGCAACGGTGACAGTCGCACCATGCAGATATTTCCGTATTCAAATGTGCGTAATTTAATAAACTTAACAGTTCAATAATAATAATAAAAATACTTTAATAGTCTCCCACCAGTCTGACGATGTCGGTCACGATGAAAACCGGTCTCTGGAAGAAATTATAAATAAAAGTTATATAAAAATACATACAAATTTTTATTATTATAATTAAAATGCCGTTCCACCAAGAAATGTCAGGAGAATAATTAAACAATTCAGCTTAAATATTTTTTTCCATGAAGACAGCACACGGGTAATAATTTGGTATATTAAACCACATTTATTTTTACAATTACGCAGTTTCTTTCTATAGGCATGTACGTCGTTACATGCGTTTAAGGTTATATTTATTTGGCCATATCTGCCGTTCTATGCATTTAACGTTTATTCATAATAGCCATATTTGGCATTCCACGCGTTCATAGTCCCATTCATATTCCACAAATTATTCTATGCCATTTAACGATAGTAAATATTTTTAGAAAATTTGATCCAATCGCATTTATTTATTGGCAAGCCATTTCAATTTTTTGGAATGTAAAACACTAGCAAAGAAAATAAAGATTAAAACCTCGAAGAAGAGTAAAGTTACTCAGGAGAGTGTCGATCATCTTCTTGAATGAACCAACCTTAGATTAAAATGCGAAGATAATTTTGTAAAAATGTGGAGCACATTTCTGTATAAAAAAATAATCTATTTTATAGATTATCATAAATTGTTATTACATAGGTTTTTCATAAATTAGGTTGTGATTTTCCAAATCTAATGTCTTGTTGCGAATTTTTTAAAGTTTAAAAGAGCCCTCAACTGTATTTTGTGTTCTTTATATTGAATTTTTTTTTTCTATTATCAAGAAAGCTGTTGCGTAAGAATGTTATAAGTGCATAAAGTTCAGAGCATGGTTATACTTTGGGTTTTTGATGCATGTAAGGCCAGTATACACATTAAAAAATATATACATACACACATACACATATATACACATATATATATATACCCACATATATACACATGTACATAAACACACAAGTACACGTACATATACCCATGCGCATACACATACATATATGCATAAAACATAGACAATTTATTTATAATGCAAAACTTCATGGTTACCATCTGTAAATATATTTTTTTTAATGATCCTTTATTTTTCTTTTAAGAAAAAATAAATAATATTTTTTTTAGATTATTCTTTGTCTCCGCATAACAAATGTTTTTTTTTAAACTAAAAAAAATAAACCTTTGCGGTAAGAGGTTAAGTGCTGCATCAACAAATCAAAGACGTTTTTTTAGATAATATATATATATATACGTCTAAAGGATTTTTTAAAACATAATAAATTAATATGTAAAGAAAAAGACAAGAAAATAATTTTTAATCTCGAATATAAATGTCTACACAATGACAAAAACAATATAAAAAGTTACAATAAAGAAGAAATTATCGTGTTGTAAACTGTATCACCAGTTTTATATTCAACGCGCACTGTACAAAATTTCCTAACACGGCTATGTTTTTTTACTCTTTTACTATTTGGTCGCTCTTTAATTACATTAGACGGCTTGAAAAACAGTATTTAAATTTAAATTGTAAGCCTAAGTTATGTATATTGAATTCAGACACATTAAGTACGTCATACATTACACGGACATACATAATAATCTTGTATACTAAACATGTGTTCGCAGTATGTGGTATGGTATGGACGAGTATGTTTCTTATCAGTCAGTTTGCGCATCTGCTCCCGCGCACACAGGAATCGCGAAATATTATTTTGTATAAAAGTTTTTATCGTTTGTCAAATTCGTCATAAGAGTGCATAGGATTTTCGTAAATAAATTAATATCACAGTGATTCAAATTTAATTTATAATAGTAAGAAAATAATAATATTTTAATCGAACGGTACCTAATATGTGATGTAACAGTTACTACAAAACTGTGTGTAGCTTCTTTTAATAATAACAGTTGTTTATTTGTAAAATACGAGTGCATACAGTTTTTTATTACACATTTAGATTGTTCTGAAAATTCCATTGCATATACGAAGTGAATCTGTTCGTTTTGGAAGTAGGAAATATTTCAATCTAAGTGTCGATAATCAGTCAATGATTTGAAGGTTACTTTGTAGAATTCTTTATTTATTTATGTAGATTTCTGATCTTTCCCTGTAGAATGACTTGTAAAATTTTATATTTTTCGCCTCTCATCACATGCCCAAAGTACTCAAGTTTTCTTTTCTTTATAGTCTTCAGTACCTCTTTATCATTTTCCATCCGTCGGAGAACATCATCGTTTCGGACTCTATCCACCCAGGAGATTTTTAATATCCTCCTATAGCACCACATTTCAAAGGCTTCGATCTTTTTTGAAGTGTTTTGGGTGAGTGTCCACGTTTCGACGCCGTAAAAAAGTACCGAGAAGACGTAACATCGAGTAATTAATTTACTTAAATATTTTAATTATGAGCCCATTTTATACGGATTTTAAATAACTCGCTATTAAAAATTAGAATCCAGTTGGGGAAGAGTGAGTTTAGAACCTCGGCCCTCTGATCTGGGGTCCGCAACACTAGTCATGGGACCACAACCTTATTTTTAAATATCTTACCTATTTAAGCAATTTTGAACTGTGCATTTATCCTACCAATTATTGTTTCTACATTGGGACAAGCGCCGTGGTGCAGTTGATTAAACAAGCCACTGTGAACCTGGCGTTGCAGATTCGATTTCCACCAGTTGCCCGGACAAAAATAAAAATATTTTTTTTCCCAATTGGTCTGAGTATTATGGTGTATTTTTCATAACTTCCTTCCATTATCTTATCTTTTGCATCTGCTGACGAGCCGAGTTTTACCATTTTTTTAAATATAAAGGTACCCATACATACCGAATAAATTTACTAAGTAAAGATAAGAGTAAACGTCATTATATTTATCACGAAACGTCATACAGAGAAACTGCATTTTTCTTCGTACGGAATTGTCATTGCCAATGAAATAACATACTGTCATTTTATTCTACTGAGAAAAATAGTGTTATGTTTTGTTGACATTTGCATTTCCGCAGTATGCAAAGTATTATTTTATTTATTTATTTTTAATCTAACAGGCAATGTAACACAATTATTATTATATTGGTAGATGACAGTTCAACTTCAATTTTTTCTTTCTATTTTATACAAAAATATTATGACTGTCCATTATTTATTATAGGAGCAAAAATTCATTAACATTTTCGTAGTAGTATGTAGGTGAAATAATTCAATTACACGAATCTCACCCGCATAAATAAAGGTTTCAGCTCTTTAACTTCACAAACATCCACAGATGAAAGAATTGAAGGAATATAGATGTTCAAATATGGGCAGAATGGTGAATGTTACACAGTGTGTAAAGTGGCCACTTAAACCAGCCTTTGACAGGTCATAAGCCCTGCAGATCCCTAGACTTCTATATAATCTTCTCTTAAATGTTCTTTATCTCTGTTGTAATATGTTAATATTATTAGCATTAATTTAGTGCTAAAACAGTTCAATTGCCGTTAGTAAATAGTTTGTACATAACCACTTGTCTACTTTTCTTAGTCTACCGGTTTTGAGACGTACCCATGTCTTCGTCAGGACACTTATTATTCTAAGCGACCTCCGTAATATAATGGTTAAGATACTTGACTGACGCATCAACAGAAAAATTAAATGTAACTTTTTTATGCTCTGGTGTTCTGTGCTGTAATTCACCACTGAAATTGGGCCTGCTGGCCTTTTTTGGTGCAAAAAAAACAATACAAATCCCACTATACACCTTAACCACAGGAGTTGTACTAAAATATAAGTGCAACTATTATTTATTTATAAATAAGCGAATATTTGTTGTGTAAAAATAAAAGAAACTAATTGTAAACATAAATTGTTTGTTAAATATGTATTGAGTTCTACAAATTAATCGCACGATCATTTATCAATTAATTACAAAAATAATAAGAAGTTTGTTTAAAATGTTCAGTTTTAAAGTGTGTGAAAAAGTTTACAAAATATAAAATGTTAACTTTACGAAGGCCTAATGCTTACTCTCAATTACATGGGTAACTGTAAGTAAATTTATTTCTTATAAATTATATGTTTGTAAAAACAGTATTAATTGAAGCATTTTGTGTTTTTTCATGTGTGGATAAACAACTTATCT
Source organism: Micrasema longulum (assembly GCF_059751315.1). NCBI lineage: Eukaryota > Metazoa > Arthropoda > Insecta > Trichoptera > Brachycentridae > Micrasema > Micrasema longulum. Next base: position 169,112 of record NW_028278824.1, read on the forward strand.
TTTTTTTTTTTAATCAATAAAATAAATTAAATATTTAGTAAAGGAACTCAATATAAATGAAGGGTACACGGGAAAAATTATAAATTTGCATTTTTTCGATTTTAAATATATGGATGCTATTTATTTTTCCTGAATATGTTATATAATGCTTGAAACTAACAAAACGTGGCTCTTTGCCTTATAAATTTTATGAAAAACATATGGAGTCATGGCTGACAAAAATCCATTTAAAATGTGACGGTTGCTTGTTTTTATCTATTCAAGGAAGGCGTTTTTTAAATTTAAAGTAGACGTTATTAGAAAAAAAAATTGTGATTGTTTGCAAAAAATAGTTTGCATTAATTGAAAACCCTTTTTATTGAACTTATGAATCCAGTGTCTTACAAATAAGATAAAAATATTTCTTTTTGCTCTCCAGTAAAATTCATTTTTTGTTAATTAGTCCGTTTTTGCAGTGTACACTTCAAATGTAATTTGGTGCAAGGATTTGGTAAGATTTGAGATTTGAAAACTAAAAAGTTTAGTTTATATTAAACCTTGACAAAGAGCTAGTCGTGTTATGAAACCGGTCGGCATGTTGAATTTTACACAAAATAAATACGAAGCGTGTTGGACTAGTTCTTTATATCTTTTGTTATAACTGTAAAACTCCAATTGTCAGGATTAATGAGTGCCAGACGTTATAAAAAAATCTGAAGAAATCGCTCAAATTAATTTAAGATCACTTTTAATTTAAGATTTCTTTTGAAATAATAAAAAGAATTAGAATCACGTTAAAAACTTTTGTAAACAGGATCAGGGCCCCGATTACAATGGGAAGTTAACATTTATCTTCAATTTTACCTACAAAGTAAAATGAGGTTTTCTGTATGAACAGCAGAATATGAATATATGTTTTTCTTATAAACATGTTCAAAATTATAGGTTACCGACGAAGATACTTTAAATTTTCACGCAAATTTACTCATTTTCGTACAAAAATATCGTTTTTACTTATAGACAGTCGAAGATAACTCCGTTAACTTTTTTATTTTTTATTACCCGATAACGACCCGGATATTTGCCAATCCGGATGAACGGAGTTCGGATAAATTAAGTTCTACCGTATTATGTTTTTATGTCCGTGTACATGCGGATATATAATACAGTTATGTGGGTGAAATATAACCAGAACCCTGGATGTACTCTACTTACTTATAGTGATCTGTAATTTTTTGAACTAGCTTTATCCTGTGACATTGTCTACTGTCTACTGATGGTTAGACGATTAAGGGCAATTAACTTTGATTGATAAAGCACAATCTTCAATCTTCTGTCCACTCTATTTGGGCAGGAGATATTTTACATCGTGTCACAAGCGCAAATAAAATTATTGACCTTTAGATACATGGTCATTAAAAAAAAAATGTTAATAAATAGAAATACATTTGATTCATTTTTTAATAAAATATAAAAGCTGCATTTGAAAATAAAAAGGTTTTTAAAAAAAATATTTAAAAAAAAGAAAAATATCTCTCCCTTCCTGGCAATGTGTAGCTAGTACCTACACATTGCATCTAATAACTTTAATGTCTCCATAAATATAATAAATTATGTGTAAACATTTTCAATATTTCTCCGTTATACATTTTCGTATCGGTGAAAACATTTTTTTATTATACAATATAATTCATGCCTATTAGGAACAGATAAAATATTTTATCAATGTATAAATCAAAATGCATTGCATAATTCATATCTATCCAACCATATATGTATTTATAACAACGTTATATTTTCCTTTATTGCCCAAATGTAAAACAAAAAGTATTCCTATATCTGAATATTATGGTGCATATGGCACTGGATTGTGTTAAAACAGTAGCAGTAACAGTTGTCGTTTCACAAAGTTACTGTTTATTAATAACAGTTTACAGCAGCGGGAGTAAGGCACAGTTTTATCGCACTTCTCTAAAAACTGTTAAAAAAACCATTTCAAATACCCGTATTGCACACGTACCTATTAACCGTTATTTTTGATGCTTTTATTTAGTTAGATTATTTTAACTGTTTCCAAGATTCACTGTTTTTTTTAAACAACTATTAATTTTTGTTTTTTTTTTTAAACAACTATTAATTTATCTATTTCAACTGTTTTAAAAAAGTATCTATTTCCGTTTTTTTTACCTCCAACAGTCATATACACAACCGAAAAATCAAAAGTGATAATTGCCTTTGTATAACTTACCAGGAAAATAGACTAACCGAACCGAACGAACTAGTTTATATTCAATTGTTTTTTTTAAATGATTTTTACCTTGGAGTGGTCATTGAATCAAAAACACTCGCTCAGCAGTCTGAAGTCAAAAAACGTCTTTAATATTATTTTATACCATATATTTTTTTAAATTCTTGATTCCTATAAAAATAATTTCGAAATGAATTGATAAAATGCAAATTATTTTCACTCTTATCTGCCGAATTTTCATACAAAGATATCTTAATCCTTACATCAGATGATAGTGCCAATATTATATTATTTTGTACTTTATTTTAATAAAGCTAATCTATGAACGTTGACAGTTGACATAATGTCACAATTTACGATCGATTCATCGCAAGTTATTTAATTACAATTATAATTTCATATCCAATCAACGTAAAGCTTGAAAATGCTCTAAAAAAGCGAAACAGTTATCCAATTTCCATTTTTTTTTAAATATATGTTGACTCAAATCAATGTTTGATGTAATATTAAGTTAACAAGTCTTTCAATTTATTTTCACATTTTTTGTGAATATTACAAGCAAAGCACTAATATTATTTGTCCTTTCTCACATACACTGGAACTTCGTTCTACACGATTTTTTACACGGTTTCGAAATACACGGTCCAAAAATTAAATAAAAAAAAATAATTAAATCATACATGTATTTAACAAGGCGTAATAATAATATAATTATTATACTTATGCCCAACACCGCTCTTTTACTTGGCGAATAATATGATTTTTTAAAGAATTTTTATATTTAAGGAAAAAAATAAGGTTCAATAAATAGTACACAGTATAGTTTTTTAAAATCCCTAATTTATTTTTTTAGTGACCAACCGAAGTTTCGGTCAGTAACATAAGTTTCGGCCGCGGTTTCGGTTTCGGTCATAAATTGGCCGGGACTGTTTGTGAAGTTGAAGTTTTCAGCTCTTCAACTTCACAAACAACAACAGATGAAAGAATTGAAGGAATATAGATGTTCAAATATAGGCAGAATGGTGAATGTTACACAGTGTGTAAAGTGGCATCTTAAACCAGCCATTGACAGGTCATAAGCCCTGTAGATGCCTAGACTTCTATATTACCTTATCTTAAATGTTCTTCATCTCTGTTGTAACATGTTAACATTAGAATGATTTATAAAGACTTTCGTAATAAAATAAAGATAATGAAGGTTTACTCGTAGTATACAAAAGGTCGGAGACCATTTTGTATATTACCTTTTTGGTTTATCTTAACGGATGATTTATTGTTGAATACAATTTCTGGATTACCTAATCGTATAAGAGCTCATTGCACCATAAAAAAATAAGTTAAATAGTTTAAAGTTATGTAATTATGGCGTTTTTATTCGAATGGGTTGTTTTATATTGCTTTATTCATGTAACCTGTAAGGGTTCCTTCTTTTGATATTATCCATTGTAGCTGTCGCTCCCGCTTATAGAGATGCTCTTTCGCTCTATTGCATATTGCATAGAACAATATCGTCCGTATTGGTTTAACAGCACACGCCTAACGGACGACTTCGGTTCTCGCTTGCAATTCTCGACCTGATTACCTACGGACCAATGTAGTGCTGTAAACTGTAGCTAATCAAATAATAGTTTTTGTCCGTATGGGGGACTCCATTACTCTGAGGTAGTTGTGGTTTTTTAAATGCGTGGTTCTCTGTAGAGAATTATTTTGGAAAGATCATTTGAACGTAGTTATGCAGAAAGCAGCCAGTCCATAATTTTGAAAAAATGAGATATTGGTGTTATCAAGTGCGGTAAGGTCATTCTATGTTCTGCTAAAAACAGGCAGACCGCTTTCATACAAAAAACTGTAATTATCACCTTCTGAAAATAGTGTCGATCATAAAAACGGCATTTCTCAATTTGCAGAAAACACCCACAAAACTACAAAAATCTTAAGGTATTTTAAAAATCATTAAAACTGGTCAAATACAGAGTGAGATTCTTGTTTGTAATATAAAAAAAAACTAATGTATTCATCGTTTGTTTATCATTTGTCAAAGTCAAAAACATTCCAACTGTTGTGTAGATTTGATTATACACACTATTCATAAAAGTGCTATTATCTCAGTTTCAATTTTCTATGGCTAGCTGCTTTCTACATAACTACGTTAATTTATACCTGAAGGGCTCTGTACTGCAGGGACTACTGGGGACCAATGAACACAACTGTTGTTTTGAGAGTTAGGCAAACAAGGAAGAAGTATGATAAAGGGGGTAAATTACAAGAAGCCCTGTAAATAAATGCCTAGATTTTTATATTCTCTTCTGTAAAATGTTCTTCATTTCTGTTTTAATGGATATTTTTTATTTGGTATATTTATGCCCAACGAGTATTTTTATATCAGGCAAATATGGTTGGTACAATAGTAAAATTTGAAAGCAATAACAAGTCAAATAACATAGCTAATACTGTACCAATTAACTGTTTTATGTATATCGGCGGTGGAAAGAAAAAAGTTACCCAGCGACATGTGTAGCAACTTTACAGAAGCTAATTAAAGTTTTTTGAAAACCCAACGCAATTAAAAAAGAATCGAAGCTTTGAAATGTGGTGCTACAGGAGGATACTGAAAATCTCCTGGGTGGACAGAGTCCGAAACAATGGCGTTCTCGGACGCAGAAGTATTACAGACCATAGAGAAATAAAATCTTGAGTACTATTGGCATGCGATGAGAGGCGAAAAATGAAGCATTTTACAAGAAGTCATTCTACAGGGAAGGATTGAAGGAAGACGCAGTGCAGGTAGAAGGCCCATCTCTTGGCTGAAGAATTAGCTTGACCGGTTCCATTGCAGCACTCAGTCCTTGTTCAGGGCAGCTGCCAACAAATTGAGAATTGCTGCAATGATTTCCAACCTCCATCCGGGAGAGGAAAGATAAGAAGAAGAATAGAAGTATCTCATATAAACCTATTCGTTTGGCGTTATTCCTACATAATTGAAATATAAAAATAAATAAAAAAAATTATAAAAAAAAAATATTTAGTCGGTTTGTCTGTAAAGCTGCTACATGTAGCTTAATATTTTTTTCATTTCTACCTTCAATATGATAGGCTTAAAGACGTTATATAAACATAATTTATACAAGTAAATGTTGATGCTTGACCATAGTGGCGAGCGTTCTGTGGCGCAGCGCGGGCGCGGTCACTATGAACACTATACTTCTCACTATATGTTTGAGTTTACCGCGCTGCAAAACGCTCGCCACTATGGCCAAGCACTTAGAGGTGATCAGAATTTAAAATCATAAATTCCGTTCTATTTTTGAACTCTAAATGTTTATTTGTTCAATTGGTTCGAGCGCTTTATGATTGGTGTAGTTACAATAAATAATTGTTCTGATTTTAAATTATGGCGTTATCAAATCCGTCGGTATCAAAATAGATGTGACAGAGAGAAATAAATTGACATCTATGAATTTTCCTTCTGGTTAGGGACAGTTTTTAAACATTGCGTTAAAATATATTTTTTTTTACATATATTTTTTTACCGACTATTATTTCATATTTTTTTGCTATTTTGAAAAGCGCTTTGGATGGTTACGAAAACTTATGATGTCTTAAGTGGGACGTCCTCATGTATCCCACAAAGGTTCGTTTATTCGATCATGTCGTCATTCCCTACTTATATGATTGCGAACTAATAAATCCGAACAGAAGTTTAAGAGGAAATGCGATCTGACTTTTTTTCACACAAATATTTTCTCGTATTTTCTTCCTGGATCATAAGTATTTACAAATGGCGTGTCTCTATCGTTTTTTTAATTTTTTTTTTATAAAATATTTATTATGGAAGCTTTAACAATCTAAAGCCCCGAAAAAATATCAGTTTTATCTGCTGTCTCCGGACGTACGGTATGTAAATCTGATCAAAATATAAAATTTCATTCTCAAAAAAATAAAAATCGTTTCAGTTTTGGGGTGCGGAAAATGGGACAGCGAAACCTAGATTTTGTTTATTTTAGTAAGGCATAATCTCGTGGAAGCCTCGCCTTCCACTCAGTAGCCAGGCTCTTACCTTATTAGGCAACTAGGCAACGCTCAATAGCAAGAACTATTCACGGGGACCCGTCACAAATTATCTTCATAGGTCACAGTGACCTCAGGAACTTATGCAAGCACTGAAGCCTACCTCTAAGAATAAGAACAAGAATTGGTTTAGTCAGTCCGGCGTGCCGTTTTTTTGTCCGCACAATTTTGGGGAGGTATCCGCGAGAGAGTTATATAGAAAAACGATGTTCAAATACCTATTTTTGAAATTTCTCGAAGATACGATAACAAGTCAATTTTAAAAAATGCGGCTTTAAAAACGGTTTTCGGTATGAGGTAGGACTGCTTTCAATGTTGATTTTTGGAAATGAAAAATCTGATACCTTTACTGGTTTGGATGAGATTTTTCCGAATTATTTAACGTAGTAGACGCAACGCTTAGTTTTAAAAAAATGTATGTTATTAAACTAATATAAAAAAACGGGCCAACATCGCATCGTGACGAACTGTTTATACATTACTCGTTAACTTTCATGTTTTGCATTTCTGTTATCGTTCGTGTGAATTTGTAACGATTTGCAATCCTGAGCCAATGCACCTTGCAACGTGTTAAGTGCAACATATTACTCGTGCAAACAACAGTTTATGCAAATGTGTATTACTTAATGTCAGAAATTTATAGATATTTCAACAAATCGACCCCTCCCACGTATAATACCGTAGCCCACAAATTGACGATTTTTAGTGTTCAGTGTATTTCGTCCATATATAATTATATATGTAGTTCCAATAAAGAAAAAAAATGTTTTGCAATAAGTTACGTTTTTTTAGACCCATATTGTTATATCACTTGCGATATTTTTCACGGGACGAATGAAATGACGGGAAGCGGCATAAATTTCAGTTTTAATTGTGTTCTCCGGACTAGACGGACGTCCACCGCGTGCATTGTTTTTATTATTAAATAGCATTTTTCGTAATTATTTTCCAAAATGAATCCCTCTTATAAGAAAAATAAAATTATCAGCTAACTAGAACATTAAAATATGATTTGTCTTAGAAACTTAATCTACAATACTTATAGATCCCGGTTATCTCTGTCGTCCCGCGAAAATCATCGCAAGGGTTAATACAATAGTTTTAACCCGGATGAACATATCATGTTCTCCAAAACGAAAGCTATTTTCAGAAAGAGTGTGCAAGTTTGGATTTTGTCTAAGGGAAGAGACCATTGCAGGAGACTGCTGCGAGATATTGCATAGATTTATATACTATTAAGGGTGTTGTCCAGATGTTTATTGAAATATTTGTTTATGTAATATTTTTTAATTTTAATTTTTGCTATTATTTAACAATGAACATGCTTCCACTTTCTGTTATGTTGTATCCCAACTCAACACAGGGCTCTTGACCTCATAGAGTTTGGGATACATTATTATATCTTTTTTTTAAATATCTGTATTCGTATGAATGAATTAATAAATGATTAAATACCCTTTTAAAAAATATGAGTATGAGTTTTAAGTACGAGTCCCAAACAAAAAGTAAATCATTGGAAAACATATTTTTTTCTTTATTGGAACTAAAGATATTTTAATGTACAGACAAAATACATCAAGAACTCTAAATCGCCAATTTGTGGGTTATGACATTATCCGTAGGAGTCAATCTGAGGTTTGTTTTAATATGGCCCAAGTGATAAATATTACGCAACGTAATTAAATGGATGTCTAGGCATTTACAAGGCGTCTGTCTGTTCTCTTCTAAAAATATACCCTTTATGATCAAAATTGTATTTTCTCGATTTTTTTTACTTTCATTATTATTTTTTTTATTTCTTATGTAATTTTTATTATTTCATTTTTGTCTTAAAATAGTACAAACATAATAAATGAATGTCCTAATATTAACTCATATCTAATTATTATTAAAACATATACTAATTATTAACATTTCTAAACAATATACGCACACTTAAAAAGAAAACTTCTATAAAGCTAACACGAATAAGATTACTTTTTAAAAACTAACTTATCTGCTAAACACATGTTTTTTTAACTGACATTTAAATGAAATAATATTTTTTTGCTCTCTTATTTCTAATGGTATTTCCTTATACTATAACTGTACAGCTCGATGCATCAACGAGTTCTGTGTATTTGTTTTCCTACGAAATGGTAGTCTTACTTCATGTTTATTTCTTGTTTTATATACGTGTTCACATTGATTAGAAAAACCTTTTGAGTCAACTCTTTTGAGGTATAACCATAAAATACGGCGAGTGATTGTTTATTAGTATGGGTCTTGCCGCTGAACTTGACAATTAATATGGTGTGAACAAATTTATAAACAAATCTCTCTCTCTTCAATCCGTGCCTCATGTCTGAGGATGGTGATTACGCCTGACTCCAGGAATGGCTCGTCTTTAGACAGTCTCCCTCCATCTGGAACGGTCTTGTGCTCTTCTATAGGCATTCGTCAGTGATGATTCTGATAATTCAGTGCCGGTCGCTCCATTTTATCGGTTGATGTCCACGCGACCTTGTCCCTTCGTCAATTCCCAGGAGAATAGTTTTCTCCAAACTATCAGAGTTCCCCTGAAAATGTGCATAAAGAACTGCAGGATGTTAGTCTTTCTCCTATGTCCAGTTCTTGGAGAATAGATGGAGAATAGAAAAAAAAGGAATTAACTTTCATAGTGTGATAAACACAAATGGATTGATCAGGTACTTGTTCCTATTTTACCTTGTTAACAAATAAGTGCACATTTTATAATTTAAACAACTCCATCTTAGTGCATCATAAAATAACGGTACCGTTTCAATATCTGCAACAATAACTTTAACCGTACAGATAAAAAAATATTGGTTTTGTACAAAAGAGTTTTAAATAAACTCGAATTTTCCACACAGTGGTCTACGTGGCCGCATTTCAACGGAACCAATACGATCTTGAATTGTTTAATGTTTCGCAAGACTCGATATCTAACAATGGAGACTATTTCGATGGGTGACTTTGCTCTTTTAAAAAGCCAATGGCCGAATATCAAATATAAATTTACCACATGCGGCTTTGTTGATTAACAATATTGTAGTTTTAATATATTTTTTAATATTTACCCTTTTTTCGTTGGTTTTACGAAACAAAATAAAAAACAAATACATTAATTGTAAGACGCACTAAAATAAAAATGTTTAAAAAACGTTTTAAAGTCGCACTCTGGAAATAACAGTGGCACTACTCAATAAAGTCATTTTTACAGGACATCATTTAGTTAAGCTTACACATTCTATGTACATTCGTGCTATCAGTAAACTATCATTAATTTGCAAAAAGGCACAACTAATCTTATTTAATTTTCTGTACATAATGTTATTCGAACATTGACGGGCTTATTGCCAAATGGCAATTTCTTCCAACCATCCAATAAAATAATCGTTTTATTTTTCTAATTCAAGTTATAGAACATCCAATTGACAATAAAGATTAAAAAGCCAAAGATATGTAAAAATAGAAATAAACGTATTTGTTTACAAATTAACTTAAATCAAAACTATTACTTCATGGGAAAAAGGGGGAAAAGGGAAAGGAGGAGAGATAAAGGAAGAGAAAGGAGATGTTTCTTCAGACGTGATTTAAACAGATATATTGAAGCAACATCTTTGATGGTGGATGGGAGATGATTCCACAGTCGAGCCGCATGAACACTATATGAGTTAGAGAAGAAAGAGAAATTGTGGATGGGTATTAAAGAGAGTGCCTTGAGAATTAGAAGGAAGAGTTAAACCATGAACTGATAAGCGTTGAAATTTTTACGCAGGTATATAGGAGCGTCAGGACTATGAAGTACATTGAACAGACGTGAGAGTGAGTGAGTCTCTCCGCTGTCTAATTTTGAGCTATTTTAGTTGCCTACGATAATAATAAAGAACCGCTTCCACGTGGACAATACAAAATATACGACAATATTGTCTTGTCCCAGCTCCGTGAACAGCCTTGACCGAGCAGGACAGAACGCTTTGACTTTACGAAAATTCGGCTGCAGTTCACACGTGAGCGCTGCAATAATATTATATTATAGAATTCACGAAAAATATAATTAATTTTTCCAACAAGATGTATTGGAATTTTTAAAGGACGAACTAAAAAATAAAATTATTTTATTTCTGCTGCCATTTTCAGCATAATTAAACTTTTGGGGGCGACACGTTCACGCCAAGCAAATCGCTTTTATCATAAGGTCCTGTCCGTCAGTAGGTGGCGATGTCTCGGAACAATTTTTGTCCTACAAACTGCTGTTAAAACGTGGACAATGGTCGAGTCCTAGGACAAAACAATATTTTACTGTCCACTTGTAAATGGCTTTTAAGGTCCAAGACACAAACTAGCAGGCAGCCGACGCTAGGTATTATATTTTCTTACACGGTCCAGCATCTCTATGTTATTCGCGGCAGAAGTCTATCGCAGACAAATAAATGTGTTCTTATTTTTTTTTTAAACGTCACGTCGCGTCGGTGTCGCGCTGTGAATCAAAATTTCCAATATAAATTTGTATGGAGACGGGCGGCTCCAGCTTTTATAAATATTCTCAAAGCTTGATTGAATAACAGTGAAAATTTCATTACTTTAACGTAATTATAATGTATTTGGAGTATTTTAAACTTATTTCATCTGGGATTATGAGGGATTTTTAATATATATCTGGAACAAGCCCACGGAGCATGACAGAAAAGGCATTTTCGCAAGTTTATTTAACATGTGATTTAAAGCACTTCAATTGAAGATTTTAATTACCTTAATCTACGTATAGAATTAACAGTTCAGTCAATAGCAATATTGTTTATGTGGAATGACATGAAGTAGTATTTCTAATAGCTGAAATGTTTTCCGAGATAAAAATGGAATTATAATCATTATCCTACACCTTTTTTTTCAATATGAGTTAAAATAAAATAAAAACATAACATTGAAGTTTTCGCTTTTAAGGCCACATTTATATTTTTAAGTATAATGCCGCTGATTTTTCGGATAGAAAAAACATTTATGCATCCTCAATTCAATAGTAAAAAATTTTAAAAAGCTATGTACCCACTTATAACTTAAATGCTTTATGCAGATTTATGAACGTAAAAATATAAACATGAATTATTTTCTTTGTTACAGGTCTCTTTAAGGGGTCCACCACAACTCTCGATGGAGCTGGTCAAAGACCTACCCCAGCTGAGAGACCGAAGTCTCTCAGGACCCTGAAAAGCGTCTACGATGGCGGTGGAGTGCCAATCAATCAAGGACCTCAACCCAACTCAAACAACCTAGCTCAATCCTACCACGGTGCAAACAGCACAAACTCCCACGGAAACAGCAACCTCAGCCAAAGCTACCACGGATCTCAGAACAACCAAAATAGCCTGAATTACAGGAATCAGGCAAGCAGGAACTCCACTCAGAATTATGGAGGGTATTCTCACCAAAGCTCACAGGGTGATCGGGGGTCCAGCAAGACGGAATTCGAAGACCCTTGGCACTATAGAACAGGCAGAGAATCAAAAGATAATGATAGGAAGGAAAACAGCTCAAACCAAACATCGGGCGGGTTGGAAAGATCTTTGTCCATTTTGAGTCCGTTTGATGAACAGGTTAGTATTACTTTTATTTTCTTTCTTTTTCAGCTTTATTCTCTCCACTGCTGGATGAAGGCCTTTCATTACTTCTTTGGTTTGCCTATAGTCATCACTTTATTATTCTGAGTGTCCACCTACCACCATTTTGCCTCGTCAAGTGTCCTGCCCCTTGTCATTTAAATTTTGCTGCACGATTCGTGATAACCACGACTCCGGTTCAGCGTCTTATTTCCTTTTTTGCCTCTTAGACGTACACCGAGCATCTCTTTTTCCATGGATCATTGCGTGCTTTTTTGTTTCTGGCTACTTTTTTGTGCTAAAGACATAGTTTTTAGTCCGTATGTCGTCACCGGCAATATACACGATTCCTTGACTTGTCGTTTTAAGCATACAGGCACTTGTTTATTTTCAAAAATACATTTTTGCTTGCCAAAAGCAGCTCAACTTAGTCCTATTTTTCTTGGCAACTGCGTTGTCTGGTTATCTTTACCAAGTTTGACTTCGTATCCTAGATATATTTATTTACTAACCACTTCGATTTTATTATTTTCAATGAAAATGTCTCTACCTGTTGAACTCATAATCTTTGTTTTATGAATATTCATTTCCAAACCAATACTTGTTGAAGCCTCAGGTAGATCCAAAATCATTTCGCCTAGTTCATGCATGTCTTTACTTATGACCACCATGTCATCTGCAAATCTGAGGTGATTCAAGTACATGCCTATTTTACCAATTTAGTGTCACGTCCTCTAAGACTAGTGTAAAGAGCTTTGGCGATGTTGTTTCCGCTTGTCTGACACCTTTCTCTATTTTGATTTTATCCGTTTTTGTATCTCCATAAATCTTCACATCCATAGTAGCGTTGTCATAAATGAATTTTATTAATCTTATGTATCTAGAATCAACTCTGGCATTTTGAAGTACTTCAAAAACAGACAATTTTTTAACTGAGTCAAACGCTTTTCGATAGTCAATAAAAGCCAAATTTAGTGTTATGTTAGTAGTAAATATTTGTTAAAACCATTGTCGCTCATCTCCGAAATTTATCTTGTACAGTTTTCTTCAAAAATGATCTAAATTGGCCATTTTATCGCTTATTAACCCTTTATAGGACACCTAGAACAAAGCAGTACATACATAAACCACTAAAATTGGGTGTATTTTTTCTATAATTTTGTACTAATAATAAGTCTTATGTCACAAGAGTATCGTAATAACGTACCCCTGTAGATCAGTCTACAATTTAGATTTTCAAATGCAATCTTAAAAAAGAATATTTTTTATTAGGTTTGCAAGACGTAAATCAACACGAAATATGTACTTTATAAAGGGTTAAAAGAAGACACAAAATCCTTAAACAATTGTCAACCTTAAACAATTTTCAAATTGTCAATGTTATGTCAAATTTATTCAATCACAATTATGTAATTAGCACTTCTCTCTTTTTGACCATCGATACGTGAAATTTTAAAGCCTTATAGTATCGGATTTAAATACTTGGGAGTACAAATAACTGAGGATGGAAGCATGCATAAAGAGCTCGCAACCCGCCTAAGAATTGCTGGAGCAATTTTTAACATGATGCGTGTTGTCTGGAACTCTAGTCTTTACTCGGTCAAAACGAAATGCCGATTATTCAACTCTTGTATAATGCCAGTTCTCCTATATGGGTGCGAATCTTGGCACCTTACCAAAGCTCAAAACATCAAATTTCTTAGTTTTGAGAGTAAGTGCTTGAAAAGAATATTAGGTATAAGGTGGTTCGATTTTATAACTAACATTGAAGTCCGAGAACGGACCCAGCAGCCTCCTATAACGAGCGTCTTGAGGATGCGGCGGTGAACCTGGCTTGGACACGTGCTGCGCATGCCTCATCATCATCATCATCATTCCCTTTCCGCACCTAATGGTGCATAGGGCATTGCATTGGTACACCAATAGCAGAGTATCTTGATCATTTTTGTTACATGAAGGTAAGATGATCAGTCTTTACGCTTCAGGTACCAGTCCAGGGACTATGAAATATTCTAGTGTGAAAACACATTTTAAAATAAATATTTCATATCAACCATGTCGGGAATCGAACCCGAGACCTCTTGCATGGCAGGCTAACGCGCTGACCATTACACTACGAGGCCGACATGCCTCAGAAGAACCTAAACCCAAGTTGCCTCTTATTTAAACCTGCGGGATCACGCCGTCCTGTAAGGCCGTCAATGACGATCTTTAGACTTTATTCGGCGGAATTAAGGGACGCTGGATTGACATGGGAAGAAGCGAGAGTGCTGGCTGGCGATAGGGTCTCCTGGAGGCAACTGGTGTGTCCACATGCTCCGCTTGAGCGGATGTGGAAAAGTAGGAGAAGTATCGGATTTAGTGACAGATAGTGAACAAATTTTTTTTCTGGTTATGCAGCTTTTAATTGAGATTACAACGGAATTCTTACTCTGAAATTCGTAAATTTCGACTTACCACTCATTAAAAAAAATATATTTTATTCTAACGTTTGTTTTGTTTATAATATGATTATTTTTTTGCTAGCAGAATTTTAGTAAACCGGAATATTGATCCAACCGTATTATGTCAATAATGATTTTGTGATGAATAACAACATATTGTACCATCGTTATTTGTCAAACATCTACCAGTTACAAACATGACGTGCGTAGAATGACAATAATACCTCAATGTTCAAATGTATGCAGGGAGAGTGCCCATGAGTGGGCATATTTTCAACAATGTTTGAGTATGTCTAAATGCTTGCAGACTGGCTGGATCTCCTCCCTAGGGAGCCATTCATATTCAAATTTATTCCAACAGAGAGGGAAAACACTTTAGAGAAGAGAATACGGAATTCTAGGCATGGAAAATTGTTTTCAGGCGTTGCGTTGTAGGTAATTTGGTGCAGCCGGATGAATCTCACCCACGTGATAAAGGTTTCAGCTCTTTTACTTCACAGAAGTCAACAGATGGAAGAGTTGAGGAAATGTGGATGTTCAAACATGGGCAGTATGGTGAATGTTACACAGTGTAAAGTGGCCACTTAAACCAGCCAATGACAGGTCATAAGCCCTGTAAATGCCCAGACTTCCATATTCCCTTCTCTTAAATGTTTTCCCTCTCTGTTGGAATAAATTTGAAGGGACATTTAAAAAAGAAATCAAGAAAAGAAAACGTGGTTTTTCTTTATTCAATCATTAAGTAACAAATATGCGATACATTGTTTTTAAATCATTTAAACTTTAGTGCCTACAAAACCTATTTGAAAAAAGGTCTAAAATTGTACCATTCATAATTGTCTTGATGGGACACTAATATACATTATACATTGAATCAGACGCATATTAAAATACAAGATTGGTTAAAAAAAAAAAGTAAACACTCTCCCATAATATTTATGCATATGTGTAGGCGTATACTTTAATTAAAAAATATATATTTAATTTCAGAAAAAGCATTTGCTAAAAAGAGAAAAATAAATACTTGTTACTTCAAAAAAATGTTAAACTAAACAACCGCAAAGTATTTAATATGTCCGTATCCATATTTCAATATCTTTTACACGCAGTCTTTTCAAAATAATCATCATCATCATTTCCTTTCCGCACCTACTGGTGCATATGGCACTGCATTGGTGCACCAGTTGCAGCGTATCTTGATTATTTTTGTTACATAAAGGTAAGATGATCAGTATAACGCTTCAGGTACCAGTGTCCAGGGACTTTGATATATTCCGATGTGAAAACACCATTTTAAATAAATATTTTATTTATTTTTTATTTTATTTATTTCGAATACAAACAGATGTACAGGTTAAATGAATATTTTTTTAATTTTTTTCATATAAAATGTATACATAGTAGGGCCTGCCATCCAATTATATGTATTCACTAAATAATACTGTAATAAAGCGACGACGGCTTGAAGTTTAAACTATATAAATAATAAATATACTAAATATTAAAATAAGATAAATATGGACAAAACAAGGAGATAGTGGAAAGGAAAAGAAGGAAATTGATAAGGAGTGGTAAAGGATGATTGAAGGAAAGTGAGAGTGGAAAATTGTATTTGATTTAATATCAACCATGACGGGAATCGAACCCGAGACCTCTCGCATGGTAGGCAAACGAGCTGACCATTACACCACGAGGCCAACAATTTATTTTTTAAATAGTATAACTTAACAACTAGGAAAACTAGCAATAGAAAAAAAATAAAGGCGATTTACAAACAGTTTTGGCAAAAAAAGTCCGGAGTACCTAAAATTAAAAAATTTTCACGTAAGATATAAAGATACCATTGTTTCTTCCTGCTTCTTTCTTTCTTTCATTATCAAACCCTAATTAGCACCTGGTGGTGCATAGGGTACTCCATTTGAAAAGTACATTCCTTGTATTTCGACCATGTGTTACAGGAAGTATCCTATTCATGATCACTGCGCTTGTCCCCAAGGAAATGCACGATTTAAATCAATAGGGTCGAATTTTCATAAATTTGATAAAACTTCGACGGTGGAAATTGCTCATAGCAATTTTTTTACTTTGGCATTTTTATAAAAGTGAAACAACATAGAAAAATCACCCTTTTTTCACATTTTTAAAGTTACATAGGTCTATGAAATACTGTCGAAAAAAAAAATTTTTTTACTACTTATTAGAAGCATCAAAAACATTTTTAAATTTGTACGCCCCTAGTACGTCACGATTCACGTTAATTTTCAACTTTGTTCCAAACCGTTTGAATTTTTTAAAAACATCGTCACGAATCTTTACGTCACAATTATCAATGACAAACATATCGTGTTTTTCTAGTGACGTGTTGCTTTTCTATATCTTTAAAAAGTTATACGTGAAAACATTTTTCCACATTATCCATATTAATTTTGAAAATATAAATAATGTTTCAAATTCTAATTTTATTTTCCTATTATCAAACGTAATAATTACGTGTAGAAAATATTACATCGTATGCAATTTGTGGTTTAGTTGCGGTTTCGATAGTGATTATAATATATTTAAAAAAAAACTAGGTTCATAGCAATTTCATTGCATGTATTTAACATTTAGCTGGCCCAAAGCAGCAGTGAGATAACCCCGAAATTTTCCATTTTGACATGAACACTCACATATGTCAATAAATTAAAAAAGTAAAGCTTTCAATTTTTATTACTGAAGTTTGATAATTTACCTATTTTAGAATATAGTATTTACAATTTACTTCAAACAAATGAAGGGTGATTTTTCAAAGTAGCGTCAAAAAATATCATTTAGAGAAAAACAGTCATTTGTGTTTTGTCCGTATTTATCCATATAATTATTTTATACAAACAAACAAACCATCACGCCGTTTCTCTGTGGGAGTAGGCAGAGAGGATAGAACGCCATATCACTCTATCTTTGCATATAGAACTCGCTTCCTCTATATTCATCTTCTCATGCACGTACGCCGATTATTCCCACGTTTGACCAAGTCTATCTTTAAGTATTTGATGGACTTGATCGTGCCATGTATATCTCGGCCTTCCTCGTTTTCTGCATCCATCAACATTCGCATCGTAGATCCTTTTAGCCGTTCTTTCGTTGTCCATTCGCTCTACATGGTCAAACTAACGCAACACGGCCATCTTGATTCTGTCGATAATGCATATCTCAGCCTTACACAGTTCACGGTTCTCGACATTTGTGCACCTTTCATACATCGTGTCAAATTGATTTTAGACTCTAGTCATGCAATCAGATCACTTAAATACACTTTGGTAATTTGCCATCATCAACATTGTTATTCAAATAAGGATTTTTAAGGCATTTTGAGGAAGTAAATGAAATTTGAAAGCCTTATAATATCGGATTTAGTATGAGCTAGTGAAGTTTTTTTTTCTATTATTGGTATCAAAAACATTGTTCTCTTTGTGTTATGACATTTTACACTTATATGTGTATAAATTTGAATAAACCACTTTAATTTTAAGTTACACTTCGACCGGTTTCGCGGTAACTACATCATCGTCAGGAATTAACTAGCTTATAATTACACGCATTGCTATTTAAATTATGAAATATTGTATGAAACGATTAGAAATTAGTAAAGCCATCAATCAAGAGCTTCAAATAATAATTAATCAATTAAATTTAACTTCGAGCCCTCTTTAAAAAAAATATTAAGATCAACTTTATCTTCTTTCTCTCTCTTCCTTTCATTTTTCTGTCTCTTTTATACAATATTTTATAATAGAAATAGCAACGCGTGTAAGTTAGTTTTATTTCTGACGATGAGGTAGTAACGTCGAAACCGGTCGAAGTGTAACTCAAAATTAAAGTGGTTTGTACAAATTTAAAAACTTACAATATCATATTATTGCTTATAAAATCATAAATTTTTAGTTTAAACTCTTTGAAAATCACTTTTCAATTTTATTCAGTCCCCTTTGCAAAATTGGAAGTCCGATTATCACAGAATTGGTTTATCAGAGATATCTCACTGTTGCTTTGAGCTTGTGATTTTTAAGCTAGTTAAAATAAGTAGCTGCCGTGTAATTCAAATGTTTCTACCGAACAAACATTTTTATAAATATACTTGAGTAAGCATTACACATAAAAAATAATGAACGCTTAGAGCGCAAATGTGTAAAAATATTTGTTAGTTCCGGCCAGGAATAGAAATGTAGTTAATTTAAGTGATGCAAAAACGTCTAATATCTAAAATCAGTTCTTTCATAATTTAAATTCTCATTTTTTAAAATGCAAATACATTAATAACAATATTATGAGAATGTAAAAACGTTTATGGACAAGGCTAGATTTCACTCCCCAGGGTTATTAGGATTGAAATTTATTGCAACAGGTAAGGAAAATATTTTTAAGAAGGAAATGTGGATAATACACGTGTACATGGATTATGACCTTCCTAAAGTTGGTGATAGGTTGGTTTAAATGGCCACTTCACACACTGTGTAACATTAACCATTGTTAAAACGGGGCTATGAAAGTCATCATCATCATCATTCCCTTTTTGAACCTAATGGTGCATAGGGCACTGCGTCGGTACCCCAATCGCAGCGTATCTCAGTATTTTTTCCTACATAAAGGTAAGGTGATCAGTCTTACGCTTCAAGTACCACCAGTGTGGAACTTTGAAATATTCTAGTGTAAAAATACTCTTTTAAATAATGTTTCATATCAACCATGTTGGGAATCGAACCTGAGACCTCTTGCATGGAAGGCAAATGCACTGACCATTACACTACGAGGCTGGCAAGTAGAGTAGTAGAGTTAAATTAAATTGAAAAAGCGATGTATAAAATTGAAAATGTAAAATGAGCCTCGTTTATTGACAAAAAAACAAGTTTTTTGTATGAGTGAAACCGATAGGAAGACCCACAGCCTTTAAAATCCTAGTTTTAGGTATGTGAAGGAAGTACTTTTACTGCAATATTTCATGTTCCTAGGCGGTCGCCTGAAGCGTAAGGGTGATTACTTTACAATTATGTAATTGATGTGCGCATCATTCAGTGTACCAAAACAGTGTCCTATTTGGTGTGGTCAGAAGTATGATGATGTTGTAAGTTCGGTTTGCAGAAGTAAAAGGCTCGATAGGCCGATTTTATGGTCAAATGTGGGCCCTACTGAAAACAAAACAAACGAAAAAACATATGTATAACGAACATGTAACGCGCTTTTTATTTGCTCATAAACGTTTTTCTTTTTAATTTTAGGAGGAGTGGGCCAAAATCTCGGAAATAATGGCGTCCTTCGGCACCCGCCTGGTCAGAGAAAGCGTTTTTGCCGAGGAGCTGGAAAGGGAATTCCAATCCAGGCTGGGGTTGGCTGGAGCCATGGCCAGGAAGAGCCCCAGTCCGGCTCCGGAGCTGATGCCGCCCAGGCCAGAGACGGTCGGGGCCTGGCTGACGTCCATTGGATTACAGAACCTTGAGCCGAACCTCGTCGGAAACGGATTCGATGAACTGGAATTTATTGTAAGTATATAAATTATTATTTTAATAATTTAATTATATAGAACTTAAATTTATATATATTGTTGTATTGTAATGCTGGTTTTTCTTTTTTCTTTTTATTTTTTAGTATGTCTAATTGAAAAAATAACAATATATTTCGCACTATTTCCTGACGGTATAAATTTGTAACACTATTCTTGTTTCGTCATTCCATGTCCGCTCCCTAGTTGAAGCATATGGCATCCACAAAGAGCCTCCATGCATCTCTATCGGCTGCCAACTCCTTTGCGTCCTCCCAAGTCCGGTTCTCGTCCCGACGTTCTGATATAAACTGCCGACGAACAGTCAGCAGTGGACGTCCAGGACGTCGAGAACCTTTCTTTTTGTTTACATAGATAAAAAATGAAAACAATATTTTGAGTTTGAGTTTGTAGACAAAATACTGGATTTCGCCCCTTAGGAAGTCATTGAGATGAAGGGGATATGGAAGTCTAAGCATTTACAGGGCTTATGACCTGTCGTTGTCTAGTTTATGTGGCCACTTTATGTATGTTTAAACATAGGCAAAATGGTGAATGTTACACAATGCAGGATTTTGATATAAAAAATACAGCAATAAATCTGTATAAGAGAGAGCACGAAGATATAACCCATAACAAAGAAGACAGAGACGCTGTTCTTTGGCCGGTGTTTGTATGAAAGAGATTTAATCGGTTTGGCAGTGAGCGCGGGTGCATGCATGTTAGATGATCGGTGTTTTTATGATTAAAGATTTATTTTTTTTGCTAAATAAAAGTAAAATATCGATGATTTTTTATGATATTTCGTGATAAAATCCAAAGTTAATGATTTCGATAAATTTATAAATAAACTTATCAATAAAACTTCTTGGTTTAGTTTGACTTTTTTATTATTTTGACCAGCGAGCGCCTCAAGACTAGTCATGAAGATGTCTGCTTACGCGAAAACGTTCGTTGGTAGAAATAATAAAAAAGGAAAACTCAACCAAAAATTATAATACATCCTTGCGCCGATATATACTATGTACATATTTTCATTATATTTTTTTATGCATTTCATTTTACCTACATTTGACAAAATATTCTCAACCACCCTGTACCCATGTACCTCATCCGCCCGGTAGTTAGTTAATAATTGACCACCGTATCGTCGAGACAACCGCATTTGCTCAAGTTCTCCGTATCCGCGCTGCCGCATACCGCTCCCGCTACCGCTTCTCCGCGTAATCGCCGAATTTAGTGAGGAAACTGAAGTGTCCCAGATCCATCTCTTAGCCATCAGTCTATTCAATAGGATCGATCCAGAAGGTGGGAGATTCTTCTAACTTATCTGCTGGGACCCAAACCCATCTTCTTAAAAACCTTTCACCGCACCGCTCCGCAAGGCCACATGGCCCCTCCAATCCCCATTCTTCATTCGTTTTTAATATGAATTTAGCACGTTTTCTTATTTAGCGAAGTTTGTGTTATTTATTTATTATAATGTTTTATCGAATCGAGTTGTGGTCCTGTGGCTAGTGTCTCGGACTCAAGAACCAAAGGTCCGCGATTCGAATCCTACTCTACCCCAACTTGATTATCATTTTCTAATAGTAAGTTGTTTATAACTCGTTGAAAATGGCCTTCAAAATCAAATATTTGGGTAAATCATAAAAAAGCAAATATTTCTTTTGATTTTATATAAAAATATATATATATTACATACACAAAATTATAATTTATACAAAGTTGCTTTGACTATCGAACTAGGGTTATATACCCCGTTTTAAGACAGTCAAAAATATATATTAAAACAGTAATCAATATATAGAAACAGTTATTAAGATAGTGGACAAAGTGAAAAACAAAGTAAAAAATGGAGTAAATCACATGGTTAAAAAAGTAGTAAAACCATAATAAAAATGTAGAAAAAACATAGTAAAGTAGAAACCTAGTATGTAGGTGAAATAATTCAATTAGATGAATCTCACCTGCATAAATAAAGGTTTCAGCTCTTTAACTTCACAAACATCCACAGATGAAAGAATTGAAGGAATATAGATGTTCAAATATAGGCAGAATGGTGAATGTAACACAGTGTGTAAAGTGGCCACTTAAACCAGCCATTGACATGTCATAAGCCCTGTAGATGCCTAGACTTCAATATTACCTTCTCTTAAATGTTCTTCATCTCTGTTGTAATATGTTGATATAAACAGCTCCCCAGGGAGTTGAATCCAGTCCTTGTCTACAAAAATTTGGACAAACTCAAATTTTTGTTAAAGTAAAAAATGTAGTGAAAACATTAAAAAATGTAGTAATATTTTTTTTAAATATATAAATAAATATATTAAAACCCAGAACACATTAACTCAATACAATACTCAGTAAAATGTGAATTAAAAACAGAATACATAGTAAGTAACATATTTAAAGTCAAAGTAAAAAAATAAATATATTTGTAAAGCAAAAAGGTTATTTAAAAAAACAGCAAAATACCGAGTAGAAAGAAATAATAACATTGTTATAATGATTTATTCCTATAATTATTGTTAATTATTATTAATTAACTGATACTAAAATCGTAAAACTTGTTTACATTTTGTTCTTATGCTTACAATTCCAACATAAAAACTATATTCAGTATTCCTCAATAGATAAACAATACTAGCAAGAACGTTTTTTTTCAAACCCTATCTTTTATACGTCATTTATTTATTTATTTATTTTTGCACCACAACAGGCCAGAAGGCCCAATTACAGTGGTGAATTACATCACAGAACACCCAGGCTTGAGAAAAATCACATTTTTATATTTGTGTTCTCACCGGGAATCGAACCCGGAACCTTTCGTGTGTGAGTCAAGCGTCTTGACCACTACACCACGGAGGCCACCATGTTATAAATAATGTTCTGGGTGATGAAAAAATGCAAAGGTAACGTAAAATCAGTTTCAATAATGGAAATAATATAGATTCACGACCTATTCCACTTCGTTATACTTCGTCAAGATTAATGTACGAACCCAACTGTAATTATTACAAGTAATGATCATGCAATATTATGTTCAATCCGTTAGCATACTGTGCTTATTTCAAAAAATAATTATTTGGAATTTATACGTACCTACGTTCATTGGTTCTCAAATTATGAGGTTCTGGTGTCGACCTCGTGGTGTAATAGTCAGCACGTGTGCCTACAAGAGGTCTCAGGTACGATTCCCGACATAATTTATATAAAATACTTATTTAAAAAGGGTGAGTTTTAGTCCCAACACAAATGTATGGAAGTGAAACATGGAACTGGCAGGGGAAGGATGAAAGCCGAGTGAACGCGGTTGAAATGCGTTCTCTCTTGAAAACGGATGTGTGGAAAATCAATGTATGACAGGGTTACGAATGATGAAATCAGGCGAGAGTGTAAATCAGAGTCATGTATAATTGATAAGATTAAGAAAGGGTCTCTGAGATGGTTTGGTCACGTAGAACAAATGGATGACGAAAGAATGGTAAAACAAGTATATATGGCGAAAAAGAACGGCAACGTGAGACGAGGACTACCAAGGAAGATGTGGCGTGATCAGATAAACCAAAATCTTAAGTCTGGTCATGTCAAAAGCAGATAAAACCGAAGGGCATGTATGACAAGATGTATGAATGTGGAAGAAACTAGGAATGTATGCCAGGATAGACGTGTGTGGCGGTCCATTCTCTCTGCCTACCCCTACGGGGAAATGGCGTGATGGTAGTAGTAGTAGTTTTTACACTAGAATATTTCTTAGACCCTGGACTGGTACCTGAATCGTAAGACTTATCATCATTCCTTTAATCAACAAATAAATGTACCAATACAGTGCCATATGCACCATTAGGTACGGAAAGGAGATGATAATGACGAGGTACTAAAGGTTTACATTAGGTATTTAAAGGCCGTATGCACGTGGACAATATAGCATTTTCCTGTCCCAGGACTCGACCATTGTTCACGTTAACCGGACACATTGACAGGACATTGTTCCGAGAAATTCTCGCGGAGATAGATGGAAGGATATCTCTACGGAACATTGTCCTGTCAATGCCATTGTTACACCACCGCGCGCAGCCACATCGTCCTTGTGTGAGCGCACACGGACAGAACCTTATATTATTATTTTTATATATTTTTTTTAGTAATGATGGTTTATAATGTAAAAAATGAATAAATAAATAAAGATGAATAAAATAATCGTGATTTGCTCAACACGTGCGTGTGGCTCCCGCGTATTTTTTCTGCCGAAAACGGAGGCTGAAAAATTCGTTTTCATTATTAAGTTCGTTCTTTAACAGTCCCAATACATCTGAGGGGGTCATAATCCATTGATCGATGACACACGCACGTGCAATGATTTCACCTGAAATATAGAGCAATGACCGATAAAGCAAGTCATTATTTTTATTGAATACAAAGCAGCATATTCTGCAAGACTAAAGTATTGTACATTAAACGTCCGTCTACTTAAGGGCAACTTCCTTCGATACATAAACTTAGTTCCTGCCATGGAGACATGAAGAACAAAGGAACGTGGCCTATAAGGGACCACAGGGTATAGTGACGTCAGTCAGCCCAAGCAAGTCAGCCCAAAAAATCAGCCCAATAAAGTTCCGTATATTTGTCCGCCATCTAATAAATACACCTTGGAACACCACCATCGTGTTTTCTGTTAATCTCAAAGTAGGGTAGGAGCTCCAATCCTCAACAACCATAAATCGTTCACATCCTAGTAAAAAAAATCGTGTTTTTCGTTAGCTCGCTCGTAATAAACGCCGTGGTGTATTTACTTTCGCGGCGCTCACGTGTGTAGGTACTCCTGCAGGATTTTAATATTGACCCCGCGCGGTCAAGGCTGTTCACGAAGCTGGGACAATATAATATTGTCCTATCTTTAGTATTGTCCACGTGTGTACGATACTTTAGTGTAACATTGCCGTCTCGGACACTGTCCACCCAGAAAATGTTTAATATCCTCCTGTAGCACCACGTTTCACGCGCTTCAATCTTTTTTGATGGTTTGGTGACTGTCCACGTTTTGACGTCAAATAATGTACCAAAAAGACGTTACATCATACAATGCATGTTCGGAGGTCCAAATTGAAGTCTCTATTGCAAAGGAGGACGCTCGCTCATCCTGAAAAAGCAGTCTCGTGCCATCTCTATTCTGACTTCGATCTCTTGTGAGTTATCCTATTTATTTTTCAGTCAACATCCTAAATATTTGTATTGATGGACTTGCTCAATAACCAGCGCTTCAATTTTTAAAGATATTGGTAAACTTTGTGGCTTTTTCCGAATAACCACATATTTAAAACATTTAAGTTTATTAGTGAATATTCTTGATGGAAGTTCATTGTAATTTATTATATAAATAAAAGACGAGTAATACTTTATTATTTTTTTTATTAAAAATTGAATATTATTTTTTTAATAAATACTTAAACTCATAAAAATAGCATTATATCAACTCATTAGTAAACCCCAAAAAAAAAAAAAAAAATAATTCTTAAGATAAAAACAACTTTATTTAATTTACTTTCATATAATTTTGAGTTATCTATCCTTACCTCTGTTTTGTATAAATACATTGAACTCCTTAATAAAGATACCAGTCTCGAAGATGTCGCAAAAGCGATGAAACCGGTCACTGGATAATCCAAATCTGTAGATTAAAGTGTCACTCGTCTTTTATTTATATAACAAACCATATATTTGGTGTTGGAAGTATTCATTTCTAGCCCTGTACTCAAACCAGCCGTGTGCTCTTTGTGGAGGCTTTCCATACTATCTGCTTGAAGGACAGTATCATCTGTGTATCGGATATTGTTTATAATGTGTCCATTTATACTTATGCTGCCGGTTGGTTCATTTAGTGTATCCCTAATGACTTCTAAGTACATATTAACAAGGGTAGGAGACGGTATGCATCATTGCCGGACTCGGAGACATATGTCGACATACATATATCCGAAAGAAATTAGTATCGATACTAGACTTCAATGGGAAAAGGTTGATAAAGAGAGAAGATTTTTTTTTTCCTTTTTCAGGTTTTTTAGTCTGTTATCCGAAGAATACTATTCTGTACGCAATACATAACTAGAATCCTAAACGAGTGTTTTCGACTCTACGACATTATATTTTATACGAATAAAAAATAATTGCTTAATCTTTTAATGATTTTACTTTGAAAAAAAAAAACAAAAAAATTCTAAAAATGAAAAACAGAATGAAAAAAATAATAAATTACAACTTAAAAGGGTTGATACATTAACATAATTAATACTCGGTGATAACATTTTTACGCTACTAGCGTCATTTAGAATGACCTTATACCATTTGTGATAACTTCTAACAAAGAATAATTTACGAATAAAATTTATGTAAAATCACAAGTAGGTGGTGTATTGGGAGTGACAAGTAGATTGTTGGTTTGAATGCAAAAGTGACTATTCCCATTTTTAGAATGCGCTCAAAAAATATTTACATGATCGTACCGATTTTGTAAGTATATATAAGGATATATAAGGATTGAACAAAAATTTTAATTTATTTTAACTTTGTAATACTTTGAAGATACATTTTAGATAAAGTGGCCGCAGCCAAATTTAATTTTTTTGTTTTTGAAAAAAAATACAAGCATTTTAAATCACATTTGTGACATTTTCCTTTATTTCTACTTAAAATTATGCCTTCGGTAATACTAAAAATAAAATATACTTTAGGTGAAACCCTTTTTTATAGAATTGTATTCTCTTTTTTTGGAAAAAGAATATAATTGTAATATTCAATTTGAAACAATATCTAATTGACTTTTTTGTGACTTCAGACCAGCCTTTTCGAAAGCAAGTAGGGCTGGTCTGAAGGTCAGTCTCATATGTATGTGATTTAAAATGCTTGTATTTTTTTTTCAAAAACAAAAAAATAAAATTTGGCCGCGGCCACTTCTATGTTAAATGTATTATTTTCAAATTATTACAACAAAATTTTGTTCAATACTTTGTCTTAATTGAGATCCCAGATACCTAAGTTTAGTCTAAATTTGAAATGGCGTAATCTGCCGGTCTAAAAGTAATTATATTTTAATAACATAAAACCTTTAAGTATATTTTTAACAGAAATACCTTTAAAAAATATTGTTTTTATATAATTTATGTTTTTTTATTTTTTTATTATTGCGCGATAAAAAAAAATCGTTTTAAAATGACAAAATCGTATGATTTCCTAATTTAGCGTTCGTTTTTCCCGGCTACAACCTTAAGCAGTGATAAATTTTATATATTGAAGGTATTTTATATTGTAAATTATTATAATAATTAAGTTACAAAAAAACAATTGCAATTATTTTAAGAATATTTTAAACCCCAGTACATTCCATTCAAATCGTTAATAAACTTTGTTTATTTGCGCTTGACAAATCGTTTTCAAATTAAATAATCTATTGTGCCTACTAACAACACAATCGAAATTTGTATGTTTGCTTAGTTCAGTGACAACTAACACATTAACATACGCTTATAAAACAATCAAGCGCACGGTACAATGAGTTTTGAGATTCTGATTTTTTACTTTATTAATTGAATATAAATGATCGAGATACTCTGCGGAAGGTGTACCGATGCAGTGCCCTATGCGGATGTGGAAATAAGTGAAAGTTGCAATTTTGAAACGAACAGTTTTGAACTTCTAAATATAGTCATATTTTGACATATTCCATTTTGCATTATAGCCTACCTTACTAGCATCCGCTGGCAAAGTCGATTTTGACGTTTGAAATCACTAAGCGTTACCGCCTTGTCCCGATTCGATAACAAATGGTGACCGACGAGCAATATTATTGGAAAATATTCAATTAGTATTGCTTTGTGCGTCTCTAGTGACAATTATTGTCGCAGACTATCATTGTGCGCTTGCTGCGAGTGAACCAGTAACGTGAAAAGATGTGCTCCTTTGTCAAATTGAAATATAAATCGTTCATCAAAGCAGTGACAAAAGCCACTCGTTGCGTGGTGAGATTTTATTTAATAATATGATTAAAGAAGTGACATATCTTTAGAGTTGGAAAACGGTTTAAGGAATGGATTACGGTAGTAAAGTAGGCTTATATACTCTTATCAGCCGGTTTAAGTGATCACTTTACACTCTTTACTTTTTTTTTATATGAAGTAAAATTATATATAAACTCTTACGTACTATTACTTTTTTCAATTAGTTTATTATCTATATTTAATACAAAACATACGAATTTCTTTTGATTATTAGATGATTAGGGTAAAAGTGGACTTTCTTGTTTATTACTTCGTCGAGTAACATTATATATCGGCATTATTTAAGCATCCATATTTCTTTAAATCGCCTAAAAATATAAAATTGGAAAAAAATAATGTGAAAACATTTTTTAAGCATTAACTTTGTAATTTTTCATGTTGAATAATATAACTACATGCGTATTTAGTTTGTGTTAAACGACTTAATTTAATTTAATATGCTAACCGCTTTCAGAACATGACTGTTCCTTTGGCAAGGCTTAAGGCTGTTGTCGGGTAAAACGCACGAAGAATGAGGAAATCATACGATTTTATCATTAAAAAAAATATATATATGCAGATAAAAAATATAAATACAATATTACGACTAAATTAAATTTTTACATGAATTAAATACATATATTCACATTAACGTTTCCCATTACGTAAAGAAAAAAACAATTCTTGTGTACATAATGGAGAGGGATGTCTCACAATAGTTTATTTTATTTTTAATTATTTAGATTTTAAAACGAATGTTTTTTTTTAAATCGCGCAATAATAAAATAAAAAAAAACATAAAATAAATAAAAAACTGTTATTTTTAAAGGTTTCTATTAATTTATATTTATATACTTAAATGGTTTATATAATCAAAATATAAATACTTTTCAACCGGCAGATTACGCCATTTCAAATTTAGGCTAAACTTTGGTATCTCGATTCTCATTTAAAGATTAAGTTTTGAACTTAAAAAAATTCAAAGGTTTCAAAGATACTATATTAGAAAATTAAAATGGCTGAAGCAAAATGTTAATTTTATGTTTTGAAAAGAAATAAAAGCATTTTAAATCACATACATTTTTGTGACATTTTCTTTTATTTTTACGTAAAATTTTGCTTTTGGTAATTCTTTGAAAATTAGTTATTGCAATATTTTAGTTGAAACCTTTTTTTATTAATTTTTATTATCTTTTTTTTAAAGATAATTCTGGTTGAATTATTTAATTTCTAACAATATATTATTTTAGTTTTTATTAGCTTCATACTGGCTCTTACCGGTACCAGTATTTTTTTTTTATTTTTAATTTTTTTATTATTGCGCGGTTTTTAAAAAACATTTGTTTGAAAATAGCAAAATCGTATTGTTTTCTTATTTTTTGTTCGTTTTACCCGGCTACAGACTTAAAAATAAACAAATTTTGTTTTTTAATATTGTATTGTATTATTTATTACAACAAAGATGAAGAACATTTTAAAGAAGGGAATATAGAAGTCGACACATTTACAGGGCTTATGACCTGTCATTTTGTTTATTTTATTTTATTTTTATTTATTCACAAAATATTCATTTATCATTTATTGAGACAAGTCCCAACTCCATGGAACCAAAGTCCTGTGTTGAGTTGGGATAAAAATATATTATATATGTATTAAACTTTTACAGTTAATGTCACCATATTTACTACATATAACAAAAACATAATTAAAGAATACATTGCAAATTTAATGTAAAAAATAACGTGCTATTGAAAAATTGCCATTGGCTGGTTTAAATGGCCCCTTAACACACTGTGTTACATTCACCATTCTGCCTATGTTTGAACATCTATATTCTTTTAATTCTTCCCCCTGTTCATCTTTATGAAGTTAAAAAGCTGAAATTTTACTATCGATACCGGTGAGATTCTGACTGAATTATTACACCCACATGAGAATTATTATTCCACACAGGCAACGCCTGATAATACTTTTGAATTTTTATCCTTCTTGGACTAGCGATATATAATCAATAAAATGTTATTCATCTCTGATGTAATATATATTTATATTGGTAACTCTCAAGAGGGTTAAATCCAGTTCTTATCTACAAAAAATTTAACAAACACAAACTATTGTTGATAAAACTTTGTTTATATTAGGATGCATATTAAATTTATTCTAGTGATTTTATATGAACTAAACACGTCATTTTATTTTTGAAAAAAAAATTTAACTTAAACCTATTTTATTAATTTTAATGATAAAGAAATAAGTAAAACGGCAAATGTTACAGAGTATGTTAAATGATTAGCAGCCAATGCCAGGTATTAAGGTTTGTAAATGTATAATCTCATCATAAACACACCTCTACACTTACTCTCATACAAATACATACAATCGCACCCTTTTATTTTACCATAATTTAATATGTTTGATTTTTATTTAGAAACTTCGCTGTTCTGTCTTTAGACCGTATCTTTTTTTATGTAATTATATCATTGTTGACTGTTTGTTTCTGTAAAATAAATAAATAATATATTTTGTACAGCAAATATAAGACCAACCAAAGAGTCTTAGTAAAAAGTAATGCTTTTCGACGGCCGATATGAGCATTAACCTTTTGCTAAAAACGTACTGCAGAAATAAAAAAAAATATCGCCATAAAGGTGTGAAACTAAAATATTTTTTTTTTTTAAACTTTTGAAGGCATAATTTAAACTGGATTTAAAAAAAATACCGCTAAATTTGTTTCATAAATCATTGAATTTTTTCAAAAACAAAAATTTAGAATTACGCTTCAAAAACATTTTTACTTAAAAATCTATTATTTTGAAATTATTCGATCTATTTTTACTTAAACACATTTTTTTCATTATTTGTGCGCCAATATACTCGATTTAAGTCTTAATTTTAAGAGGCGTATTCTGCCGGTCGAAAACTACATATATTATATTTTTATCCGAAGTAGGTACCTTAGAAAAAATACCTTTTATTTAATGTTAATTTACTCATTTTTTTTATTGCGTGATTTTGAATAAACGTCCTTTTAAAATGGCAAAATCGTACGATTAATTTTCTTTTTATTACCGGTTTAAGACTATACTATAATTTCTGGAAGCCTGACATTAGTTGACCTGACTTTGTCCATTAAATATTTGAACTTTAAAATATATCTGGTATTTTAGAAAACACGATTTATCATACAAAAAAAAAAACCTTATTGGCACAAAAAGTTTATTGATTGTTAATTATTATTATTTGATTTTTAATGGAACCAATTTTTTTTTTCAGAACGGTGTCATCGAAGACAATGACTTCTCGGAGCTGGCGATAGAAGATCCGGAGAAGACGATAATTCTAGAAGCTTCTAAATCTCTTCCTCTGAAGATAGACGAGGTGATGTCACTTCCTCCAGTAGCCGATAACCACAATAACAACGTATCAAGTAAAGATCAGGAAGCGGAGCCAGACCCTCAAGCAGTTGATAAGTGGCTTAAGTCAATTGGTAATTAAATTACAATTTATGATAATATAATAAACTTTTATAAGATTCAATGCCATATATTTTTTACTAACACAATCAAAATTATCGTATTTTAAGCTTTTTTATACTTTCAACGCATTATTTCTCCCACAACTTTCGTTCATTTGAATTTTTTTTAAAGCTTGGAAGGAATAATATTTATTTTCATCATCATCATCATTCCATTTCTGCACCTAATAGTGCATAGGACATTGCATCGGTACACTAATCGCAGCGTATCTTGATCATTTTGTAACATGAAAGTAAGATAAAAAATTTCACGCTTCAGGTACCAGTCCAGGTACTATGAAATATTTTTAGTTTAAAAACTCCCTTTTAAATTAATATTTCCTATCAACCATGGCGGGAATCGAACCCGAGACTGGCATCTGAAGCGTAAGACTTATCATCTTATCTTCTTGTAACAAAAATGATCACGTTACCCTGCGATTGATGTACTAATGCAGTGCTCTATCCACCATTAGGTGCGGAAAGGGAATGATGATGAAATGTCGGTGAATTTTTTTCATTTTATTTCCTAACTTTTTGCGTCGAAGTGCTTTTGTTTTGCTGGATATTGTTTCATTTGTTCATTTTTCATAGGTCTTGAATGCTACCAAGATACCTTCAGAAAGCACCTTTACGCTGATATGGAGAGGGTGCGAAGGATCTGGGAGGTTGAACTGACCGCTGTACTGGAGATACAGAGGGTAGGACACAGAAGAAGAATTCTGGCTTCAGTGGCCGGAAGGCAAAATGGACCTACAACAAATATGGAAGACATTAAAACTGATCTCAACAATCTGGTAAGAACTAAAATAAATCTTTAAAAATATTTTCCTAATGAGGATGTTTAGCGTTTTTTTTGTGTCCGTGTCTTGGGTCTAAAAGGGTCAATGTTGAATGTATTTTTTTTTCCGACATTTTGTAAAGGTTTGATGTTAATAAAAAAATACGCATACTTGAAAACAAATATATAGATATTATATTAATATTTAGGAATAAATACTTTTTTAATACACGCGAATTCACGAATTCGCGAATTCAAAATCAAACTGTGTATCATGATTATTGTATTTTGAATACAGTATCATTTAAAGTGTTGTTTATTATACCATATATTAGATCCATCTATTTATTAAACTTTCGTAATTTGGTGATTAAATTCAAGCCGGTGTCACAAAAAACTAAACTTTTAACTTTTTTTAACTTAAAACAGAGATGAAGAACATTTAAGAGAAGGTAATATAGAAGTCTAGGCATCTACAGGGCTAATGACCTGTCAATGGCTGGTTAAAGTAGTTTAAAAAAATGAAAAAAAGAAATTGAAAAAATAATATTTTCAGGCCTGCCTAGTATGTAGGTGAAATAATTCAATTAGAAGAATCTCACCCGCATAAATAAAGGTTTCAGCTCTTTAACTTCACAAACATCAATAGATGAAAGAATTGAAGGAATATAGATGTTCAAATATAGGCAGAATGGTGAATGCCAGCCATTGACAGGTCATAAGCCTTACATAATTTTCAGCTTACGTATAAGGGATCATTTAAACAAAGCATTTGGAAATTATTTGGAGATAATTATTTTAATTATCATCTTGATGGAAAAATAATGTAAAAGTCTTACATTGCAGAATAGAAACTGTCATTAAAATCTTATAATAATATCCATAAATTTCACACAATTACATATCGCTAGCCCAAAGCAACAGTTAGATATCTCTAAAGAACCTATTCTCAGATAATAATCGGACTTTGAGGTGTACGGAGGGTCTGATGGAATTCAATTATTCAAAGTAGATTGGGTCTGATGGAATTCAATTATTCAGAGTATTATGAATATTATATTTTCACATAGGTTAACTATCTAACTTCAATATTTTATCATTTGAAAACATTAATTCATTTAAGTTATTAACATATCTGCATGTGTATATCAAAATCGGAAATTTCGGGTTTATCTCACTGTTGCTTTGGGCCAGCGATATTCTAATCGCAAATTAAAGGATGTTCGATTAAACTTATACATCATTGTATGTTTCAATAATTCATCTTAATCCTCCTTCGCACCTAATGGTGCATAGGGCAGTGCATTGGTACACCAATCGCGAAGTATCTTCGTCATTTTTGTTACATGAAGGTAAAATGATCAGTCTTACGCTTCAGGTACCAGGCCAGGACTATGAAATATTCAAGTGTGAAAACACCCTTTAAAATAAGTATTTCATATAAACAAAGTCCTCTTGTATGATAGGCAACCGCGCTGACCATAACACTTCTAGGCCGGCTCAATAATTATAATGATATAAAAAAATTATATTATTTATCTTTGTATCCAGGACATTATTATTTATATTTTAAGTTTGGGAGATGTATTTTGTACATTTTCAAGATATTTTTTTGTATTCTGAGAATGTAACTGTTTCTTAGTAATTAAAATCAGCAAATAACAAAATATGGCCTTAATTCTCCAATGATCCGACCCGTCTTTGTCGTATTGTTAACTCAAGACAAAATCTGGACTTTTTTTGTTTCAATTTAATCGAGCACTAAATAAATAGTCCACATCTTGTCTTGATGTCCTTTATGTTTGTCTAAGTTTTTTTTTTTTTTTTTTTCAATGTTTTTAACTGTTTTTATATTGTTATATTTATCCATAAGAATTGTATAAATGGGCAATGTCCCCAAACAAATAAATAAAAGAAAATTGAAAAACTTAAAAAATGATCATTTTGTAAAATACATTTATTCAAATAATTTTAGACACTATCGCAGTATTTAGGTGTCACAAAAAACTAAACAAACATATTTTTAAATACAATTTTAATAATTCATTTTCAGCTTACGTATAAGGGATCATTTAAACAAAGCATTTGGAAATTATTTGTAGATCATTATTTGATTTATCATTGCTTTTATAATTATTTTTGTTTTATAATAAGGAGCTTGGTGACAGATTGTGTAATAATTTATCAGCATTTAGATGTATTAATTGATTGTTTTAATGTTTATTCATGTTCAAAAACTTACTGTGATTTAGTTATTTAGATCACCTTTTGTTAATTTTAATAATAAGATATTGTTTTAATCCATAGATTTTGGAAATAATGTCGCTTGCAGAAAAACCTACGATGAAGGTTAGGATAATTTAAGGTCGTGCTAATTTCTGAAAATTTTCTAACTAAAAGCACATTTTGAGGTGGATTGTGGCAAATTTATTAACATACATTTATCTCATTTCACACTTAATTATATTATTCGTTCATCCCATAACTTGCAAAGCGTATACAATTAGAAAACGGTAAATTTTGGCATAAAAATTCTTATTTTGTGTGCATTGTGACTTGCTATTGCTTTTAAAAAAAATTGCTTCCGATTTTACTATTTTTTGGAGTAAAGTTTGTAATAAATAAAGAAAAGTTCTTTTGTTTCACCAACTGCTTTAAAAAGACTGCTTTGTTCGCTTTCCGACTGGGTCGTTTTTATGAAAATTAAAACATCAGATTAGTCACATTTACAAATAAGCAATTTAAAATTAAATAGCAATTAAAATAATTTGTAATTTATTCCAGCAAAGAGGGAAAACATTTTCGATGAGAGATGTAGAAGTCCATTTACTAACACGGGGTTTATGTGACCTATCAGTGACTTTCACTAACTTGTATAAAAACAAATATAACCCACTTATATGTTTATAATTATGTATAAGCCACTTTTATTTTGAGTTACACTTCGACCGGTTTCGAGGTTACTACCTCATCGTCAGGAATTGAACTAACTTATAATTACACGCGTTGCTATTTTTATTATAAAATATCGTATAAAAGAGACAGAAACATGAAAGAAAGAGTAAATCATCCATAAATCTTCTAATCATCCTTCATCACATAACCTTTTCTGCTTTCCATTATATGATACATCGTCTTACTTCAATACCAGTAAATAAAAATAATTTTGACTTAGAATTAAATACTAAAAAGAGTACTGCTTTCAATAACGGTTATGAACCAAATTTAATTGATAATATTTTGAATAAAAAACTTAAAATAAACTGTATGAAAAAATACTTATATAGTTCCCAAAATTTTTCTAACAATAATGAGAATTGACGTAGAATTTTGTACATTAATTTGTTTTATAATAATATTGCTCTAAGTTTACCTAACAATATTAGGCCAGCTTTTTATACTTTTAATAACATAGGTAAAATATTATCAAATTGCAAAGATAAGGATGATAAATCAAATCATTCTGTAATTTATAAATTTAATTGTTTAAATTGCCCAAATTTCTATATTGGAAAAACTTCACGTCAATTTAAAGTTAAAATCAAAGAACATATATGTCTCAGTAATAATGATTTTTCAGAATTCGCAAATCATCTCATATCCGAAAACCATGATTTTAATCAAGAAACGGGTGTAGAAATTTTGCATGTCAATATAAATGGTTTTCGTCTAGACAATTTAAAACGATTAGAAATTAGTTAAGTCACTAACCAAAAACTTAACTTTGAGTCTTCTTTTAAAAATATTTCCGTTATGATTCATTTAATCTTCTTTCTCTCTATTTATTTAAATTTTCTGTCTCTTATATACATTTTTTTATAATAAAATAAGAACGCGTGTAATTATAAGTTAGTTAAATTCCTGACGATGACGTAGTAACCTCGAAACCGGTCAAATTTTAACTTAAAACTAAAGTGGTTTATACAAATCTATAAACACATAAGTGTAAAATGTCATACCACAAATTGAAAAAAGTTTTTTACAACAATAATAAAAATATAACAGTTGAAAAGGTGTTTCCAGGCATTGCCGAGTGGGTAAAATAATTCAGCTAGATAAATTTCACCTACGTCAAAAAATATTTCAGCTCTTTTATTTCGCAAAAGCCAACAAATGGAAAAGTTGAGGAAATACCGGCGTATTAACACATGCAGAATTGCCATTTAAAAAAATATTTTTTTTACAGCTAATGACATATCATAAACTTGAAACCGATGACAGCTCATGCCTAAACTTCCATATTTTCTTCTCAAAAACGTTTTCCCTCTTTGTTGTGATAAATTTTAAACTTAATTACTCCCGATGGAGTAAATATAGCCTCAGCAACGAACATTTATACGTTATAAAAAAAATATTTGTTCATTTATTTATTTCAAATTACGTTTTCATACATGCTCACCAACATTTTTAGGCTGTGCTCGTTTTAAGCCATAATAATTAACAATAACAAAATATTTGGAAATTACATATGTAATGCAAAAAAAATAAAAATATAATAACAATTCAAATATAAGAAATAACAATATTACAAATTTAAAGAAATCAACGCATAAAAGTTAAAGTTAAAGACACGACAAAAAATGATAATTTTAGCCTCACTTCTTATATTTTTTTAAATAAACTGGGTCACAAATATAAAAGACAATAATTTATTTTCCAGATAAACTTTTTATTAGGTTTCACAATTAAAATAAAGGTTAAAGTGATATTAAAAAATAAAACAAAATAACAAAATACTGAAAAAGGAAATGAAAATACGGATAAGAAAAGAAATTAAAAAGAGAAACAAATTAAAATGAATTATTTAATTTACTGAATTAACGTGTGCGAAAAAATCACTAATCAAAATACTGTTGATTAAACCGAACCGTGTTCACATGTTCAAATTTACAAATATCCTCTTTTTTTCTTTTTTGTTTGGTTTTGTAGTAAATTGGCTTTCATCCCTTAAGTTTGGCACTTGCGGGCGAGGGGTGTCATAACTCAACTAACTAGAGTTATTACCGCTGTATAGGATGGGTGGAATACTCTTGTATGCACTTTGTCACCTTTTGTCAGCTAGTTGCCATTGAGATGTGGCAATTATATCGCTGCGCTGCGAATATCAAACACTAGGACTTTGGAACACAAAAGCAATCGAGAACCTTTTTTTGTAATTTTTTTGCTAATAAATTCACATGCATTTTTTTGTTTAGCTTATATTATCGTGTCAGGGTGGTGGGTAAAATACTGTTTTTTGTAAAGCGCAATTAAAAATACTAAAAAAGATAATCGGGATAAGGCTGTAGTCTCGTAAGACGAACGCAAAATAAGGAAATCATACGATTTGCCATTTTAAAACGAATGTTTTTTTTTTAATCGTGCAAAAATAAAAAAAAAAACATAAATTAGGAAAAAACTATATTTTTCAAAGGTATTTCTATTAAAAAAATATACTTAAAAGTTTTATGTAACTAAAATAAAATTACCTTTAGACCGGCAGATTACGCCATTTCAAATTTAGACTGAACTTAGGTATCTGGGATCTCAATAAAGACTATGTTTTGAACCAAAATTTGTTGCAATAATTTTAAGATAATAAGTTGAACATGAAAGTGGCCGAAGTTAAATTTTAATTTTTAGGTTT
Organism: Micrasema longulum; assembly: GCF_059751315.1. Taxonomy (NCBI): domain Eukaryota; kingdom Metazoa; phylum Arthropoda; class Insecta; order Trichoptera; family Brachycentridae; genus Micrasema; species Micrasema longulum. The sequence continues at coordinate 206,920 of NW_028278824.1, forward strand.
CGAAAAGAATTACAAGCATTTAAAATTACATACATTTTTGTGACATTTTCTTTTATTTCTATGTGAAATTATACCTTCGGTAATAATTTCAAAAAAAAAAATGAAATACTTTAGTTGAATCTTTTTTTGTAGAATTGTATTCTCTTTTTTTTTTAACAACACAATTTTGATTGTAATATTTAATTTATAACAACATCTTATTTACGTTTTTATGACCTTCAGACCTGGCTTTATCGTTTTCGGTGTTCAACTTATTATCTTCAAATTATCACAACAAATTTTTGTTCAATACTTAGTCTTTATTGAGATCCCAGATACCTTAGTTTAGTTTTAATTTGAAATGGCGTAATCTGCCTGTGTAAAAGTAATTGTATTTTAATTACATAAAACTTGAAAGTATATTTTTTAACAGAAATACCTTTATTGTTTTCATGTAATTTATGTTTTTTTATTTTTTTAATACAGCGCGATTGAAAAAGAACATTTATTTTAAAACTGCAAAATCGTAAGATTTCCTAATTTTGCGTTCGTTTTACCAGACTTCAGCCTGAAGCCTAAAAAATAATAAACAAACCAGTCAAAACCAGCTGTCGAATTCACATTTCTGCGTTTTACTAACTACCAAAAAAGTTTTAAAAATTGAGACATGTTGGGGGTTAACATAAGTTTTGTCCGTTTTTTTCGAAATGAAAGGACACAACAAAAAAAAAGTTTAACAGATTAGTCAACAATGTATTCTCCTTTATTATTTTACGATTAATCAGTCAATAATTCATCGCATCTTCACCGTATATTGCGCAAATATCGCGAGCAGCCTTGGCAGCTTTATGGCCTCGATTGAAGGAGGGGTTGAAAATGTTTACTTTTCTCTACTTGATATTCCATTTTGAAGGCTTGTAATCAAATCAAATATTATGTGTAACGTAAAAGCTAGCACAATACCTCGTAGAACAGATTTTCTTTCGAATGAGATAACCTTTACCATTTTTTATGAATTTTATTGCTCTTTTTTTAATAAAAAAAAAAACCGACACAACAAATGCTAACATCTAATATTATTATTTATTACTGGATTACCATATTTCGGCACAAAGATGCCAAAGCTACCAGATTACAAATAGCTATTTCTAGCAGCTTTTCTGCAATTAACAATACAGTGCGCTTTTCACAAAAGGTGCGGAAGTAAATAGGATGACAATTAATTATGAAAATAAAATTTCATAATATTTCTTTTACATTTTCTCCGCCTCATGTTCAAATCTTCAGCGTGATGGCAGACTTGAATTATTAATATCTCACTGTCTACCTAGTGGTTTAATGTTTAGCGCGTTTGCCTACCATGCGAGATCTCGGGTTCAGTTCCCGACATGATTGACATAGTAAATGTATTTTAAAAAGTGTTTTTAAACTAGAATACTTCATAGTCCGTTGACTGCCATCCCAAGCGTAAGGCTGACATATTACCTTCAAGTAACAAAAAAGGTCAAGGCGCGCCGCGATTGGTGTACCAATGCGATGCCCTATGCACCATTAGGTGTGGTAAAGGGAATGATGGTAATGAGACTGGCAATTGAAGCATAAGACACATCGTCTTACCTTAATGTACCAAAATGGTCAATAGGTTGGTGCACCAATTTTGTTTTTATTTTTAAAAAGTTTACGATACCTTCCCATATGCAGTTACAGGGGCACATTCAATTTCTATTGCACCCCCGTCAATAAATGAATCCTCCCCTGTGCGACACCTTTTGTTTTCACCTCTGCTTACCTCCCTTCCCTCCACTTCACACGTGCCTTACTAAAGGTGGGTAATTAAAAAAGACAGAATTTATATTTCGAATTGAAAATAATTGGTAAGGGTTGAACAACAAATAATTAAATATTAGTTAATATAATTTTTATGTTATCACGACTTTTCTATATCTACCGGTCTCGTGACGTACCCGCCTCTTTGCCAGGAAATTAATTACACTAACATGCAAACTCCATTATATACCCTCACCATAACAGATGCACAAAAATATAAAACCAACGTGCTGATAGGACACATGCTATTGTGCTTCCTATTTCAGGTTTTCCCGGGAAAAACATTCCAACGTCAAATTATTTTTACCTTAATGTTAACACTTTGTATCCCGGAGCCATGTAAACACGTGATTATATAACCACGCGTTGTGTTCCGGTCTCGTGTTTTCACGTGGTTTACCAGCTGTTCGAAAAATTGCATTTTATTGACATCTAGTTTCTTTTATTATTACTTTTTCGCTGCTGGTAAACTACGTAAAATCACGGGACCGGGACACAACGCGTGGTTATTATAATCACGTGTTTACACGGCTCCGGGATACATAGCACAAAAAAGGAGTGAGACCCTGTAGATATATGTGCGAACATTGCAATGTGGCTCTCCATAAAGGCCCAATGTTGGCAAAACTATCATACAAAAATGACTTATTAAATTGATCTAAATAAACATGAGAAGCTACAATTGATTTAACCCAGTGTTTTCATAAGTATGACACGTTTAAGAAACCCTTAAAAAAGCATGAAATTTCATAAAAATGGGCCGGGCACAGGGTAAATTCCATGTGTATTCGGCCGGTACTCAAAGTGTTAATAAAGGTTTTTACTATTTTTCGTTATTGAATTATATCCTTTGTTGGAAAATACAATTAAGTGGTAAAAAGTACATGCTTATTCAAATTCATTGTAGGTACATAATATTTGATGAAAGATCAGAGTAATAATTCACTAGAGAATCCCTTTAGCTCAATTGCATAGAACAAGAGCGTTCCAAATATTTGGTTTGGTTTTTAGTTAAACAACAAACGTGTTACGGACGGTTTCAGTTTGCACTTGTAATTCTCGATCCGAGTTCCTATGGCCCGTGGTATTGCTGTAATTTGTATCTACCTTAATGGTTTTTCTCCATATGGGCGACTCTATCAGCCAGTTTCGTGTTATTGTGTTATTATCCTAAGATTAAAGAAGTAAGTCATTGACACATTTATGTTCATGCGGTCACAAGAAGAGATCCCAGCAGAAGGCTCGTACAAGGATTTCATATAATTTAAATTTTTTTATACCAAAAACACGTACGGCTTTCGCACAGAGAAATTTCTCATTTGTTGCTCCACGAGTGTTTAAGGTCCTGGATGATCATATTTAGTTCTCGAAAACGAAATTTTTGGTTTTTATCTAAGGGAAGAGACCATTGCAGGAGACTGCTGCGAGACATTTCATAGATTTTTAAACTATTAAGCATGTTGTCCAGGGGTTTATTAAAATTTATGTTAATGTTATAATTGATTTTTTTTGGTATTCATTTATAATATGCATGCTTCCACTTTCCATTATGTTGTATCCCAACTCAACATACAATTCTTGACCTCATTGAGTTAGGGAAATGTTTTATTTTTGTAATATGTATGTTTATATAAATAAATAAAAATAATTAAAACTTAAAAAAACTTTAATAAATAACCAAGCAGCTTAAAATTAAAATTAGCTATTTAAATAAGTCTTCTGGTAGATTTTTTACTTGAAAAAAAAACGAAAAAATACATTCATTTTTTGAATTTTTGTTTCTTCATTTAAAAATATTTCATTTTAGCTACTTATTTATTAAAAACACTAAGGGTGTTACAAATCAGAACCTTTAAATTTGTTTAATGAAATAATTCTTAGTTGTAGCTTAACAATAATCTTTAAAGTGTTTATTTTAAATTTAGGCATCCCTGATTTGCAAGTAGGTTCTATGAACAGAATACGCGGATTATTCTGTGAAAATAAGCCATTTTATGGTGGTGAATAAGCCTTTTCAATGCCGAAAATAGGCTTTTCACTGTAAACAGGGAGGCTTATTGTACGAAGCTTTTTCAAAACGGATGCGCGAGCTTTAAGTACTAATGAAAAAGACAGTTTGAATAGCAGTAGGTGTATATTTTGACTGTACTAACATTATTTTTAAGTAATGAGACTGCTTTGTTTCTTTGTTAGCCATTTTTTCAATAGAATCGCTGTTTGAATGTAGTCGAGTGCAATTATATTATACAATTTCGAGGAACTCTCTTTGTTAATTACTGTGATTGTAAAAATGCATTTTTGGGATAATTAATGCATAACCAGTCCACATACATATGAGAAAATAAATTAAATAATTTTCATTGGTTTTCCGCTTTTATAATTTAAAAGAAGACTTTTTCAAATAATAAATATTTGTGTATTTATTATTAATATTTTCTTGACGATTTTTACTCTTTTTTTAAATTTATTATTCAAAAATATTTACAAAATAGTCTTAAATTAAAGTCCTGCTGAGTTGCATACATACAACTCGTTAGCAGGTTCTTATAAATTACATCGATTATTTACACCCTACATTACTAATAATTTAATAATTTAATTTAATAACTTTTAAATCATGTTAGAAAAGAGAAATAACTTTTAACATTTCCTTCATTCAAACAATTTGTGGTGATGGTTTCAGATATTTTTTTATTTAGAAAAGTAAATTAAAATTATTTCAAAAAATTTTCTTTTCAAACAATATCCCTAGATAGTAGGGTTCTTTTTTATTTTCTGTTCTTACTTTGTTCTAACATAATATCTATTTAAAAAAATACACTTTTTGCTTACAATTCTCATAAACGTAATTTAGAAATTCAATATTAGGTGGTTCGGGATTTATATAATAATAATAATACCAGTGCCTGAATGTTCAGTCTGTTTCATTTATGTTTTCGTTTTTTTTATAGCAGAAAAACCTACAAAACCTCAAAGCTGATGTAAAAGACATACCTGTGGTAGAAAATATACTCGCTCTACCGCAAAACCCGACAGTACCTCAACAGAAATCTCCATCAATTCTGAACCCAGCCGTGGCAGCACATAACTTAAAAATTACCGGCGACCAGAACCAAAATACTGGGACATTGAAAAATAACGCTGTTCAAAACTCTTCGGGACCAACGTTGGTACCATCTGGAGGAGGTGAGACCCTGAAGAGAAGCCATAAGAAGAATAGACCGCCACCACCACCAACTACCAGAGGCGCAGATCTTGAAATAAGAGCTCCTTGTGAACTTTTGGTCGGAGTTCCTGGAGCTTTGAAGACTCAGTGGAGACATCAACCTTTAGTGCTTGTTACAAGTTCTGTTATGTATGTTGCAAATGTAAGTGACCAGCTTGTTCTAACAATAGAGTCTGACTCTTCCAATCGTGTTGTTTATTTATTTTCTTAACTTTTTGTTTGTTTGTTACAGTATTTAGGATCAACGGTTGTGAAAGAATTAAGAGGTACTGAATCAACTCAAAAATCAATTCAGAAACTTAAGAAGACTAATAGTGTACCGAGTGCACTGCCTGATATTATTTTGTCGATTTCATACAGAGGAGTCAAATTTTTAAATACTATAACGAGAGTAATTATAAAATTTCTATACAATTTATATTTTTTTCCCCTTTTATTATTTACTGCAATCTTAAATAAATGTTTATGTCTTTTTAGGAACTTGTGTGTGAACATGAAATAAGAAATATTCATTGTGCTTGTCAAGATGCTGACGACTTAACACATTTTGCCTATATTACCAAAGACAACTCTACGAAGAGTCATTACTGCCATGTTTTCTGTGTTGCAACTATGGTAAGCCGTCTTTCATGCCTTTTTTCAAATAAAATATCTATAATTTTTCATAAGTAATATTTATTACGTTATAAGATCATCAAAAAATAATTATCTGCCTCAATCATTCGGTAAGTTTGTCGCCTTGCGCCAGGAAATTCATTATTTACCTAAGTATTTTTATAAGCATATTTGCGCTTTAAAAGTAATATTTTCTGCTATCAAATAGGAATTTATAGATTTTTTGGGTACATTTTTTTTAACAGTAAGTTTTACACGTTTAATTTAATTTATTGATTTTTTATGTTTTACAGGATCAAGCAACTGAAGTTATTCTAACCTTAGGTCAAGCTTTTGAAGTTGCGTATCAAATGGCTTTAAGGGATTCTGCTCCCAAAATTAACCCTTCATCAACAACTACTCAGCAGCAAACACGTTCACAATCATCAAATCAAATCACCCCCACACAATCCAAAACCCCAACGCACGAAAAACCATCAAATATAATATCCAAAGAAAAGCTTAACCAGGTGCACGGAAGATCTCATTCTGTGACCGAAATCAAACTGAATGGTCACCAATTAAAAGTAGCTCCTATGACGGTGTCCATCTCCAACGAAGACTTCCAAATCTCAGGAAAGAATGGAGATGTTCAGAGAAGCCCCAGAACTCCGTCTTCTAAAGCGCCCATTGCTCTCGCAGAAGAGCTTTAATAGTTCCCAATTCGAACTGATGTAACAAAAAATGCCTCATTTCAAAGACATTTTTAACATGGTTACCACATACCAGAATTTTACAAACAAAAGTAATTTAAGAACTAATCGATGTGACGTAAGAACTGACCGTAATCAAATTCCTAATTATAAATCTAACAAAGGTACCAGCATATTTATTTGATCAAATATTTATAAAATCTGGTTATTTAGTTTCACCTAAATAATTAAGTTATTTTTAAATATGGGTAAATTGACGAATATTTAAAATATACAACCAGGTTGTTTTGGACCCTGAGTTTATGATTTCCTAATTCTTGTACAAATAAAATATACATATGTTTGAATAGATGTAGTAAAAAAATAATGGATTTGTGATGTTTTTTTTAAAATAATAATTAGACACAGAACGCAGCTCAAATATTGTACGACTATAAAACTATTTATTATTAAATATACCAACATATTCAAAGTATTCAATTCAATGCGTTAAACGTTTTGATTTGAATCTTGTGTATTATTTGATTAAATTATTGCTTTTGTTATTTGTATTTTAGGCTAAATGTAATGCCGCAGGCTTTATTGGACATTATATTTAGGCGTAAATTAAGCTTTTGTCATATTTAAAAATTTGTGCTAATATTTATACATTATGGCATTACAATACCAAATATATTTAATTGTATAGATGTAAAATATTCCTAATAAACGTAGTTATTTTGTTTTTTGTTACAGGTAGGAAAAATTAAATGTTTCGTTTAATAGCAATCATTATTTTATAAAGAAGCTTTATTTAAGCTTTCTCGTGAAAATAGTGTTTGAAATTCAAATGACTGGCTAACGTTTTACACTGCACAAAATCTTTAGATGTTTAAAATATAAAACTAATACTTTTAAAATCTATAGGACTAGGTCATTTATATTGAAAATCAAATCGAAATATTTAATTATATCGTGATTAAATAACACTAAGCATCGTCTATAAGGTATCTTCAAAAAGCATGTTTTTGTATCGCCTGTTTTCTTATTTTAATTAATAGTACTTTCAAAAAGATTTTTTCAAATGTGCGTAAGTTTTCTATATTTTTTAATAATAATTACTCTATATTTGGATATATTTATTATCAAACTGGAAAAATTATTCATACGAGTGGCAAAAAATCAATACGTAAACCTTAGGGGATAAAAAAATATTAATGAAAACTTTACATCATTGATACGTTATCTAATTCAAATTCACTTCCGTTACAAAACATAATCGCTGTTTTATTTTTATACTGAAGCTTAAATAAAGATTATATTCATTTACATCAAAAATGTTCACAATTATCAATATACCTTTAATCAAGTTAACCTCTTAAAAAAGTTTAATCCAGTATCAGCCTACAAATTAAATCTTCTTGTTCATTTAAATAACTGTATGTTGTTTTTTTATGAAACATTTTAAATTATTATTTTTTTACAAAAAATATTGTTTAAATCTAATATTTTCATATGGCTATCAAAAAAATAGACTTCGATTAAAAATATTGTTTATTTAGTTTTTTTATGATAGCAAATGATAGCGGTAGAGTTTTATGAAATATGCTATGAAGATTTGTGATACTAAGTTACTAGTCTTTATAAAAGTTATCGGTTCTTCAGTATTTATATGTTTAATTGTATAATTTTAGATTAAAACAAATAAAATACATTATAAAATAAAAATATGTGTGAGAGATGACTATTAAAAAAATATTTAAGTGTATAAAAATAATTGTTTTTACCAACGGATGTATTTATAAAATGTATTTGCTGGCTGTACATATTACAATTATTTTCGTTTTAAATTATCACAAGGTTTTTTTAAATTCTGTAGTGTTATCATCAATATCTTTTATTCTGTAAAAATGAGAAAACTTTTGACGGAAAAGAAACGTTTGTATTTCCGACATTGCGCAAAGTACACCGGAACCTCTTTTTACACGGTTTAGAATTAATTATTAATGCTTAGTAAAAATTATAAATTATTATTTTCGTTTTTTTCTATTCCCACATCGCATCGCTCTTTCGCGGAGGAAGGGTATAAATAATCTTTGTTATTCTTTTTCATAAGTATTTTGTTACCATGTCATTATTTTTAATTAAATTTGGTTACAAATAAAAGTAAACTATTTCCTCTTTAAAATCCCGAATCGATTTCTATACATTCACCATTGTTATTTTTAGTTCACTTTTTGTTAGAACGTGGGTTGTTTGTTTAACTGACTAAAATAAAAGCGCTGTCCTTCCATTTGGAAGTCTTGTAGTTTATTGTATGAATTTTCGATGTACAATCTTACCTTTTTATTATTAATTACTTGGGTATAAATAAAACAATGGTGACTAACTTCACCGGAACCAATATTAAAATTAAGAAATTTATTCTGAACTGAGAATTTGTCGAGAAAGTGGACGGCCATTGCGGTTTTATTATAACCTTTCATTGCGCTCTGAACGTAGGCGCGTATTGAGTTACCAATACAAGAAACCTAAATTAATAATAACTCCTTAAAACAAAGTTTTTAAAACAAGGAAGCTCAAATCAGTTCTGGATTAGACTTAATAAAAATTCAATCTCTTTTTATTGACGGTATTGCGTGGCATGTATCCCGGGGTAAAAGAGGTTCCTGTGTAGTTATAAAATTATTGATAACACTAAGTATATCACAATTGTCTCAAAATATACAAAATAATATATTAATAGTTTAATGATGAATAGAAACAAAACTGACGTTTTTTTACACATAACTATGAACAAAAACAATTTTTTAAGAAGTTGTTTGGATTTTTTGAAGATTTTTACTTTACAATATTTTATATTAATTTTTTTGAATTTTAACTGTCTAAAAATAATCTCGTTTAAAAAAGTGCCAAAAGTATCACCATCGGTAGAGTTAAAATCATCATTACAACAATTGTCTTTTTTCAAAAAAATTCATTCTTATGATAAGTATTTGTTGTGAGTTTAAAATTATCTGTGTTAAAAACATCAATTGAAATATTTCGTTAGGTTAAGATTTGAAAAATCACCAGAACTTTTTATTATAAGAAAAATAATACATAGGTACTTCAAGGAATTACTATTTACGTACCAATGATTAACTCACATAAATAAATAGAGCTACCGATTTGCTTTACGAGGTATTAAAATGAATTAAAATTTCTGTCAAAGGTTTCGTCAAAGGTCTCAAATGATCGAAATAATTGTATCATTAGATTTCATTAATTATTTAAAACCATATTTATGATAGAAGTTTAGATTTTTTTATTGTTACAATTTACCTGATAAAAAAACACGTTAACTTTATTGCATTTCGACACCACTGTGATTGAAAAACATTTTAAACATATTAAAACATTTTAGAGAAATAAACACAGAAGTCTATGAATTTACAGAGCTTATAACCGGCTGGTTTGAGTGGCTACTTTACACACTGTATTATGTTTGCCATTCTGCCTATCTTAAACATCCGAATTTCTTTCATTCTTTCATCTGTTGTTTTTTTTGTGAATTCAATGAGCTGAAATCGTTTAATCGGCGGCCAGTCCAGGTACTACGAAATATTGCAGTGTAAAAACATTTTTTAAATAAATATTTTATGTCATCATACAAAAGATCGCACCCGAGATGCTAAGCATAGTAGGCAAATGCGCTGTCTGCTTGACTACGGGGCGAACAAATTTGATGATTTAGATTTGTATAATTCCTGGTTTAAATCGCACTTGTGACGTCCAGTTTTACTTCTTATTTTACGAAAGGCGTGGAAATTTTCTGCTATGGTCAAGCGAGTGTGTATAATTGGGTAAATTATTTGTGAATTACATGTGACATGAGTATTTTTAAAGTGTAAACTATTTACACTGGAACCTCGTTCTACACGTGTTTTTACACAGTTTTAATATAAAACGGTACGAAAATTAAAATTTGAAGATTAATTTAATTTTAAACAATGCGTAATAGTCACATATTTGCCTAACAGTGCTGACATACACCGTCGTACCACGTAAACATTTTACAGTCTTTCAATAATGCTAATGGGCATTTTGCCTACTGCATTCAAGAAATCAATTACAGAACGCTGTCTAATACGAACATCGATGTCGGCCATTTTGCAAGCGACTTCAGTGCTGCCACCTGTACACGTAGAAAGTTACTACTGCAGTAGATTGTGGATGAATGTTTGAGGAATAGCGCCGAATAATTCTTCACTTAACCAACTTTATTTAAGTAGAAAAAAAATAGGAGGCATTAGTGTTTGACTGACCTCGTACAATAAATATGATGGTGATAGTGAATAATCTGTGTTTCGAATTTTAAAATTATTTTGACGTCATAAAATATTTAAAAAAAATATATAATAAATAAATAACATTTTTTTAAAATTCCGAATTAATTTTTATACAGGGAAACCTATCCGGTGTTTTTTTTTAAGTATACGTACTTATTTTACACGGTACTATATGAAAAGTATCTCCCTTGTAAAAAGAGGTTCCAGTATATTTGTTTGTACTTTATCATAGTTTCTAAATATCCGTATTGTCCTTATAAACATTTTTAAAAAAATACAATTTTGGTTGATATTTCATTTCCCTTTTGAATATGTAATATTTAAGTATTTAAAAATATTTGTTTACTTTACAGAGCATATCGTTACGTACCTAATAATTTAAAATGTGGAAATTCGATCTGTGTTTGTAATAAGCTTGTTGTATTTTATTTTTAAACTGCTTCTTTAAAAATATTTAATCGAATATCGATATATATCTCATGAAAAGAATAAATTATTGTACAATTTATATTTGAAGCACCAAAATTGTGGTTATTCATTATGTAATTTATTAAAATTATAGTAAAATCACTTTGTTTTTAACCACTTATTATTTATTCAAATACGGTTTGGTTTCGGAACTACACGTTGTAATAATTAAGAATGGTATAGAAATCCTATTTTATAATTTGTAAGTGTCTTTAGTCTAACATACCGATGTAGGTTAGAAATCAAGCTTTTATGCCAAGTAGTATTTTGTGTTTATGGGGGGTTGAAATTCTATTATTTGCATTTGTTTTAAAATAAGACAAAAGTGGACTATAGGAAATATTTATTAATTGATTATGTATCGTTTTTTTAAATTTCTAATTTCTGAAATCATAAAAAATATAAAAACGGTAAATAATAAATAAACCATATTTTCTCTAGTCCACTTCTGTCTTAAGAAGCACAAATTACCATATTTCAACCCCCCTTTATCTTTACTCCATACACTCACAAATCAAAATACTGCTTGACATTTAAAGGCCTGACTTATTACCTCAATTCAAAGTATTGGATCAATTTAGTATTTAGTAGACTAACTAACTAACTAACTAACCATCACGCCATTTCCCCAGAGGGGTAGGCAGAGAGGATAGAACGCCACACCACTCTGTCCTGGCACACTTCCTTTGCTTCCTTCACATTCATACATCTTCTCATGCACGCACGTCGATTATTCCGACTTTTCCATGACCACTTTCAAGAATTTGTTGTACTTGATCATGCCATGTCTTTCTCGGCCTTCCTCGACTTCTACAACCAGACACATTCGCATCATAAATCTTTTTAGCCGTTCTTTCATCATTTATTCGCTCCACATGACCGAACCATCGCAAAAGACCTTTTAGTAGACAATGTTAAAATTATTGAAACAATAGTATTCATGACCTTAAGAAGGTAGCTGGCGTCACTTTGAAACCGGTCAGTAACTAAATGTATAGTAAGTGGCTAAAAATAATAGGTTTTCTTTCAATTATAATAAATTATTGCTAATTTAAAAAAAAAAGTTTACGCAATAATGTTGTATTTTTTACTTTGAGAATGATATTATATTATATGAAATTGTAACGTGTTGTATCAAAAGTAACTGTTTTTTAGTATATGACATTATGTAGATTACGAAATTTTATGTAAATGGTGCATTCTTTATGTTATGATTATGACTAAAAGTCTTAAATAAAATTAATTAATTACCATACATTTAATTATAATAATTGGATAAATGTGCGATTTTTTGATTGGATAGAAAATTAAAACCGAATGTAACTTCCAAAGCAACTGCCAAAAATAGGAATTAAATGTTTGAAAAATACAGGATGTTCGCGAAAAAAATTCCTACTTTTAAGAGTACAATAAAAGTTTTGTTAGTTTTTATGTTCTTATATTTATAGACTCATTGTATCGGTATCTAGTGATGCATATTTCACAGTATTTGCATTTCAATCGTAGTGTATCTTGATGATTTTTGTTACCTGAATATTAAAGTACAGTCGGTCCAAGGCATTGAAATATTAGAATGTAGAACCATCTTTCTAAGCGCCCTTGAAGTGATTTTTCAAAAAATTGCGTTAAATAAAATATCTATAGTAAAACATACTATGATCATTATTCTACGTCCACCGAGCCAGGAATCAATGATATTACCTTAAAAATGGTAGGCAAAAGCGCCAACTACCACACAAACTGAGAGTAGCTGGCCATCGAGTCGTTATCTCTCACTCGTCTAAGGCTCTAAGTTCTACTGTATTTTTCATCCGCCTGGTCACAGAACAATAATATTGTTTGATTACAGAATTTGGATTTTATTATAGAAAATAATTAACGAGTAATGTTTACCGCGGAGATGTATAAATACATTTTTTCAGCCATATTTGGCCATATTATTCATTACGAATATAAGGTAGATGCCTAAAAAACTTAATCAACTAGCGTTTTCGGTTGGTTGAAATATAAAAAAGCGCGCCAATGTCCATATTACATACCTACGTAATTTACTGTACGAATAGATAAATATAACAAAAAATGTTTCTAGGTGCAATAAATTTTAACAACTACGTAAAACATTAAAAAATATCTCCAACTAACGTGCAAAAGAAAATCGCATCAATTAATTTATTTAATTTTGCAATAAAAAAATACTCGCGATTTGTAGGTCGAAATTTTTTTGCGGACATCCTATACTTAAATTAATTTCATTCTAAAATTAGATGATTTCGAAATCAATTAAATATAAGACAATTATTATATCACTGATTATATAAATAATAATTGTAAATTTAATATTAAAATGAGACTATTTTAAGCTTTTCTGGCTTATCAGCGACTTGAAATGTTTTTGGTAATTTTTTATCAACCCAACAGAAATATTTGTATGTTTATACTGCATTTTTCACAAAGGCATTTACGTAATATGACAAAAATCAAATTAATTTATATCCGCTATCATTTTATTACATTTTATAATCTACAGTAATCATTATCGATTTACCTTTTTGATATTGATTTTGCTTTAGGGATTCTACCCCATTAGATAATTGTATTAAGTAAACTATCTTGATTATTCATAGATTTATTGCCTACCCGTATAATTTATTAAGTTGCCTTAAGTATTCAAAGTTTCCATCAATGTTATTTTATTCGTTACGACATTGCTATTTTCTTTTTTATAATTATATTATATTGGAAAATAATGTAAATAAAAATGTTACAAACTATGAAATATTTCTTTTTATTTTACTCCAGAATTACAAGTTAATTATTAATGTATTCGAATGAACTTATAGTTACAATACTATCTTATTTAGATTAAACTTATAGTGGCAAATTTTATTTAAATATTTTATTTGAATGTCTCAAAAATTAAACTATAAATTGAGATTTGTATTAACATTGGAAGACATAGGTAAGTCCGTAAGTGGTTATTGGATAATTATTTTTAAATATATAATTATTAGTTGAAAACTGCCGCAAATTGTGAAAATTAAGGTAACGCATTTATTTATTTATTTACGGTTCCATGAACCTTTTACATAATTACAATAAAACCAGTGAAAAAAAATACAACAAAAAATAAAATAATATTAAAAAAAGAACAAAAACATCGAGAAATGTATACAATGATAAACAGTATCTATATGTCAAAAAAATATTACATCTGTAACAAATATAAATTATTACCTTTATAAAAGAAAGGTAAATAAAAGAAAATAGCAGTTTTTAAAATAGAGAAAGAGAAGAAGAAAAAAAAGAAAGTCCTTTAAAAGGAAAGTTAAAAAGTTTACACAGGACTTGATCATCAGCGGCGTGGCATAAAATAAATCTAAATCATCACAGTATTGATTTGCAAGTCGCTGCATGCGAGTAATCATACTAATTTACAAATAAAATAAAAATACGAAGATAATTAAATGTTATATAGTTATATATGGAAGCAGAAGATATAACCTTGGCAAACCCCTTGTTATCGATGTTATGTCTGAAGTTACAGCAAAGGGCAAATATCCCATTAGGCAGCCCTTAATTAATTACATTGGGATGATTATCCAAATTGGGCCCCCTCAATTTCGAACAGATAAAAATATTTGACAGGACAAGTGGTTAGATCTCCCTATGACAAACAAAAACAGGGACCCTAAACTCTAGACATAGAAAAACCTCGTAAATAATTCATCCCTTCATTAAAAACAAGTTATGTTTATTATTTTGATTAATTTTTATAATACCATTAAGAAAAATTAAATAAAACAACTTTGTTTTAATTACGATGAATAAACGTGTTTTAAATACATAATTTATTGTATCATTTTCGTTTTTCCTCGAGGTCGCTGTGCGTTAAACATTTTAACACGTCATAAAGCTACAAAACGCTCAAGATTTTTATTTTCTGTAATACTTCTATGTTGACAGATAAAATAGAAAATTACAAAAGTAAAATTAACTGATCAGCAAATAAGCGCCTCAAATAACAACCCAACTATAAATCAAATTATTTTCATATACATAATTACAACTTTAATTTCTGTTCAGGTGGACGAAGAATACAGTTCTGTATCTCCCTAAAGCACGGTAAGCGAATGCGCTTACCACTACTCAACAATGCGGACTTATCACCACTTGATTTCCATGTTCAGGATTTTTTACCCGTGATCAGCATATCATAAATCACTCATACATTATATAATACTATAACACAAAGAGAACTGTATTAATCGTCGTAAAATGTAGTTTTATAGCGGCAGTAAAAATATTTGTCGGCCTCGTGATGTAATGGTCAGCGCGTTTGCCTACCATGGGAGAGGTCTTGGGTTCGATTCCCGACATGGTTGATATGAAATATTTATTTGAAAGGTGGTTTTTACATCAGAATATTTCATAGTCTCTGGACTGGTACCCAAAGCGTAAAACTGATCATCTTACCTTCATGCAACAAAAATGATCAAGATACGCTACGATTGGTGTACCATGCATTGCCCTATGGCAAGGGAATGATGATGATGTAAAAATATACAAAAATATTTCATATAATATTTATTTTTTATTTTTTAAACACATTTATGTTGAAACTTTCTGACACGCCACAAAATAACTTTGACAATTTCCAAATTCTGTACGTCTTTGTTCACAATATTTGTGAAGATAGGAGTGGCAGATCAGGAGAACTTCTCTCATTCCTCCCCTTTCTCCTTCCAATCAGCCCAGAACAACCCTCCAGCCGGCAAATTACCACTCATGCGTTTGCTGCCTAATATGATGCAACTGCATTTGATGTCAATGCGCCCTCTCTAGACTGTATTTTAGTGACGTGATCATGAAATGCACTTTTTATGTAAACAACAAGTAAGAATTACTTATGTTATAATATATTCAATTTTAATATAGAATCACTACAAAAAAGGCGCCTTAGATATGATTTAATTTTTCTTTTCAAAATTCTCAATAACATAGTTGATTCGCCGTATCTAAATAATAAATCTAAAAATATTGGTTTCCGTTGTTCTCTTCGCTATACTAGATTAAATTCCTTTTTTTATGTACCAACTTGTAAAAACAATTATACCTCGAATTCGTTCATTAGACGTACCTGTAGAAATTATAACGGACTCAGTATTGATGTAGACATTTTTAACTGCACGTTGCATTTGTACAGAAAATTTCTTCATGGGGTCGATTATTTGGGATAGTTGCTGAATGTACATCTTGAGTGGTTTATGCTATGTATATGTGCCGCATGTAATGTATATGTTTGTGTATGTTTTATATGTGCGTTCATGTGTGTGCGTGGATGGCTCGGAGTGTACATTCGGTATTTTTATTTATTTTAATTTATTACCTCCATGCAAAATGTAAATGTCAACAATTATCCCTTTTTCACTTGAAATTCTTTTTTATTTTTTGTCACATTTAATGTTTATATCTTTTTAATTTATGAAAACTTAATTGGTCTTTTTATGTTAAAAAATTGTTGTTTTTAGTACTTTTTTTGTATGACTGTATGTTTTCTAAATAAAATAAAATAAAATAAATAAAATATGTAAGTTTAGTAGCTAATGACGTTATAAATAAATCGAAATTATGGTTTGACAAAAAGAAAAAATCTTTAAGTACGGAAAAGACAAAAACCATCCCATTTTTAATCAACAAAACAAATTTAGATTCAGTAGTAAAAATAATTATTCACCAAAGCAATTATAACAAAACTAATTGCGATCTTACATGTTCAGTACTTGATACAACAGATAAAATGAAATATCTTGGTGTATACATAGACCAAAACTTAAAATGTAAAGACCATATTAGTGAACTAGTTAAACGAATTAGAAAATGTATATACATATTTATTAGATTAAGGAATATTTTAAAAATCAATCATTTAAAAATAGCTTATAAATCAAATGTACAATTTTTGTTACAATCTGGTATTGTAGGATGGGGTGGTGCATATGCCAATGTATTAAACCCTCTTAAAATAGCACAAAGATTAATCTTTGAACTAATGAATTATTAAAGTAATTTTAAAGAAATCCTCAACATTCAATATGAAAAGTCCATATGAAATATTTCAGCTTCATCTATATAAAATATTTAAGCTTCATACAGCAAACACTCTTTATAAAATAAATTCTATTATACAAATTTATGAAGAAGAAAAAATAAAAGAATTTGAGATGAATAAGTCACTCAGATACCAACATAACATTAAAATTCATAACATTAAGTTATGTTTTTCAGTTTTCATTTTATATTACATGCAGACAATATGCTTTTTCGGTCTAAAAAATACAAGAAAGTAAGGAAAACAAGAAATAACGATTCTTTTGAACATCTTTTAATATAATGATGAATGTTGGGGAAACAATTATAACTTCAAATCTTAAAAACGAATCAAATAAATCACCTTTTGAACTTTAGCTAAATAACACTCTTGACAAAATACGTGCAACTGACTTTTTATTTCAAATTTTATCGAAAAGTTTTATCCTGGTAGCGACTTTTAAAAATAAATTATAATGACTAGTATGTATACAATATAATAAACTAGTGGCCGAGTGATAAAAATGTTTGAAATCACTTTTATAGATTGATTATCGGTATGTAGCACATTGTCTACATTAGGCATAGTAGGGTTAAATCAAATAGTTTATTTTGCACAATGTTTGAGTATGTCCAAATGCTTGCAGACTGGCTGGATTTCCTCCCTAGGGAGCCCATGTTTGAACATCTACATTTCCTCAACTCTTCCATCTGTTAAATTTTTTGAGAAGTATGTAAGTGTGTTTAAATAAATTTAAATATTACTAACTCCCTAGGGAGGAAATCCAGCCAGTCTGCAAGCACTTGGACATACTCAAACATTGTTGAATTAACTTCCTGGTAAAAGAAGAAGTATAAAAATTGGAAAATTGTTTTCAAGCGTTGCATAGTAGGTGATTTGGTTCAGCCGGATGAATCTCACCCCCGTGATAAAGGTTTCAGCTCTTTTATTTAACAAAAGTCAACAGATCGAAGAGTTGAGGAAATGTGGATGTTCAAACATGGGCAGAATGGTAAATGTTACACAGTGTGTAAAGTGGCCACTTAAACCAGCGAATGACAGGTCATAAGCCCTGTAAATGCCTAGACTTCCATATTACCTTCGCAAAAATGTTTTCCCCCTCTGTTGAAAAAAAAACTGTATTCTGAGAACGTTCAAATGTTTAAATACGAGGCTGGATTTCCTTAAGGGGTTTTAAGGATTCAAACTTATTGCAACAGAGAGGGACAAGACTTTCAAGAAGGGAATATAAAAGTCTGGGCATTTACTGGGTTTATAAAAAGATAGAAAGTACAAATATCGAATGAAAAGTATTTTCAGCTTTTGCCTAGTATGTGAAATAATTCTGCAAAATGAACCCTCATCGATAAAACTTACAGCCCTTTTGATTAACAGAAATTATATAATATTGATTACAAGTCAACAGATGGAAGAGATAATAGAATGTGGATGTTTAAAAATAGGCAGAGTGGTGAATGTTACACAGTTAAATAAGTAGTCCACATCCTTGTATCTTTCTTTCAAATGTTCTCCATCTCTGTTGTAATATCAATTTAAAATCATAATATGACTTACAACATTTTTTTTTCAGAAATCGTATAAAAATGTTTCAGCGCGTTTCAACCAATACTTACTATATAGAATATGTTGTTTACCTAGAACCCAAAACCGGTTCAAAATAATAAAAACTTTTTATCAAAATAATTCAAGCGACTAAAACAAACTACCTACATGAAATTGCTAAGAATTTTGTTGAAACTAACGCATAACGACAAATGAAAATAACAAGGGATTAAAAAAATATATGTTGATTAATAAACGTAGTACTTTGTATAATTGGTACACATTTTATTTATATTTTTATGTATCACTTGTTTTTTATTATTATTTATATATTTTATGTTTAAGTAAGATGTTTTCTTACCACATATACATACTTTATATTTGTATAATAACGATTGTTAATTTCTTACATTTTTTTAGCTAGGCATTTATCATGAAGTAGTTTTAGTTTTTTTGGTTATTGTATTAGTATTTTTTTTATTTATTAAGGAAAAACAACAGTTGTTTTATAAGAATACAAAATATAAAAAATAGTACAAACATCCAGTCAAAGTTTTTCACAAATATAATTAGAGAACATGTTACACAGTAAAGAATAAATAATATTTTATAATATAAGACATGAGAAGAAAAAAAAGAGCTCTGAAGTAGGTTAAGGGATTATAGAATTACTAATGCTTTAAAATATAAAAAGTATCTCCTTTTTTATTTTCTATTCACTATTACTATATAGATTCCCTGTTATTAAATATGTATACTTATTTTATGCAATAAGGTTATAAAAGAAAAAAAAACAGTAAAACGAACATATTGGTTAATAATTAGTACCTACTCGTATGTCTGCAATTAATACAATGTTTTATTTCTACTCTTTTACACGATAAGTATTTTTAAAATCAATTTACAACGCGACGGACCACGAACCACGACAGAATACCGCAGTTTGGCAAGTAAAACTGAAGGAGGCTACCATCTATCGGAAAAAATAAAAGCTTGAGAAGTTATGGAGTATTATTTTAACATTTAAACATCAAAATATATGTTGTATTGCAAAATGTTATTTGAATTGTTTTTTTTTATAAGGTAATTCAACAAAGATACATACTAGAAAACATACATATAGTTATTCGTCGGTATAATTTCATATGCATATATTATGATATATTTTATTATACAATTACACAAAATAGATTGAATTGCATTTGCTATTTTTTTTAAATACATATTTTGTAAATTTCTTATACAGTATACAAGGCAATGAAAAAAAAGCTGGACGCGTGTAATTATTAACTAAGATTTATTCCGAAAATATTATTCGCTTAAGTTAATCATCATAAAAAATGACAATTTTGTTTTTTCGACAGTATATTATATTCCTGACACATGCGGGCCATAGATGTGTGGTATGTAGCATTCCTTCGAAACAAAGGCATGTTAAATATGTCCCGATGTCTGAGTGTTCTCAATTCCGCATTTATTTGTAGTTTATTAAGGAGGTTAATATTTACTTTGTAGTTTATTATTTTAAAGATAAATTTTAAGCCGAAAACAACGCGGTGTTTTGACAGGGAATGAAAATGAAAAATTGTTGGAAGTTGATCGTAATTGGAATTTTAACGTGGGTTAGAAATTTGAGACTTATACAATTTTAGACCCCATGCCTCCACTTTCGCAGGCTATCTAAATCACTATTTTATGTATATCCTTTAATGACTGGGAGGCAAATATTATTTGATATTCTTTTTTTTTTATAACTTTTCCAATTCATTTATCTCAAATTCTTTCTTGTAAAAATTGCGTATCGATCAATTCTGTTAATATTTTTTTGTGTTCAAACGGTTCCAAATATTATAATATGTGATATTTGTTTCATTGTAACAAATTATTTCCTAATTTTATCAAATAAATTTCACCATGCTTTGTGAAGGGTTTCTTAAAAGTGTCATAATTATGAAAATACTATGTAAAATCAATTGAAACTTCTCAGATTTATTTGAAATAATTTAATGAGTAATTTCACAGGGCTTCACTACTTTTTTGTACTTTGTATCCCGGAGCCGTGTAAACACGTGATTATAATAAACATGCTTTATGTCCCCGGTCTCGTGTTTTCACGTGGTTTACCAGCATCAAAAAAATACTAATAAAAGTCACTAGATGTCAATGCAATGCACTTTTTTAGACAGCTGGCTAACCACGTAAAAACACGGGACCGGGACACACCGTATGGTTATATAATCACGTGTTTACACGGCTCCGGGATACAAAGTGTTAAAATTGTTAAAATTTATCTTTATTATAAGGTTTGTTTGTTGTAATGTTATTCAAGTACATACGTTTTTTTAAAATTATTGCTTGTGTCCATATTGTTATTTCTTTATGTTTGCATTGTTTGAATGTTATTTTTAATCCTAATTAGTAAATCTATGTAACCTGTATTTGGCCGATGTTATCATGTTTTGGTAGAAGGCTCTAATAAAGGAAAAATAAATAAAAATAAAAGGTACTTTAAGAACTTAAAAAAAATAAACCTATTGAGTTTGAATTTTTTTTATATTGCAGACTCCATACGCATGAGGATTTAATTTTCTTGAATTAAATAATTCAAAAAAATTAAATTAATAAAGTTTTTCAATTCAATTGAAAACGTCAAAAAAATTCATATTGACTGTCTCAAATTGAATACCTCAGTAAACACACTAAAATGCTTATATAATTTGTTTTAACAGAGAAAAAAATAATACGAAAAAAGTAAATATTTATACATCTCAATTATCTGTAACACCTTAGTATGGTGATTAGTCTTACGCATCAGACATAGGAACAATTAAATATTCATGTGTACAGTGTTGAACCACAATATTTTTTAATGAACATTTTATTTATTTATTTATACAAATACACGTATTACAATGAAAATAACGTATCCCTAACTCCATAAGGCCAAGAACCCGATGCAATTTCATGTCGATTTGCGAATAATAAAACCCAGTGCCTTGAACATGGAGACGGTTGATTAATTTGCCAAATATATTTCAAGGTTGACTTGTTTTAATGTCGTCTATGTCCGGGTAGACAATGAATACAGTTATAGCTATATATAGAAAAATATAAAATCTGTCATTGTCCATTATAGACCTAAGATACAGAATTATAAAAATGTACACTTTCTCGTACGGACAATTATTTTACTTTATAGACAATCGAAGATAACTCTATCAACTTCCCATTGTAATCGGGGCCCTGGAATTAAGATCCGTTACATAAGAATAAAATAATAACAATACTTAAAAATGTATCTTTTTAACCAAAATAACAAATAATTTATCATGTTCCGTTAAGCATGTTCAATTCAATTCTCTAATTTTTTTTTGTGGAAGTTTAAAACACCAAACCATTTAATTTGTGCCCCTAGGTAAGTTTAAAAAAAATCAGCCTATCTCGCGAACACAATGCATTTTGTATTGGCAATCCTTTTGGTACAGGGGTTACTGAAGTGTTACTAAGTCGTCTAGGGGCGACGCTAAGCTCGGGGGTTCGAATCTCGCCCTAGGATATTTTCTTTCACCCCTTAGTGTGCCTTCTGCCGACGAAAGGGATGACGGCTAACAGAAACGGATAAATGGCGATTATTATTATCATAGGTTTTACAAGAATGGCGACGGGATACGCGTTTGAAATTGCGTTTTTTGTGATTTTTATCAAGATGTATGAGCGCATGTAATACGTATTAAAGGTATACTATTATTCAAGAAAAAAATTATTTCACACTGTAAAATATTGAGTTCACCATCTTATGAACAAATAAGACATACAAAATGTACATGTGAAGTACAAACAATGTGATTATTCATTATAATAAAAATATAAATAAATTGACTATGTTTTTAACCACAATCAATTTACATTTTTAAGCACCCAGTTTCGAAGCTTCACAAGTTTCTTTATCAAGTTATAAGTACTAATTAATCTTATCATATTTTATTTTAACAGTGTCTGAAAAACTTTTAATCTAAACACATGGATTTAATAAGTAAAGTATTTTTGTCATGTCGTTCTTATAAGATATGAGGTGTAGAGTGAGGGAGAACGATCATTATAGCTGAAACTATACCCCAGTGCTCTAAAAGAAATATTGTTAATTTGGTTATTAATTATTTTTTTGTTATTATTTATTGCTTTTTTTGCTTCTAAGATTTATAAGTTGTCCAGTTTTTTTGTTGATTTTTTATTTAAAAAAAAATGTGCATTATTTTATTACGCATTATTTCATTATGATGGGGACGAAATATTTGTCAAACAATGGCACACACTGTTAATAATTTAAAGTATACATTTTCAGTTTTAACAGAAAAAAAGTGTGCACCGATTTACTTTTCCAAGTAGAACATATTTAGTTACTGTATCATGAGAATATCCCTAATAGGACGGAGCAGTAAGTGTACTCGCTTCGTGTTTTAAAAAAAAAAAAAAATATGGGTTATAAATTAAACATTGAGAAATTAATTTAGTTTGAACTCTGTACTAAATTTTACAAAATTTATGTTTATTTATTTATTTATGTAAATACGTTGTAGTAATATAAGGAAAGCATCTTAAGATATTACGATGTTTATTCTGGGAACAAGGCATCTGCTGAAAACTTGAGAAGAACTCTGAAATTGAAACTGTAACAGATGGGAAGCGTTAAGAATGCTGAGATGCTTTCATTGTTTCCCTGAAATGTTTTCCTGAAAGGCTTGCCTGAAATTACAGACTTTTAAATCAAAAATACCCCTAGCGCTTAAAGCGAAACAATCCTAAAAAATAGAGTAATTCGAATATATTGAATCTACGAAGACCCCTTTTCACAGCCGGATTTACAGCACTTGTAATAATCTGGGCGCTGTTAGATATTACGTAAATTAATAGAAAATATGTTTTGTAAATTATTTTATTTCCTTTTAGAAAAACCAATGTTTATTTGGTAACAAGTAATTTCAATTAATCATTTATCCTTTAGCTTGATTTTACTAAAAAGAAAGAATAGAAAAAAAACTTTTAATATCCTCAAGCCACTTACTTGTTACACTGTAACAGATACTTTCTGGGGGGCCCAGAGGGTATTAAAATGATTTGATTTGAATTTCAAAAAGTTAGATAAAAATAGCTTACAAACAATATATTAAATTGAAAATACATTGACTCACCAAGCTTTATTTTATTTAAAACATTTATTTCAAAATAACGAGACCATTTTTTTAAAATTACCGACAAAAAAAACATTTTGCAACTATTACAAACATCATGAATATATTATTTATCAATTAAGCTTTTTATCCTACACCAATCACAAGAGATTTTCACTTTTTTAATGTGGTATTTGCTTTGTTTACGGCGCACAGACGTACGGTATATAAATATAACTTTCAACAATATTTTTAGTTTGTCCAAATTTTTGTAGACAAGGACTGGATTCAACTCCCTGGGGAGCTGTTTAAATTAACATATTACAACAGAGAACATTTCAAAGAGGTAACATAGAATTGTAGGCATCTACAGGGCTTATGACCTGTCATCGGCTGGTTTAACTTCACAAACATTAACAGATGAGAGAATTGAAGGAATATAGATGTTCAAATATGGGCAGAATGGTGAATGTTATACAGTGTGTAAAGTGGCCACTTGAACCAGCCAATGACAGGTCTTAAGTCCTCTAGATGCCTAGACTTCTATGTTACCTTCTCTAAAATGTTCTTCATCTCTGTTGTAATATGTTAATATAAACAGCTCCCCAGGGAGTTGAATCCAGTCCTTGTCAACAAAAATTTGGAAAAACTCATTATATTGTTATTTTAATGAGTTTAAATACATTATTGTTTTAAAAATACATATTGCTTCAATTCCCCTATCTATTATTTTTAGTGAAGTAACAGATCTGAAACTATCTAAAATACTTTACCTACTAGGCAACGCCTGAAAATACATTTTAACTAAATTTTCTTTTTTAGCATTTTTAATAAGTCAAATATAATTATTTTTGAAAAACGCAACACATACCGAGACAGAAAATTTTATTCCGATACCTTTATCTAAAAAAATTACAAAATCGGTTGAGTTTTGAGGAGCGGAAAACGGTACAGCGAAACGTCAATTTTATCTATTTTAACAAAAGGTCTGACATGCAGTTGTCTTTTTCGCACAGTATCGCGGAGGCATCTGCAAGACAGTGACAGGAAAACAATGTTCAAACACCTATTTATTCAAAATTCTCTGTCCTCACAATTTATTTTTTTATTTTAAAATTTATATACATATAAGGGCGGGCATATTGCCTTAGGGCAATTTTTTCTTATCTACCCAAACCGTTCAGTTTGAAAAAAGTACAAACACATAGACATATTGAATCTTACAATTTTATACAAATATTAAAAACAAAGAATAACAAAATATATATTTATATATATATATATATAATAAACACTAAACTATGGAAAGAGGAGAAAACAATTTAAATATTTAGATAGTGACAGTTCAATCTTGACTTAAATGTAAATAAAGAAGGGGGCGCCTCTAACTTTAGTGGGTGGATTATTTCACAATCGAGCAGCTACTAATGTGAAAGATAATTTATCTAAGCCAAAACACAACAATAATAATGTATACGTACAAATCTAATTTGGACTAAAAACAATAATTGATATCAAACTTTCGATTGTGTTCATTTAATCTATTTACCAAAAACTCAAATCTAGCAATAGCAAAGCATTGCCGGGTTCAGCTCGTAGTACATGAAACTGAAATAATATAACGTATGAAGTATACCTACAACACATTGAAATAATAGCAAACATAATCACAAGCATTTAAATATAAAAAAATATATCAGATATTAAACGAATCCTCCACATTGCTCTTCAAATAGTATTCGTATTGGCATTTAAAAAAATTCTATACCACTTCGATTTTACACGTTATTTATTTTTTATCTATAAATCATATAACATAAAGTATTTTACAAGTATAATACGTTTAATTACATTCCCAGGAGTTACAAAAACTCAATTCGGGACATAAATAATATAAGCATTTAGATAATAACACACATAGAGAACAACAAAGAAACAAAGTAAGTTTAGCACCTTTATAACTAAATATACTTACAACAACAATACATACGCCTAAAACCTTTTCTTACACAAGCAGAATAAATATATATAAAAAAACTCTTTCAAGAAAAAAAAAAATAGTGAATCTACTAAAGGAGATAAGGTCATTAACATCACATGCCATACTGATGATGCTGCCATAGTGATGATGAGAACATATCCATCTCAGTTAGTAAACATCTGGAGCTCAATCACAGATGGCTATCGACATGCTAAAAAACGTGCTAAGTATTTGAGCGATGACCACGAACAATCATGAACACGCTGAAGTTAAAGCGGTCGCGTTGCAAAACGAAATTCAACTTCGGTCAGTTCAAGAGGATTGGTTGAATCTCGCACAGGAACTTATCTATGGCGTTTTGCAACGCGACCGCTTTAACTTCAGCGTGTTCATGATTGTTCGTGGTCATCGCTCAAATACTTAGCACGTTTTTTAGCATGTCGATAGCCATCTGTGATTGAGCTCCTGGATGTCTAAGAAATGTCGTATAGTACAATGAACACATGATCATTGGAAACATTATTCGGATTTACAAAACGTGTGTCAGACCAAATCATGGTGTATCCAACAGAGGCGAGGATAGATACAGAGAAAATAAAAAATACGAAAAACCAAGTAGAAAAACTTAGAAAAACCAAATAACTGCTCAGAACGCCAGAGATGAAAGTACTAAAGGCAATCGCAGGGAAACTCAAAGGAGGCAGAATCTAGAGTCAAGAAGTTAGTTATATTTCAACTGTCCTTGGACTGGTGGTCTGACTGACCACCTTCATTTTATGTGTCATTATTTTGATCTGATGCAGTGCCCTATGCGCCGTCGGGTGCGGATGTGAGTATAGTGAATAAACTGCATGGGGTGACAAATCCAAATTCATTAAATTTTCGATACTTGTAAACTCCCCATAACCTTCGATAAGTGGACACACTTACCAATGCCAAACATTTGTCGCAAATTGCCGTTTGATTGCAAACTTGACACTTGACACTCGGCTTGACAATCTCGGGCCAAATTACCCCAAACACTTGGACGGAACATGCAACAAACATGTTACAAACACATGCGCGCTGTAATTTTATAGCAACTCTCAAGTGCTCTTGAAGACCCTTAACAAGTGTACGGGAGAGATTACTATTTACACTCGAGTAGGCAAGCAGTAGGCATTTAATTCTTCCCCCCGTGGTAAACTGTTACATCTAAATATTGAAATCAATTTTGTTATAAGTGTCCTTCAAATATGCTGTAATATTTCTGAAATCAAATTGTAACTTGCTTAGCCTCTAGCGTCCCAGTGTAGAGATATCGTACATTCGATAATATAGTCACAATGAGAATGTTTAGTGTTACCGGAAATTGGATACAAAAATATTTTCTTACAAAAAGTTTCTTAAAAATGTATGATGGTCAAATAAAACTACTTTGAATGATGTCTCTAGTTCTTCCGAATAAACCAATGATAGTGTTGTAATGAATTTTAGACTTAGGAGAAACCAATTCACGAATCAGAACTAGAAATGCAAGGCGGTAAAATTACCGCGGTATTTTACGGGAATTTTACCAGATTTTGGTAAAATACGGTATTTTTCGGTAAGAAACGAATTGGACGTACTGATTTTTATTTTTCAAAGATATTACAAATACGAGTAGCTTTGTTTTAGGACACTTTACATGATTGCAAAAGCCAGGTTTAGATCCATCGGGTGGTTGTCGAGATTTATTGTAAGTATGGGACGTTCAAGGTCATTTGGTATATACTTTTTAAACTTTTTTTATAAAAAAGGTTATTATGTTTTGAAACTTAACAGCATCGGTGGACAAAGGGTTCTTAGTAACCTTAAGTTTGTGACCTTGAACGACCACCGCTCATACCGCGATTTTAAAAAAATGGTGCTTAAAATCAGCTTTTTGTGTATAATTACGTCCCTGAAAGTTTTATAGAAAAAAAGATACAAAAGTCTGAGAAGATAGAATTTACTTAAAAATTGTAATATATTTTTTTTCTTTGGACCAATATTTTCCAAGATACATGTTTGAACATCAAATACATTTGATCAAAATAGCGGAAAAACGGTATTTACACTAACTTTTTACTAATTATTTGATAGTTGACCTACGAAAAGTCATCATCATCATCGTCGTCATCATTTCACGTCTACTACCTAGGTATTTGAACACCATCCAACTAGTTGGAGCATATGGTGTTCACAAAAATAAAAATTAGTACGTCAAATTCGTTTCTTACCGAAAATTACCGTAAAATACCGTAAATTACGGTATTTTACCGCGACTTTAGGTAAAATTACGTAATTTTACATCCATGATCAGAACTCAGCGATGAGAACTCGGACGACATTAGCGCATAGCGGGTAATTTCAAAATTACTTAACTTTCAGAAATTATAGCGCTGGTAACACGATATTATATTTTTTGCTAAGTTTGATAGTAGGTATATGACAAAAAAATCTATTATTTTAAAACCACTGACTTTTCTCAATCAAAAATATATGATTTGTGTTTTTTTTTTTAAAGGAATAACCCGCTATATAAGTCTCTATTTTGAGGCTTGTCAGCAGGTGGGACAGAAGGAATATAGAAGGAGGTAACGAAAAATACACCACAACACCCAGACCAATTGAGAAAAAATCATTTTTGGATTTTTTTTTAGAACTGGCGGGAATCGAACCCGCGACGCCAGTTTTACAGTTGGCCGTCTAACCAACTGCGCCACGGCGCCTGTCAATTAATTTTGTTAGGGAAAGTTGTTGTTAGAATTTCATTCATAAAAGACGAGTGGTACCTACATCTACATGTTTAGAATAACCAGTGACTAGTTTCACCGCTTTTGTGACGTCTTCGAGACTGGTAAATTAGTTGCAGACTGGTACCTGAAGCGTAAGTTAGATTGATCATTAAAAAAAAAAAAAAACTTTTTGTACATAATGTTAATTGTCTGTTGGCGGGCTTTCGCAACTTTCTAAGTGAGTGTAGCCTGAAACATATTTTGCGCCTTAATTCATTAGTTTTTTTTACTTCCTGTAACAGATTATCGAGATATGCTGCATTAACTTATAAATACAGTTGCCTATGCACAATCAGGTGCGGATAGGGTTTGGATGATGATTGGTTGCTTTCAAAAAGGTTTAAATGTTATTTTTTTTACATAGTCTGTATAGGTACGAAACTTCATTATTAGGTAGATATGAGCATGTAGCATATATGCTATCCGATAGTCGAACCGCCGAAGTGTATCCCAGGTATCGTTAATAGGAAATTTGTTTGTGAAATGAACCGTTATCGACGGAATAATATTCTACCGTGATGGGAAATTGGAGTAATACGAACTCTTGCGTGAAAAGCGTATACCAGTGCCATCTATCGGATAAATGATAAATGATAGATTCGGTTTTAGGAATCGAAATAAATGTTTTAATAGTACTACACACACAAATGTGTTTACAATAAAATATTTAATAGTCAGAATTATTTTTATTTTCAAATTTATTTCCATACCCTTTTTTTCAAGGATGCAGAGAGGACAGAATGCCAGTAAAAACGATTCTTCAAGCTTAATTTATGTACACACCTGAAATTTTCCAAAAAAAAATATTTAATTGTTTCGATCAGTTATTCTTTAATAATAATTAAATTAATTATAAAACATTCGAAGCTCTCAACGTTTTTTTTGGAGGAGGTTTTTTTTTTAGAAATAAAAGATGAGATAAAGGTTCTGATTTAAATCTGCAAATTTTGAAATCTCACCAATTTTATCGTTTTTGTGACCCCTTCAATACTGGTACTCGTCTGCATTAAAAACAAAACAGTCATGGAGTTTAGTAGGCAACAATTATAGAACGCAACTTCTCTATGTCTTTGCATACAGAATTTGCTTCCTTTACATAACAGTCCGCGCTTTTCATGTCATGCACGCAGTCCGATAAATCTGACTTTTGGTATGTCTATCTTTGTCATTCCATGTTTTTCTTGGTCTTCCTCGTTTT
Source organism: Micrasema longulum (assembly GCF_059751315.1). Taxonomy (NCBI): domain Eukaryota; kingdom Metazoa; phylum Arthropoda; class Insecta; order Trichoptera; family Brachycentridae; genus Micrasema; species Micrasema longulum. The sequence goes on from NW_028278824.1 coordinate 236,833, forward strand.
CTGAATCTAACAATATTCCCATCAATCTTTTTGGCCGTTCTCTCGTTGTCCATTTGCTCTACATGTCTAAATCAATGTAAAACTCCATTTTTGATTTTGTCGACAATGCTTGGATATCAACTGATTTTGAATTTATGAAAATAATTATTTGTAGATGATACAAAGGTGATGAAACCAGTTTCTAGGAATTTGGGGATTTGGGGGTCACCCATTCTTTATTTGCATAATTCATGTACTTACTCAATTTTTAATTTGATTTATATTTATTGAGACACAAGTCCCAATTTCATAGAACTAAAGTCCTTTGTCGAGTTAGGATAAAAAATAATGATTCAAATTATATTACAAAACAAGATATACATAAGTAAAAAATAACAAATGGCACATAAATATAAAAATAACACATAGCTCAGCAACAAAAAATAACAAACAAAGACAAACGTTCTATTTACATGAAACAAATCAACCCTTCAATATTAAAACCCATCAAGGAGTTTCCAACTGAAATCCCTCTCTGCAACGAAAATCTAGTCCCTAACCCGTCTCTAAAAAATAAATTTTGTCCTCGAGAGCTTAAAAAATCCTTCCAAAATATTCACAACTCTCGGTGCGATAAAAGAGAGGTGCCTTTGAGAAATTGTCGTTCGGGTTATGGGGAAAACATAATTGATACTCTGGGTAAATCTCGTGAAAACATTTTGCTGAGAACTCTTCTAACTATCAAACCAGAAGTGTTATATATAATATGCATATTATAAAAAAAACATTTTTATTTAAAATCAACGAAGGATTTCTGCGTAGGTTTAGACATGTAGAGCGAATGGACAGCGAAAGAACGGCCAAAAAGATTTACGATGCGAATGTTGATGGATGCATGACCAAATCCAACAAATACTTCCTCTGTTATCTGGTCTCCATATTAAAATGTTCACATAAAAAATATTGAATCAGTTCAACATCAAGAAAGATGGGCGGGAGGTTGGGCTTATCCAGAGACCAATATACGTATAATGCGTTAGAAACTAGCTTAAATATATCTTTTCTTCAAGACCGTCGAAATAAATCTGACTTTCTGGTCCTATTAAAAATTCTCAACTCACTCTTTGATGCGTCTGAACTACTGAGCTCAATAAAATTAAATATCCCAACTAGAAACCTCAGACAAAACTTACTCTTTCATACTGATAACCATACAGGGTTTCATTCCCCTATGCCCAGAATTTTTAGATCTACCAACAAACATACTAGTCTTGATTTCTTAAATTCACGGGAATCCACTGAATTAAATTAAAATATAAACACCTCTCTCCCGCTTCCACTCCCACCAAGTTTATTATATACCATTGTGTCTTTCTACTTTCCTTTATAATAACTTTCTTTGTATAAATATGACCTTAAAAATGCCCATTGGGCGTATATATAAATAAATAAATAAAAGTCGGAACAATCGACGGGCGTGCATGAGATGATGAATGAATGTAGAGGAAGCGAGATCTATATGAGTGAAATGGCGTTCCAGCCTCTCACTGCCCACCCTGACGAGAAGCGGCGTAATGGTTCGTTTGATGTTTTTTGTTTTTTATAAATGTATCCACCTCGTAGTGTTGTGGACGGTGCATTGGGACAGGCGATGTAAGAAGTGAAGACGCTTCTCTGTTGAGCATGTCATTATGACAATATCCCTTTCTCCGACATCATGTACGAGTATGATTCGATTTCAGATATGAAATGTTTATATAAAACTATGTTTTACACTGCAATATTTGAAAGACAGGATCTCAGGTGAAAACCTTCAGCATCTTATGATTTTATCACATGTGATTGAGTACTTTGCACCATTGGCTGAGGAAAAGAGGTAGGCGAATTAGACCTGAAAATATAGGATTATATTAATGGAGACCTCGTTTTCTTTTTAAACCAGACCTTAAGTTAGCGAACATTTCAATATTATGCTGAAGGGATGATGTTTTAGAATAGGGGGAATGAAAGTATATTCTAATAAGATTATCGTACAGTTATTTTAAATCGTAGAATGCAATTTCACTTGAAGTTAAGTGCTAAAAAATGCAGTGTCAGCTTATTTATATAAAAAAAATGGCTTTTGAAGGGTTAAATAAACAAGGTTTGGTTTTTCAAATTCAGTTCTAAAAATATTTCAACAACAACAAAAACAAACTATCACGCCGTTTCCCAGTAAGAGTCGGCAGAGAGAATAGAACGCCACATCACTCTATCTTTGCATCCAGATCTCGCTTCTTCTCATTCACGCACGCCGATTATTCCGACATTTGACATGTTCATCTTCAAGTATTTGTTAAATTTGGTCATACCATGTCTTTCTCGGTTTTCCTCTATTTTTGCATCCATCAACATTCGCATTATAAATATTTTAGCCGTTTTTTCGCTGTCTATTCCTTTACATGTCCAAGCCAGCGCAGAGTTCCTTTCTTGATTAAGTCCATAATGCCTATCTTAGCCACACATAATGTATGGATCTCGACATCTGTACATCTATCGTACATAGTTTTACAACACATTCGCCTGAGATACCGCATTTCGACAGCATTTAGCCTACATTCATTCCTGTTTTTCCAAGTCCATACTTTGCTCCCATACATCACAAATTCTCACAAATTGAGTTGTTTTTTGAGCCGACAATGTTACTATTATTGTAAACAAATGTATTCTGATAAAGTTTCGATTCATATCTCAAATTTTTAAACTTTTGGATTTTGCCAGGTTTTCGAAATCCCTCTTATATCACTTATTATTTTGAAATGTTTCAGAGTGTTTTTAGAATAGAATAAATTTTTAAACCGTAAATACACTAAAATGATTAAATGTTGTAAAATTCAAAGTAATGTTTTAAAAACACACCCTGGATAAAACCAGCGTTTGTAAGTGCCCTGAAAGTGAAATATTTGCTAACACGTTTATAATTCGATTTGTATGTAAATTTCTTATTTCAGTACTAGACAAGTCAGTTAAGGGTGCCAGAGTACCACAGCCTGTGTTCAGTGGGTACTTTTATATAAGTATACTAGAGTATTGTCATATCAAATTAATGAATTATTTTAATGATACGAAATGTCCTTCATTGTTCTTTTAGGTACAATTGGTAGCACAAGTTTGCGGACCAGAAGGAGAATTACCTTGCTTATTATAAATATTTTGTTGTATTACAATCCAGCACAGTTTAATTTAAGTTATCATCCAGATGATAAATCCAGTGTAAAAATGACAATTTGAAGAAGAACAAAAATGGAACATTAGAATAATGGACTAGTGTGATATACAGCCACACAAGAATTAAAGTTAAAAGCTCATTCCAAACCAACAAAACATACAATATGTACAGAAGAGAATTAATGGGCTTGATTCATGCTCTTCATTCATAATTCAATAAATCATTAAATCAAATGCAATTTTCCACTCTTACTTTCCTTCACTCATCCTTTACCACTTTTTATAAATTACCTTCTTTTCCTTTCCGCATCTCCTTGTTTTGCCCATATTTATCTTATTTTAATATCTTATTAAAGTAAGTCAGATTAGTATGAAAGAAATTATCAGTGTTGTCAAATGTATGCGGAATGGTAAAGCGCAAGGGTATGACTGTATTGCAGCAGAGTTTATTAAGTCGGGTGGCAAATTAATTCTCACATGGCTACATAAACTTTTTAACTTGTGTCTCAAGGAGGAAAGGACTCCACCTGATTGGAGGAGGGCAGTTGTTATGCCGTTATACAAGGGAAAGGGTTCTAAGGTGGAGTGTGGGAATTACAGAGCTATCAGTCTTCTGAGCGCTGTCGGCAAAAGTATGGAAGAATACTGATAGAAAGAGTAAGAAACGTGACCAAGAAGAAAGTATGGGATGTACAGAGTGGATTTATGAATGGTAGAGGATGTATGGATCAAATATTTGCATTACGCAATATGACAGAAAAGTTTTTGGCGAAAAACCAGAAGCTTTTTTGCGCTTTGTTGATTTGCAAAAAGCATTTGATCGAGTTGATAGGAAAAAATTATGGATGGTTCTATCGGAGTATGGAGTGAGTGACACCTTGTCCGCGCTATTGCTTCTTGTACAAAGATAGTGTAGCGTGTGTAAGGGTAAATGGGTCATTAACTTCCTGGTTGACATCCCTAAAGGAGTCAAACAGGGATGTGTAATGTCACCGTGGTTATTCAACATATACATGGATAAATGTATGAAAGAATTGAAAAGTATGGATGTGGAGCGAAAATGAGTAATCTAACTGTCAGTTGCCTTCTGTACGCCGATGACGCAGTCCTCCTAGCCGACAGCGAAGAGGAACTGCAATCCTTGGTTACAAAGGTTTACGAAGTGTGCAAGGAGAGTGATTTGCTAATGAATGTGCAAAAGTCGAACGTCATGGTCTTTGAAAGAAATGTAACTATGACTGAATGTAAGATTGTAGTAAATGGAGATAGTTTGAAACAGGTCGAAGAATTTGTATATCTGGGTAGTATGTTTACTAGAGATGGAAATATGGACAAGGATATTGAAAGGAGGGTTAGTGCCGGTAACAGAGTTAATGGTGCCTTAAAGTCGTAGCAAATAAGTGTCTATCGCAAGAGGCTAAATTAGCAGTTCATAATGGAGTTCTGGTACCAACCCTAATGTATGGAAGCGAAGCATGGAGTTGGAAAAAAAGGACGAAAGTAGACTGAATGCTGTTGAAATGCGATCCCTCAGGCGAATGTGCGGAAAAACAATGTATGATAGTGCCCTAATGTCGAAATTAGAGCAGAATGCAAGGCTGAGTTAAGCATTATCGACAAAATTAAGAAAGGTCTTTTGCGATGGTTCGGTCATGTGGAGCGAATGAATGATGAAAGAACGGCTAAAAAGATTTATGATGCGAATGTGTCTGGTTGTAGAAGTCGAGGAAGGCCGAGAAAGACATGGCATGATCAAGTACAACAAATTCTTGAAAGTGGTCATGTGAATAGTCGGAATAATCGACGTGCGTGCATGAGAAGATGTATGAATGTGAAGGAAGCAAAGGAAGTGTGCCAGGACAGAGTGGTGTGGCGTTCTATCCTCTCTGCCTACCCCTCCGGGGAAATGGCGTGATGGTTAGTTAGTTAGTTAATATCTTATTTAAGTATATTTATTATTTATATGGTTTAAACTTTAAGCCGTCGTCGCTTTATTACAGTATTATTTAGTGAATACATATAGTTGGATGGCAGGCCCTAATATGTATACATAGTTTTTTTTTAAATATTAATTTAACCTGTACATCTTCAAATAAAATTAAACCGCAAGTTAAATATAATACAACATTATTTTTTGTACTGATAAAATCCTAAATATGTTTATTTGCTTTAAAAACAAAGATTATTTAATGCCATTTATGAAAACATCTTAACTTCTCGAAGATTCGTACGAGTAGTTACCGGATTGCCAGAGACCAGACGATATTATGTAGTCACTGGCTTAATTTAACAATAGTATTTTTTTGTATAGTAATCAATATTTTTTCCTATTTTTTAAAAATATTTTTTATATTCATATATTTTTTATTTTTAAGGAAAAACAGTTGTTATATAAAAAATACAAAATATAAAAAAATGTACATACATCCAGTTAAAGTTTTTCACAAATATAATGAGAGAACATTTTACACAGTAAAGAGAAAAATAATATATTATATAAGACATGAGAAAAAAAGGAGCTTGTAACAAGGTTAAGGGATGAGGAAATAGAGTGGAGGAGTGGAGGAGAGGGATTTTCCTAATAAAGTTGACCAATTCAACATTTTGATGTAATAAAATAAACATATTTAAAGGAACATAAACTTATTACATACTGACAAATGTTTTATTTTACAGTGTTTCAAATTTTTTTTTTTGAAGTCACAAAATTTTGGATTAAAAATATCTAAATGGGAACAAAGTAAATAAAATTTGGAGTAGCTACTATAAATAAACGAGTTTTGAACACAATTTTTTTTGGGCGATGAATTATAAAAAAAATGAACTTGTCGTGTTGACTTTACGGGACAATTGATTGAAATACGTTCCAAGAGATATGGACTATCGAAAAAATAGTGTAAAATTTTGAAGAGGAAAGACAGATCAGAAATGGTTCTACGTTTAGTAAGGGAAGTTAAACTATGAAAAGAAGAAGAGTCTTTATACGAGTCAAAATATGTAAGAGATTTATGATCCAGAAGTTGAAGGAATCTATTATGTAATTCTATCTAGTTGTGATAGATTAATTGTACATTGTTCAACTATTATCATATAACTGCTAATACATTAATAAAATATGATCGTTTATGAAAATACGGTTGGTCTAATTACGTTACTTTAAAGAGATTAAAGAAAACAAGTACTTAACATAGTAAACGAGTATTTCAAAGTTTTAAGATATGTTACATTTTATGAATACTTATTTTCGTTCGCAAAAGTCTAAATTGTACTTTATGATTATCAGGTCGTATTCTTATGCATGTATCTGGGTTATGCATTTTAATAAATAAAATACAAAACCGGTATTTCTTATGTATTAACTCTCACTGCCTCCACCTACCATGGAATCACTTCTTTACAATACCGCAGAGTGTGTGCGGACCAACTACTGCTTCACAAAATTATGACAGGAATAGTTGATTGTAAAATTACTTAGTTTAATAAAAATACATGTGCCAGCCAGGATTTGCAGACCGTACCACCTGTTTCATGTACCAATAAGTAAAACATCATATGTTAAAAATGCTTTTTTTCGTAGGACTTTTTTAGTAAACAATAAAAGATTTAAAGATATAGATTACACAAACATCACTCTGTCAGATTAACAATTTGCACTAAAAATGCATTATGAACTTTGTAGACATTAAAATAATGAATATGTACATCTTCCTTCCCCTCCTTATCCTCTCTTCAAGCATTCTTGTCCTAATCCCGCCCAATTTACAATGACTTACTGTTCTTAAAAAAAAACTTTGATTATTGAAAAATATTAACGAGTACATGAATTTAACATTTTTATGTGTATAAACTTATATGTATTTATTTAATATGTGAGTTTTTCTACTGACATTTCTTGGTGGAACTGCATTTTAATTATAATAATAAAAATACTTTATAGTTTTATTCCACTTTTATTTATATTTTTTTACCAGTGACCGGGTTTCGTCGTGAACGACATCGTCAGACTGGTGTCGGTCATGACGAAACCCGGTCATTGGTATAAAATTTAAAAAATATATAAATAAAAGTGGAATAAAACCATAAAGTATTTTTATTATTATAATATTTAATATGTCATAAATTTTCTTTACTAACTTTGAATACTTTATGAAAATCTGTTATTAGTTCTGAATTTTTACACTATATCGGTTTGTTTGCTATAAACATGTATGTAGAACTGTTGATTTCCAAAATAAAATAAAATATTTGAATTTTTATTAATTGCTTTGATTAATCGATTTATTTGAAATTGGTAATTGAAGAAAATTGAACGAATCTGATTAATATTATGTATCTTTTTTGGGTGAATCTGATTAAATTTGTTGCAATAGAGAAGGAAAACATTTCTGAGAAGGGAATATGGAAGTGTAGGCATTTGCAGAGCTTTTAACCTGTCATTGGCTGAATTAAGTGGCTTTACACACTGTGCAACATTCACCACTCAGCCTATGTCAAAATAGCCACATCTCAACTCTTCCATCTGTTGACTTTTGTGAAGTAAAGTAGCTTAAATATTTACCACGTGGGTGAGATTAAACGCCTGAAACGTCCGAAAACAATTTTCCAACTTTAATGGTACTTCTTATACTAATTAGTTAATTCAACAATAATCCAGCATGTCTGCCAACATTTAGACATTCTTAAATCATTGCTGAAACCGATTAAGATTACATTCCCCTAGCGGTTTTTTGGGAAAAAAATATTTAAAGTAATTTTGAGATCCAACAGGGGCCATTAGTCTTCCGGTGGAATTGGGGGGGTGGGATAAAAAATAATTTACATTCTGTCAATCACTAAGAGGGGTGGTACTTTGTTTTCCTGTCAATTCAAAAGCGTTTTTCTTCGATAATGTGGTTTTCAGTGGAAAACACCCCTATTTCAATTTTACGGATTAATAAATAGATGCGTTTATTTATTTACTCGTAAACTTCATCCTTGTTCGCACACGTTAGATTTGTACACTGATTACAGCGCTTCTAGGTTATTTGTTACGTGTCCGAAGTTAATGAGGAACTTCAGCCCTACGGGAAATTGGATACAAAAAATGTTTTCTTGCGCACGGTAAAAATTCGGAGCATTCATTTTAAGGCGAAGTTTTTTTTAAATGTACGAAAAAAATAATAAAAAATATTTCAATAAAACCGAAATACTTTGAACATTACTAGTTCATGTATGATAAGATAGTTTTTGTGGATTTCCGGTTCAGTTTTCCAGTCAACTGAGTATTTTTTAAAAAAAGTATTCTTTACTACTATTATTAACATACTATTACTATTATAAACATGTTTATAGTTATATATACTTTTTACTATATCCCAACTCAACACAGGACTCATAACCTCATAAAGTGAGGGATACGTTATTATGTTTTTGTAATATGTTACTTTATACGAATAAATAAATGAAATAAATTTTTTGAACACGTGTAAAAGCTACATAAAATTTTAATTAGTATGAATGTTTTATTGTTTTTTGTTTTTTCTTGATTATTCCTAAGTTCATTTTTTATTTTTCGTGTACTCGTATTTCAAATTATATAAACTCTTTTAAACAACTACAACAGTGTAAGTCACTCTCCAAGCACAAGAGTTAGTCTCTTTGTTTGGAGAGTTACAGTGATAACATTTACTAGATGTGTAAAAGTAGATATGTATAGAATTTTCAAAAAACATGTACCTTTTATGAAATTTGTTAAAAAACAAAAAAATATATATCACGATATTTTTTACTGTTCGTGAACTAAAAATAAATAAATAACATGAAGGAAAGAAAAAATACCAAAGCTTTTGATTTACAAATGCGTTGCTCTTTGCACCATTGTGGATGATAAAAGATACGACGAATATAATCAATAAAAACAAGTTGTGTGTACACACAGCTGTTTTTTATCTTTTTTCAATGATCCTTAATCGCCAGCTATCAGGGATTAAAAAAAAGTTCCACGATAGTTTACTGCAAACACCGCGGAACAGAATTAATCTTGTCCTTAGCGGATTCTTTCAGCATTTTTTCAGGAAAGCTTCCCCTGGTAAATGCCACAGGCCTCCCCATACACGAGTGATTGATGTTCCTAGCACACCTACTTTCCAACTTCCGACCAATCCCTTCATGTAAATTTCTCTCCTTCCTTCTTTCCTCGCTATTGACAAGGCGAGATTGACACGAGAACTATTAGAAACACTTTTCTGAATAATGGCAGTCATTATTTATAAGGGAAAATTCAGTTTCAATATATATCATCCGCAGCCAATGATGCATAAGGCAGTTTTCTGTATCCAATAGAACGTCGTATCACTAGTAATCGACCGAAACAAGGTTTTGGCCGAAACACATTTCTGGTTTCTGTTCCAGTTACCGAAACTTATTTAAATAACAATGATTTGAGTTCGTCCAACCCCGTAAGCCCTAGGTTTTTGCTCATCATCGAATCGCTTCCCTTGTCTTTTTCTCCTTGATTTTTAAAATAAAAACAGTAACAAAAATGATAAAAAAAAATATTTTATTAACTAATTTGAAATCTCACACCCACCTGATAATCGTCGAAAGCTAGCACATAAGTGGTTCGGATATTTGCTAAGCTGAAATTCGTATCACGTACCGCCATCTGTCAGCAGAACGCGGATTTATTCCAGCATTCGTCTCCGAGTCCGCTCTAGTGTAAAAATTGTTTTCGGCATTTTTCTGCTTTCTCGCCCTGAAATCAAACGGATTTTTCATCCTGGACTTTTCCATCCCATTCTTTAAATCTTACCGATTTGTTATATCAACCTACATATTACATTTTTCAACCCCTCTTTCATGAAATATCGCAGAAAAGGAACGTCATGGTATAAATGTACCTAAGTATTAAATATATTAAGTATTCATATTAAAATGTATTCATAGATGTTGCGAACTAACAAAATAAATGATAAATAAATGCTTGAAAAGCCGAGTGGCATCGAAGAATTTAAAGCAAAATAATTGTTACGTTTTTGCCAAAACGGAATATTCAATAGTAATTTATGACAATTGGTTGAGGATTGGTCTAATTCTTGATTAATGTGTAAGTACTTACTATTTATTCACATTATTGTTTTATGGTCTTTTTACAAAACGGAAGATGCCGAGAGGACTTGAGGACCATGAGAACTCAAGACTTCTTCCACGTGTTAAAATATAGTAGAACAATACCAGAGTGGCTTTAGACCAGATAGATCAACAATTTACCAAATATTTACACTAAGGATCATACTGGAAAAAAAATATAACGTTGAGACCACCGCATGTTTTTATTGTTCATTGACTTCAAAGCGGCATATGATAGTATCAAGAAGTCAAAGTTGTAGGAGGCAATGGCTGTATTGGGTATTCCTAAAATGCCAACGAGACTTACTTAGATGACAATGTCTAAAATACAATTAATTTTATTATTTATTAATTTATTTCCTTTTAAGTTCTTTATTACCCATTGTTTGAGACGTAAATCCCAACTCCATGTGACTAAAAGTCATGTGTTGAGTTGGGACGAGTTGAGACAATGCTTAGTGAAGGTCCAAAATGGCAAATCAGACCTACTCCAGACGTGCGACCGTCTAAAGCAAGGCACTGGCATGCCTATTGTTTTTTCCCAAATTGCAACACACTTCAAATTTCACAAAAAAACTACAGCCATGTTGACAGTAAAATATACATAAAAAATTAGCTTCAAACTGCAGCCATAAAGCACTATTTGGGTGAACTTACCGGAAGTATTGTTAAAAAGCTTTTTCCTACAATTTTCCATGCCTTTGATTTCAGGAGAATGCAGTAAGTCGGCTACGAGCTCACCCAGATTCTTACGGATCATGGTGGGTTGATATAATAAGCTACATGCATCGCTTTAAGCTCTCCGAGATCGACAGCTGCCCATGCGACGATGAAACTCCTCAAAATGTCCCTCACCTGTTGATGCATTGCCTCTTTTTCAGCCATCAAAGACAGCATTTGGAGACACGATGCAGAAACTTGGGTAAAAATCTTTGCGACATCCCATCGGTAATAGGGAAAAAAAGAACTCACACGAGAGACAATTGGTAAAATAAACCAAAGTAGGGAACAAAATTCCGAACACTCTTTTAGTGGAACGGAAGGCCTGTTGACTACTGCCATCAGGCTGACTTTTCCTGAAGAGTTTAAAGTGGTTTCTTCTCTACCTGAGCAAATGCTGAGAAGTTCCTGATTGACCCACATTAAAATAACCTTCCTGATCCCAACAGTTTAGCTAAAATAAAGTAATGCCTTTGTGAGATTTTTTGTTTACTATTTTTACTATTAATATGTATTTCATTGCTATATAACTATTCTTTATTTTTGAATACTCTGTTTTACCTCTTATGTATGTTGTAAAAAAAACAAAATATAAAAAAAAAAAATCAATAGTAGAAAAATCCCCTTATAAAATATAAACCTTGTATATTATAAGAGAGGTAAAAAACATTGCAACTACCGTAAAACAAAAAAAAGTGCTTTTATTTAGTCTATGGTTATGAAGGCAAAATAGAGATAATTAATTAGTACATAATAGGCGACAGAGACATTGGCTTCTGATTGAAACTGAAATTATCTCTGGGTACGAGTAGAGACGTCTGAATAATAGACAGAGGGATTCACAATTATTATTGTAATGTGTGCAAGGTGACAATGGTATAGCGCAAGCTTATCTATGCATGTATTAATAAATTAATATGCATCCCGACGTTATATCGTTGTTAGTATAATAAAACATCCTACGGGAAAAGAGCCAAAATCAGTGTTAATACATAAAAAGAGAGAAATAGTTCTTTAAAAAAGAATGTGGAAGTCTGGATAATTACATTAGCTGACAAAGTGTGTAATATTACAAAATAATCATTAACTATGTTGATATTTTATACGTATTATTGATATATGTATATTTTGTCAATTTTTATAAAATTTTTGAGGATTGAATTCGGTTTCTCTGTGTCTAGGCAGATGAAAAATACAGTTCTCTGTGTGATAGGTATAGAAATAGAACCCTCGAAAAGTGTTTTTAATTTGACAGCTACTCTCGGTAAAAATGTAAAAAAAGGAAATTGAGCTAAAATGTATTTTCAGGCGTTGCCTAGTAGGTAAAGTATTTCAGATAGTTTAAATTAATTTCAACAGAAAGATAAAACATTTTTGAGAAGGGAATATGGAAGCCTAGGCATTAACAGAGCTTATGACCTGTCATTGGCTGGTTTAAATGGCCACTTTACATACTGTGTAACATTCACCATTCTGCCCATGTTTGAACATCAACATTTCCTCAACTCTTCCATCTGTTGACTTTTGTAAAGTAAAAGAGCTGAAACCTTTATCACGTGGATGAGATTCATCCGGCTGAATCAAATCACCTACTAGGCAACGCCTGAAAACAATTTTCCAATTTTTATACTTCTTCTTTTAACAGGTAGTTAATTCAACAATGCTTAAGTATATCCAAATGCTTGCAGACTGGCTGGATTTCCTCCCTAGGGAGCTAGTCATATTTAAATTCATTTCAACAGAGAGGGAAAACATTTTGGAGAGGGGAATATGGAAGTCTAGGCATTTACAGGGCTTATGATCTGTCATTGGCTGTTTTAAGTGGCCACTAAATTTATGAGTAGCTCCCTAGGAAGGAAACCCAGCCAGTCTGCAAGCGTTTGGACGTACTCAAACATTGTTGTATTTCAGATAGTTTCAAATCTGTGACTTCACTAAAAATAACAGATAAACTCATTAAAATAACATTATTTCATTTTATAATAAAGATCCAAGTCTCGAAGACGTCGCAAAAGTGATGAAACCGGTCACTGGTTATTCCTTATTTGGGGTTTTAAGTATCTCTCGTCTTTTATTTATATAACACGTAAATCATCATCATCATGATTTCATATCCTTTCCTAGTTGGAGCATATGGTGTCCACGAAGATCCTCCAGACATCTTTGTCAGCTGCCAGCTCTTGTGCATCCTCCCAAGTCAAGTTTGCGTCTCGTAGTTTTGACATGAACTGCCGCCAAACAGTCAGCAGTGGACGTCCAGGACGTCGAGAACCTGATGTCTTGCAGATAAGGCAAGCGTGGTTAAGGCTCTCAGTACATGGCCAAGCCAACCGTATCGCCTTCGTTGGATGACAGTTGTCTTAGAAGTTTGCTGCGTCCGTTCTCTTATTACTTCATTCCGCACATAGTCAAACCATCCCACACCCAATTCTCAGACACCTATTCTCGAAACTCAGTATTTTGCTGTTTTGGGCCCTTGTGAAGTGCCACGATTCGCATCCATAGAGGAGAATATGTGTTATGCAGGCGTTATATAGGCGGCATTTAGTTTTCACGGTGTAAATATACAGACAGCCTTCATACTGTTTAATGTGGCGCCTGCTATCCCTAGCCGCACTCCCAGTACATTTTGAAACCTGACATTTTCCATAATTAATTGAAGATATTAATTACTCATACTTAAATAAATATTTAAATGTACAAACATTAGGAAACAGAAGAAAACTGAATGATTTGTTATTTTTATTTAAAATATTAAATTCAATATTTGATTGTTCCGAATTGTTACAACTTAAACTTGCGAGTTCCGGGCCGGGTTACCCGATACGCAAATGACGTAGATAAATTTAATAAAACACTTTTTTATTTTAAAAGGCAGTTTATCAATTTATTATCTTCAAATTGTAATACCTAAATAATACTATGTTGATTTGAATTGTTTACCGTTTATTGACTTATATATGTATTCTAAATAAGTATTTTTCTAACTTCTTGTAATTTTAAGATTATTTTAATACAACCTATACGTAAAGATGTACTCCTATTCTCCACTACAATAATATATGTATGTATTATTATGTATCCTCATATATTTTCTACTTATATGTAATAATTTTTTATTTTTTTATTAAATTTTTATTATTCTTTGTCTTCTTAATTCATTTTTATTTTTGCTCCTTTCTTTGTGTAAAATGTATTTCTGTCTTCATATTTAAAAATGCACTTCTGTTCTTTTCACTTTTATACTAATATGTAAAGATGATATTTTTGGTCTTTTTCTTCTAAAAATCATTTATATATTTTTTGCTACTTCTTTGTAAAATACATGTCTGTCTTTATTTGTAAATATGTATGTAAAACATGTAAAAGCCTAAAAGGCGTCTAAATAAATAATTAAACAAATAAATAATTACAATAAACTTCCAATGAGAATTTTCACTTACAAACTTGAATGTTAAAAAATAAAAGTTTTTATTATTGAACATTTTAGCGCATGGGTAATATTACAGTACAAGTGAATATACGTGCATGCATATATAATTGGATATGAATGTAGATCTGATACAATATTCTGGCATTTACCGAACTAATTATTGCGAATGGTGCATTGTACAAAGTAACAGGCTGTTACAGGAATAATTTACTGTAACCTCATTCTGTTGAGTGAACCGTGACAATGTGCGACGCGTCTCTGGCTTCTGCTATTTGAATATGTAATTGGAGCCCCGATTATTTAAAGATTTACACGGGAAATTTTCCATGACAAGAATGCATAGTGATGTCCCAAAATGGAAGAAATATTTCTTTTATTAGAGAAAGAAAAGACGTGAGAAGCTTTAATCCACAAATTGTGAATATCTTGCTACCGGTTTCATCGCTTTCACGACATCTTTGAGACTGGTATCTTTATTATAAAATTTATTGTATTTATATAAAACAAATGTAAGGATAGAGAATTCAGAATTATATGTGAGTAAATTAAATTAAATTATTTTTGTTTTAAGGTTCATTAACAAAATGCTTCAGGTTAACTACTGAGTTGAAATAATGATATTTCTCATCAGTTTAAGTATTGTATATTGTGAGTTTGATTTCTGTCAATAATGATTTCTAAAAAAAAAGATTAAAAAGTCGTTTGTTAAATTATAATAATGGGTTTAGTAATGAGGAATACACGTGTGTTAGCTGTTCATTAGGTAATTCTACGTCGGCCTTATTATTTAATTTATTAATTTCGAGATTTTCATGTTTGTCAAGTTTATGGCCTTTAGGTGCAATGTGAATTATATTTACATTATTTTTCAAATCAAAGGAATGATTGGCAATATTTTGATGATATTTATTATAAGACCTCGATTTTACGAGTAGATACTCTTTCATTCGTGTTTTAAATGCTCTACTACTACAATGAAAAGTTCCTGAATTGGAAAACTTATCTTTTTTCTCTATATTGTAAACTAAAAGATTTCAAAAAATACTTTTATAAATGGCCGCCGTACATTTATTTTTATAAATTATGTTTGCAATTTTATCACTAGTTTATCCCAGATAATAAAGTTTTGCCCGACGCTTTCAGTCTTTATTATTATTATAATTAATTTAATATTTATAAGACGCTTTTGATTATTTCTGATTAGATTATCAACTAATGTATTATTGTATCCGTCATTTACCGCGACAGAATTTTGCTAAGTCTATGAATTAAGGAACGAAATACAGACAGTTTTTGTGAAATATGATGTTGAGAATGAGAAACTTCAGCCCTACGGGAAATTGGATACAAAAAATGTTTTCTTACGTGGGGTAAAAATTAGAGCATTAAATTTTACGGCAAAGTTTCTTGAAAATGCACAGAAAAAATAATAAAAAATATATTGATAAAAACGCACTACTTTAAATGACGTCACTGGTTCATGTGAATTGACCTATGATCTGAGAGCTTTGGAAGATTTCCGGTATGCTTGTCGCTTCTGGACTAATAGGAAAAACTGAATGAAAATAAGCGGTAATGAACCTCTGACGTTACACGCGGAGTTATTTCAGAAATACAAAAAATAGAAAAATCGAAGCGCCGATAATACGATAAATAAAAATTAAAAAAAAAAAATTGACTTAGTTTAACAGTCAATTAACAAATATATTTTTTTTTAAAAACCACTGAACTTCCTCATTATTATCCTTAACCTTTGTTGTACGCTGTTTTGTGGGTTAAGTGAAAGTGAAAGGGTTTGTGGGTTAAGTGAAGTTGAATTAAAAATAGTGGATTAAAGTATCACTCGTCTTTTTTTTCTATGATAAAAATTTAACACTATTATTTTTACATCAATTAAATAATTTTTACTTCATTAACAATCATTATACCATTGCAATTGATAAAAGCATTAAAATCCAGATGGCACAAGTGAGTGAAATTTCTGTTGTCTTTGTTTTTAAAATTGAATGTTAGTTTCCTGATAACGCGGGTTTGTATGTAGCTTTGCACTCCTTTAAAAATGAGTCTTTTGAGTTGTGCTACTGTTAATCCTAAAGTCCGATATGTATTTTATGATTTATGACTAAATCACTTTTTAAAAAAAGTCTTCTAAAAGCAATATATCATATTCTCTAGACACGCGCCTAAAACTCAAGACAGCTTGCTTACAACGAATGCTGTATAATACATACATGTATATGAAGTGCCTTACGCAATATTTGATGCAAAAGTAAAGTGATGATGATTGCATTTGCTATTAAATAATTTTTAATAACTTTACTACTGCTAATTATTTACCACTAGTAGGTATGCATAAGAAATAGGTATATAATATGTCTAAAACAACCCTCCCTTCATTCCCATACAAATCAGTGCCCCCGCTCTTAGACCAGATTCTCCTCAAAACGGAAGGAAGTTTCTCATCATGCTAAATTACCCATTTCAGATCATCCCCCATCCCTTCTCTCTTTTTGTCTACTCTTGTCGTCACGTTAGGATTTTTTAAATTTATATTTTGCCTTGGTTTTCCTTTAAGTACCTTTTCAATTTTAAGCGTTAGCGTGTTTTTTTAAATCGCACAAATAAAATAAATATCACGTCGTGAGATTTTATTAGTTTACACTTAGAAAATTTGAAATGCTGTGATTATTAATAAAGAAAACTCATTAATTGATTTAAAATACCATTCGTACTCAAATTCATTTACATATGGCTTTTCAGGCTTTGTTCGTGTTAAACCAAGAATAAATAACAAAAAGAAAAAATACATGAAACAATAAATTTTTGTTTATTTTTTTTAATAAAAAAATAATCATTTGAGTTCTAATAATTTACCGAAAAAAATAATTTAAGGGCTATTTTCGACAGATTGAAAATAACTCACCATTAGAAAATGGAAATCGAGTTGGGGTAATGAGGGAATAGAACCACGAACTTTTGATCCAAAAGTCTGAGACACTAGACACAAGACCACAACCAGATTTAATTGCCGTAATATGTGATTACGCAATAGAGTAGATATAAGTTAAGGGTTATTTAATAAGAGAAATTGAATTAATGAACTTTAAACTTAAAACAAACTTTATTTTACATAAAACGGATGTTTTTATATCATGTTAAATGATATTTGATGTTTTGAAGATAATGTCGGTCAATCGTCCACGATAGAGTAGTGAAAAAGAAGTAAATACGCATATAAAACTACGCTACAAATATCAGGTTATGGTGTTCAGGAACGACTCACGTCTTTGTACTTGCTCCGAATAGATAATCCGCGTTTAGTTAAGAATGGGATGGGTTTGTTTTTAATATGGATTTAATCCGGATTGATTTAATAATAGATTTGTTCATGATATACAGACTTTGTTAACGAGTTCTTAAAGTACGGTTTGAATTATCTAGAATCTAGACACACGATGAAGTCAAAGATTTTCAATTAATTTTCACAGGGATTTGAGTAGATCCTAAAATAAGATTTTCAGGAGTGGTGAAAATAAGATTTGCCGCCGTCCTCCGAACCTCGCCAGAATGTCAAAAGATGTCGTAAATATGCAAAACTAATTAAAGATTTAGAATATTCATCGCAACTTCGTCGGAGACACCCTTTTGATTTTACTAAACTCCTCTTGACTGCTACGGCAGTGACATAACCACATTGAGTAAAAATAATTATAAAATTTAATTAATCTGGTAATGACACGACATTGGATGAGCAGCCTAATTTTTTGACACGCAAACGCATTCCCCAATTTCATCCCTTGAATACGGCAGTAGACCAATATTTTTTATCATCATTCCCTAATCGTACCCAGTGATGCATAGGGCGCGCAATGATACTACAATCGCAGCGTATCTAGATCATTTTTGTTACATGGAAGGTAAGATAATCAGTCGTACGTTTCAGGCACTAACACAGGGATAGTAAAAAAAATGCAGTTATCAACCACCATTCAAAAATTATTTGAAGTTCTTTTGTCGGTATTTTTTTTTTGTGAAATTTAAAGTATACAAGTAATTGGATGGCAGGCTCTATTACGTATTCATTTTTTCTCTCTTAGTACATATTACTATTGTAACCTCAACATTAGTTTTTATTCGAAATAAAGTAATGTCACAAAAAAACGTTCTTTATTATTAATATGGCATATATTTGTAGGGTAAACGTTCCCATTGCCGTCATGTACGGTTATCCAGTCCCCAGCCGGTTGACATATCGACCACAGGGGCGCCTGCGAATTCCAAGATAAGGGGTAAATCTCATATAAGTCTCGGCCTTACCAAAGCGTAAAGCGTCACTAATATGCCCTAACACCGACCCCCCGTTCTAACCCCCATACCTCCCCTACTCCGTTTTCCTGACTACAAAGTCGTAAATGCTTCGAATGTCACTGCGGAATGATATTCAGAAAAAAATATTAGATGTTGACATAAGTTTCGTCCGTTTTGTCCAAATTTAAAAATGAGCATTAAACGGCAAACAAAATACCTCGTTATTCGAAAAAAAATCCTGGTCCACAAGATATTGTATTTGTTTTTACGTGTCATGTATTCATTTGTTTGATACTAATAAGAATGAGTAAAGTGATGTCTCTGTGTCCGAGTGGATAAGGAATATAGTTTTGCTTGTGAAATCGAACCATAATTCCATTCGAGCGTTTGTGACCCTATCGGTAAATCAGGTAAAAATCCTGAAAATGGGAATTGAGTGGAGATCACCACGCCGCATAGTAATAACAATAAAAAATCTTTATTAACAATAATATACAATGTGATAAATAAAAAATAAAACAAAAGTATGCATATTTAAATGGCGTACTTATTTCCACTAGTAATTTCTTACAGCCTGACCAAAAACAAATAAAAAATATAGCAAAAATAAAAAATAATTTAAAAAGATTAAAAAAAAAAAATGACAAAAATAAAAACCTTTAAACATTATATAAGATAATGAGGTCCATAGCTTACATTAATTACATTTAATACATTTTAATTTATTAAATTGCATCTTTAAAATTTTTATTTATATTACTAAAACATTTATTTATCAGAAATACACTCCCGTAAATTTTTTTATAAAATTTATTTCATTATTTTTTTGGGGAAGCTAATTATTTTTTTATAGTGTAGTATTTAACATGTTTGCCTACCATACTTGAGGTCCCGGGTTTGATTCCTGGGAAGATCAACACGAAATATTGATTTGAATGGTTGTTTTACCCTGCAATACTTAATTGTTCCTCGATTGGCTTCTAAAGCGTTAGACTGGTCACGTTATCTTCACGTAAAAGATTATGATGATTTTGGTGTACAGATACAGTGCATTTTGCACCACCAGGTGTAGATAGACATAATTATGAAAGTGATTATGACCGTTTTATTATCAACCAAAGTTTATTTTATTGCAATGATAAAGCATTTCTTTCCGAAATCATCATCAAGCCAAAATGACCGAGCATCATAAAAGGGTTGCTTTTATTTAAATACCTATATAAACAAACAAACAAACAAACAAATAAACAAACCATCACGCCGTTTGCTCACAAGGATAGGCAGAGAGGATAAAACGCCATATTGCAATGTCTTCGTAAACATACTTCGCGTTCTCTACATTAATTCATATTCTCATACACGCACGTCCATTATTCAAACTTTAGACATGTCAACCTTCAAATATTAGATTTTATCATGTTGTCTTTCTTGGTCTTCCTCGTTTTCTGCATCCATCAAAATTCACATCGTAAATCCTCTTAGCCGTTCTATCGCTGTCAATTTGCTCTAAACGTCCAAACTAAAGCGTCACCCCTTTCTTTATTTTGTCGATAATGCTATACTTAGCTTTATATAATGCATGGATTTCTACATTTGTGCACTTATAAATTGCTCTACCACACGTGCGTTCGAGATACCACATTTCTACATCACTCACCCTACTTTCATGGTGGTTTTTCTAATATTGTACTTCGCTTCTATTCATAAGGGTCGGCATCAGAACTCCATTGTGAACTCCAATTTTTTCCATTGTAGATTTAGGTGCACCGTTCACCCTGTTCCCGGCATTCACCATCCTTTCAATATCTTACTCAGTCTTTCGATCCCTAGTAAACAAACTTCCTGCTTTAACTCTACCTGATTTAGTATATTTCCGTCCACACTGATCTTCAACACTAATATTCATCACTACCCTTCATCGAATTTGATGCTGCATGGGTACTACATTGGTTCACTAAAAACAGCATATCTCAATATTACCAGAAGCATAGGTAATTAGTCTTACGCTTCAGGGACAGGGACATTTTTTTTCACATACACAAAAAAACATTTTGAAGGGTCTTCTTGAATGTTTCGCTCATACTAGCAAAAACAGAAAATAGTTTTTTTTTCAGAACGAGTTGATTTTGAAAATTTAGAGCTCGGGCATAGTGGCGTGGCGTTAGCGGTATGAAGAGGGCGCACTAAACTCAAACACACGGTAAACAATAAATTAGTGTAGTGTCCATAGTGAGCGCGCGGGCGCGGCAATCTTTCTATGTGATTTAGGCTAATTGCATGGAAAGCTTATGTCAGACATTATGACTATTACAAGAATGGTAGCGAAAAAAGTGTTAAAATTGAAACTTTTAAATACAGAAAAAAAAAAGTTTAAAATTACTTTATACAACAATATTTATGTCGATCATTTTAGAAATCTAACCAGCATGGTAGGCGAATTCGCCAATCACTACACTACGAGGCTGACTTATCTTTACTTGGTTTTTTATTATTATTATTTTTTTATTTGGTCTGAAAATAGTAAAACATTACTATATATGAATATCTTAATCATTGAATTAAGAATAGTCCAGAAACCGCATACGCACATCAAACAGAAGGCGACTAAACTAATCATAAATGAGTAGGTTTACGTTTTGACCCATTCGTTTCTTTGTAGACGTCGCTCAGTACGCAACTCCTGATATGAATTAAACGATGCCGTGTTGTGTCATTTTGAAGTATAGAAATACTGATAGGATCTTTAAAAGATAGGATGCA
This sequence comes from Micrasema longulum, assembly GCF_059751315.1. Lineage (NCBI taxonomy): Eukaryota > Metazoa > Arthropoda > Insecta > Trichoptera > Brachycentridae > Micrasema > Micrasema longulum. Next base: position 258,347 of record NW_028278824.1, read on the forward strand.
ATCACATATTATGTGTAATTAGCAAATTAATATGTATGTAACAAATGCATTACTTAAAAATTTAATTATTTTTCCATCTGTCAGATCGTCGAAGAAACAAAATAAACATTTCGTTAGTGTTGCTAGGGTAGTAGATTTTTTTACCCTACTTTTCTCATCTAATGAGAGAACTTATGAAAGTTGGATCTCGGATTAAACTACTCTATCGTGGACGATTGACCGACATTATCTTCAAAACATCAAATATTATTTAACATGATATAAAAACATCCGTTTTATGTAAAATAAAATTTGTTTTATGTTTCAAGTTCAAAGTTCATTAATTAAATTACTCTTATTAAATAACCCTTTACTTATATCTACTCTGTTGCGTGCACAATAAAATTTTAGAGAAATTAACAGATTGCCTTTTTTTACCTAACATTTGTGTTATAATGAACTACATAAACTTGAAACTTTAATTTCATCACATGGTAATGAAAAGATGGCAAAAAACTAAACATTTTTAATTTTGAAAAGAACCAGAAGATTGTTTGATAAGGGTTGATGCAAAATCACCTACAACACAATCACTGAACCACACACCAACCCCGCAGTAGCGCATTATCATATCAAACCACGACAAGCTTTAAACAAATTCACTAAATTACAAAACAAAGCTCCAAGAACAATCCACAGAAAAGAAACAGATACACTAAGGAAAGTGGATATTAAATTTATTTAGAGTACTAACACATAATAAACAAAGAATACCTTTTGATACAAGGTGCCTAAATAATGATAATTTTTCTGAATTCGCAAACCATCTGGTAGAAAATAATCCTAATTTCAATAAACACTGAATTAGAAGTACTTCACGTTGAAAACAAAATATTCAAATTAGACGAATTGGAATTCTTAGAAAATAAAAAAGCGATTCATAGTAAGAAAAAATTAACAAATAACTAAATAAAAAATATTTCTCTCAGTCCACTCTTGTCTAATTTTGAACGTATACAGCTCACATTACTATCCTTTCAAGATAATAGACTTGATTTATTTGTTTCATTGGCAGCATACTTATAACATAAAATAAAAAAGGAAAAAAATCATTGGTTCAGTAAACCTTGAGAAAGAAGCTTGTTTAGCATTGAAACCGGTTGGTGAAAAATAAATAGTGGTTTAAAACAAAGTTAACAATAGTATTCGTTCACAAAATCATTAATTTTAATAAAAACGCATCATTTTGGAAAACACAAAAAAAAACTTCTTCCGAATACAATACCCGTTTTTTTAGATCTATTTTACACGTATAACTGCAGTATTCATTCGTTGGACACGGGCTTAGTGTTATGGGAATTGACTTTTTATAAGAGAACACAAAAATTAAAAATGTGATTTTCTCAAGCCTGGGTGTTCTGTGATGTTATTCACCACTGTTATTGGGCCTCCTAGCCTGTTGTGGTGCAATTTTTTTTTATTAGATATTAGATAAAGCGTTAAAAAATACATGTTTTGAATTTTTTTGCATCCTTACAGGTCAGGAGGCTCAATTACAGTGGTAAATTACACCACCGAACTCCCAGGGTTGAAAAAAATAACGTTTTATTTTTTGTCTTCATCAAGAATCGAATCCGGAACCTTCAAGCGTCTTAAGGTCAAACCGCACTAGAACAGCACTGCGCAGCACCACGCGGTGCGTCGCGGCAATACGAAATATATTTTTCACTGGTTTGGATGAAACAAATCGCACTACAATTCAAAGCATTTACAGGTCTCATGGCTTGTCATTGGCTTCTCCATTTTACCTAATGCTTGCGATTTTCACATCTACATAATTTTTCAGAATATATTTAGTCAAAGCAGGCCAGGCGTCCTTACACATTATTTGAGGCATTTCAAATAAGCGGCTTCTGTTGACTTCTTGAAAAAGCTTGTGAAAAGAAAACTGTGAGCTTTTGAAATGGGTTTTAGGAAATAGTCTGAAAATTTAAACTCAACAGGGTGTGGTCCCGTGGCTAGTGTTGCGGATTCACGGATCAGAGGTCCGAGAGTCAAACCCCACTCTATCCTAACTGGATTCCAACAACAACAACAACAGCAACAACAAACCATCACGCCGTTTCCCCGTAAGGATATGCAGAGAGGATAGAACGCCACATCAATCTATCTTTGCATACAGATCTCGCTTCCTCTACATTCATACATCTCCTCATGCACGCGCGCCGATTATTCCGACTTTTGACATGTCAATCTTCAATTATTTGTTGGATTTAGTCATGCCATGTCTTTTTCGGTCTTTCTCTGTTTTTGCATTCATCAACATTCGCATTTCAAATATTCTTAGCCGTTCTTTCGCTGTCCATTCGTTTTACATGTCCAAACCAGCGCAGAGATCCTTTCTTGATTTTTTCGATAATGCTTGTCTCAGCCTTACATCAGCACCACCTCGGAAATTTTATTCGGAAATAAAATCTTTACTTGAATGGGCCATCACTCGTACAGAAGTAACATACGTAACTGGAGATCTGAACATTCGTTTCGACCGCAAGACGGATTCAGAATCGGTTCGTTTTAATGCACTTTTAAGTGATTTCGATTGTTCACAAGAAGTAAATACCCCTACACATGATGCGGGAGGTACACTTGATGTTATAATACGACGGAATTGTGATAAAAAAATCACAGTTTTTGTAACAGACATCGGACTTTCAGACCACAGATTAGTGCACTGTAAAATTAATATCCAAAAACCAACACCAACTTACAAAACACTCGCATCAAGGCCATGGAGAAAATTAAATTTAGAACATTTTAAATCCGAACTTCTGACATCGTTGATTGGTCCGGACATTGACCGTCGCTCAAACAACGTCGATCAATTGGTTGGGTTGTACAATGAGGTACTATCTAACCTGATAGACAAACATGCACCATTTACTACGAAAACTATTCGAAAAAGGAAATCTGATGCATGGTTTGACGAAAATTGTCGACTCAAAAAGAAAGAGCTAAGACGTTTAGAACGCAAATACAGAAACACACTGTCAACTTTGGACCGATCAATATGGTTAGATATGCAAGCCTCTTATAGGACATTTATAAAAGAAATAAAATCTAGTTTCTGGTGTACAAAAATCACTGAACAGAAAAAGTCTCCAAAACAACTCTGGCGAAGCCTTCAATCTGTTCGTGGTGACTGTATAGCAGAGACATCTAACACAAGCGCTACTGCCACTGATTTTGCCGACTTTTTTACAAATAAAGTCGAAAAAATCAGACTGGCGTGTAGTTCAGCGAAAAAACCTGTAATTTTAGATAATGCCCTTCAAAAATTCAGTAAATTTGAACCAACGTCTATAAATGAGGTTAAAAAAATTGTTGCGGCATTACCCAACAAACAATGTATATTAGATCCGATGCCAACATGGCTTTTGAAAAAATGCATTAACGTATTAGCTCCATTTTTAACAGATTTATTTAATACATCCATGGAGCGCAGCATTGTTCCGAGAGCCATAAAAAAAGCAAATGTAACTCCACTTTTAAAAAATTCCCAACTAGATGTGGAAGATCTTTCCAGTTTTCGCCCTATTTCAAATCTTCCCATCGTATCAAAAATACTAGAAAAAATAGTTTCTCACAGGCTCGTTAACTATATCGAGCGGAATTCTTTATTTTCGGTAAGGCAATCGGCATACCGACGTTTTCATTCCACGGAGACGGGAGTGATAAGAGTACTGTCTGACATTATAACGTCGGTGGACTCTGGTAATCTGGTGTTGATGGCTCTTCTGGACATGAGTGCTGCATTTGATACTGTAGACCATAATATTTTGCTTGAACGTCTGGAGAAAACTTATGGTATCCGTGATCAGGCACATATGTGGTTCAGTTCATATCTTAATAAAAGAGAATATGCAGTCGTGTTCCAGGGTAAAAGCTCAACCAACTTTCGGGTGTCTACAGGAGTGCCTCAAGGGTCAGTACTCGGACCACTTCTCTATCTCCTTTACACTAAAGATATAGAGAACATTATCAAAGAATGTGGATTGTGGTCGCACTGCTATGCAGATGATACGCAGATTTATTTTTATTGCAAACCAGGCGAGAGAAGTGTGCTTATCAATTTAATTGATGGATGCATCAAGAAAATAGGAAACTGGATGGCTGAAAACAGACTAACATTAAACCCATCAAAAACTGAACAACTGTGGGTGGCTTCAGCCAGACGACAGAATTTGATCCAGGATACGGCTCTACCCAATGTAGGGAGTGCCGTTTTACCCACCGTTAAACTACTGGGAGTTTTACTCAATTCTGACCTATCTCTTGACGCTCAAATTAGTAGAACGATAAGTTCATGCTTCTACCAGCTGAGACAAATTAAATGCATACGCAAAAATTTGCCGGTTGATGCCGCCCGTCAATTAATAAATGCGTTTGTAGTGTCTAGAGTCGATTATTGTAATGGTATCTATGCAGGTCTACCAATGAACAAAATGACTCGCCTACAATCTGTATTGAATGCCGCAGCGAGACTTATTTTCGGAATCTCTAAGTTCAGTCATATCACTCCACTACTTCGGGAACTACACTGGCTACGTTTTCCACAGAGGGTCAAATACAAACTCTGTTGGCTTATGTATAAGTCACTGCACAACTCGGCTCCGGAATATCTAAGGGAACTATGCATTCCAGATGAACTAGCTGACAGGCGTCTCACGCTTAGATCAGCTACGTCTACGGCGAGAGGAAAAGTTATTATACCTCTACGCAAACAGCGCACTAAATTTGGTGAGCGCGCATTTGCGGTCGCAGGCCCTATGGCATGGAATGCTCTCCCAGCAGAGGTGCGAGGCTGTGAAAGTGAAGTGATGTTTCGGAAAAAACTTAAAACCCACTTGTTCTCTAAATCATTTGAATAAATCCGTAGCACGTGACAACAAAATAAATTATTTTAATCAAATTACAAATTTAAAGCTTCAATTAAATTAACTCAACAGTAGAATCACCATGTAAAGCGCCCTTGAGGTATTTTATTACGAAAATGGCGCTATATAAGTTATCCACAATAAATAAATAAATAAATACATAATGTACGGATCTCAACATCTGTGCACCTGTCGTACATATTTTTACGACTCATTCAGCCAACTTTCATCCCTGGATTCCTATTTTTTAATAGTAAGTTATTTACAACCCGTTAGAAATGGGCCCAAAATTGAATTATTTAGGTAAATCGTAGCCATGAAAATATTAATTTTGACAAAAAAAAACAAAAATTCGGTAAACAATAATTCAAACATTTCATTTTTCATATATTTACAAAAATAGGCATCGCGTTTGTATTCATAAATTTTTATTTTTTTACAGATCCAAGACTGGTCTCTTAACTCTGTTTCAGAACCATTCGGTACTTAGTTGTCCGAATCGCCCGCCCTAGCAGACCGCTTCTGACCAGCTACTGTGAAGCGAAGTTTTCTTGCCGCTCAAGTGGGCCACGAAATTCGGGTTAGTCCAGGCTTCACGGCGCTTCTCTGCATGCTCCGCAGGGTACCACCGCCTCTTCTCATGCAGAAGCTCGCCTGGCTTATATAAAGCGGCTGCCAGGCCCTCGAAGGTCAGTTTCCCGCTCATGATTGAAGGTTAAGGTCGGAGACGAGAACAAGTTTCAATCGATAGTGACAGTAAAAAAATATAATTAATAATAGTGATATATTTTTTTGAAGATCGCTATGCTTGCATAGCGCGGGTCTAAACTGTGCAACTCGTTTTAGCTTAAATTATACCCTGCCAGCGTAATATAAACGTTTGTAAGTACTACAATAAATCAGAAACACATTTTTCGCGTAGTAAAAAAAAAAATGTTTGAAACAAATTTTATCTACATTGAGAATATTTTTAAAATGTGAAGATTAGTGTCCAGACGTTCATTATTACCAATATTTAGAATTATTTAAAACTTTCAAATTTGTTAGCGAAACATGTTTTTGAAAGTTCATTGAGTTTAATTTTAGTAACAAAAGACGAGTATTACTTGAATTCATAAATTTTGAATGACCAATGACTGATTTCTTCACCTTCGCGACATCTTCAAGACTAGTATCTTTATCATAAAATTAAATGCGTAATATATAAATATGTTGCACAAAATAACAAAAATTTATAGGTAGTTTATAATAAAACAGTAATTGAATTTAATTATTTTCGTCTGAAGGACCTTTTTACAAAGCGTTATAACCCTATAAGGTAAATGCGAGAGATTATAATAAATAATACAATGTTATTTTAATTGGTTTAAATACATACGTATATTGTTGAGTTTATAAGTTTTTGATTAACCCATTCCTGTGAACCTAATGATTGTCAATTAGGACGTCTAAAAAGTCAAGTGAATTCTTCCAAAGCCTCAAAAGTTTATTTTCAAAATTTCTATTAAATCAATTCAAAGGAACTAAAACGGTTTCATGAGTTAGTATGTATCATGTATCATATCTTAAATATAAAAAAAGAAGAAATAAAAGACTCTTGTTGAGTCAAATATTCCAATTATTTTTTTTAAAGTACGGGCAATAATGCATTTTAAGCGCCTTTGACTTCCATATTTGATGTTGCGGGCTTGATTTCTGAAAACATGAACATTAAATATTTCTCTATATACATAAAAATGACGTTTTTTCTTCTGTATGAACACTTCGATGGGCTTAACCCTCGTTAAGGCTTTTATAAGCATTATGTAATTAAAATATCTAGGCAGGTACCTTAAATAATAAATTTCTTAAAATAAATAATAATAAAAACAGCCTGTAAAAAAAATATGTATAAATTACAATAATATAAGTGCAATATAAGGATACCAATTAAAATTATGATAACCAATAGTACGCAACAATTTTTCCATATTCACCAGACTATTGCACTGGTAGGGTGGGCATTTACCATCTTGAGGTAATATTTTAAGTATGGCTACCTAAATGTTGTAGGTAAGTGCTGGCTTATTTTTCTTTCTTATTTAAAAAAATTCCATCCCCGTTGATATATTAATTGATGTGAACCATTAACTTAATATGTAAATTTTTTCTTTTTTTTTTTCTTTATTGTATAGTGATAGTGTTGAAATGAAATATTTATTCAAAGAGTGTTTTCACACCAGAATATTTCATAGCCCATGAACTGGTATCTGAAGCATAAGACTGACCATCTAATTTTCATGTAACAAAAATGATCAAGATACGCTGCGATTGGTATACCAACCCAGTACCCTTTGCAGCATTAGGTACGGAAAAGGAATGATGGCGATGATGATAGCAGATTTGTATACCACGCATGAAATTTCTGGTTCGATTCTCGATAACGTCGACCATGAAATGTGTATGTATTAAAAGTAATTTTTCACTGCAATATTTCAGTCTTAGGACTGGCTTTAGAGCCATAAGACTGATCATCTTTTTGTGTGTAAAATAAAGGTTTTTATAACATTATATCATGCAACTACAGAAATTGTCCAACGTTTTATGATTGAAAGATTGGATTTAGTTAGAAAAATACGTAGATAATTGATACGTAATAAGAAAATACGCATCTACATAAGGTGCTCACTTCATTATGGTCTGTCCAATTTTCAAAGTTGTAATTTGTACAAGAATCATAAATACTGTTTCGTATATTTGCGAATCGTACGCAAAGTTTTATAAAAGCAACACTATTTTTAATTGAATTTTTGGCAATAAATCGTACAAATACAAATAAACTATCACATAAACAAACAAAAAACCCACAAAGACACGACTTGTGTATTAGTAGGCATACATTAAAAATTATAAAGGCTGCTGAAAGAATTAAATAGATACAAACATTTAAAAGCACTAAAATTGAAGGCATGATCTAACCAAAAACTTACGAAAATACCACAAAATTTGTTTTACTTAAAATGCTTGTGTTTCTTTTCAAAAATTTAAGATTTCACTAATTAAAAAAAAAAAATTAACCTCTCTTAAAATCATTGAATTTTACTACAATACCTCGTTTTTAAATGTACCTGTATTTAGTCTAAATTTTAAAAGCCGTTATCTGCTGATTGCAAAGTTATTATAATTTAGTTACATACAACTTTCAATATACTTTTTTCATCAAAACTACCTAAAACAATGAAAGTTTTTATCAAACTATTTCTTTTGATGCCGCAATTTTGAAATAAAAGTGTTTTAAAATTGAAAAATTGTAAGATTTCCTTTTTTTTATCACATTACAGCCTTAAATAGAATTAACAAATTTTACAAAGCAATTTTAGGTAATGGTTTATGTATAATTTTAAATAAGATAATTAAAATCAGTTAATTCGTATGTACATGTATGTTGTTATTAACAAAGCTTTTTTTGCCTATTTTCTTGTAAGAAAAAAGATTATATAGTGGATGTATACATATGTACGTATGAAATTATGTATTTGCGAGCATTCAGTTTTTACCGCTTGTACCTTCACTCCCCCTATCTTCCCCAAAACAAGGGGAGAAAGAGAAAGGAAAGCAGAAGGGAAATGAGCAAAAAACAGAATGCAGAAAACGGGGAAGAGATTACGAGGCTCTTCCTTTTAACATCCTACCCGACTTCCAATTTACAGGGGTGGATTTCAGATTTTTTTTTTTTGGGAAAACTAAAATATTTTTCTTTATAAACGTATTTGAATTATTTATGTTTGAACTTGTATTTATGTCACTTTACCATTTACCTATCTGCATCCAGCGTGCATAAAGAACTCCGTTGGTACTCTAATTGTGGCGTATTTGGATCAATGTTATTGGGTGATCAATTATACGATCAAGGTTCCAGTCTAGGAACAATGAAACAGTATTGCAGTGTAAAATGCCCAAAAGGGGGCCCGATTACAATATAAATTTGACAGAGTTATCTTCAATTGCATGTTTTTACGATTTTCTATTCAAAATATTTTCAATTATATGTTACCGACAGAGGAACTGCAATTTTCATATAAAAACTTTTATTACTTGATAGACAATTAAATATATTTTGTTTAATCCTAAAATGATAAACATGTTTTTAAGAACAATAATAATAACCTGACGTCCATTCAACGTGTATATGTTTGAGTTCAAATATTTGGGATTGTGCAAATAACATGTTTATTTGAGTGGTAATGTATTACTTGAAATGACGTTGTGTTATAGATAAATAAATTTATATGTTTTATATATTAAACGCCCATAGGGTTTTTACAATACAAATTTGCGTATTCAAAACATAAAACAATAAACAATAGATAGCAGTTATACGAGTACAGAGGTTAAAAAATTAAGTTGACAAAAACATGTTTAAGAAGTTATGGTAGAAGTAGTTAAAAAATTCGTATTTTATTTGTTACAATTTGTATTTTAATATATCTGAAAGAATAAAAAAAAAAATTAAAAGCATATACACATATTTATATAAACAAATAAAAAAAAGTTATTTCATCACTATGATAATTTAGTAGCAAGGGAGTGACTAATTTAAACAATAATTTAACTGGTAACTTATTACATTGTACTTAACATAATTTTTGATTTAATTAAAGCATACTAAGGTTTACTTGCATATTTATTAGGAAAAATCTTTGAATAACAAAAGAAACTATTTCTTACCTTTAAAAATAAAACAAATATTAAGATCTAATCTGCAAACTTATAGTTTTCACCATACAGTTATAAAAATCAACTTTTTGATGTATTTTTTACATAATTAAAAAAAAAAAAAAAATTTGCTTTGCTTTGCTTCCTAATGCAATACGGGCTCTGGACCCAAAAAACATAGGCGTAAGCGAACTTACATATCTACAATAAATTTCCTTTTTTAGGATTTCTACCTAAACGCACCCATCGAATCGAAAATTCTCGTTCAGGGTTCTGGTTTTATTTCCTCTCACAGTACTTTATTATTTGTCTATCTGGACTTTTCTGTGATAAGCTTTTTGAATTAAAAACGGTAAAACCTTTATTGATGCGGGTGAGATTCTACCATATCACTGTACCTGCTAGATAATGCCTGAAAACGATTTTATTTTTTAAAACCTACTCTACCATATCTAAACCAGTTGGTTTACTCAACAATATTGTTCGTATATCCCAAACGTGGAATCATACTAACAATAACAAAGGTTTTAACCATACACGAATTACAAATAGTATATTAAAATATATAATTGTAGTGTCCATGCATTATAATAATGTTAGTGTATAGGCAATGACATAGGAACGTGTACGTATATTATATAAGTATAAGTTGCAAGCGGCGCGAGGCAGCCGGCTCTATTCATTCGGGTTTTGCATTCCTAGTCGGTCACATGCCCTTGCTATTTTAATCGTATTGAACTCTCTAGTATAGTTGTTTTACAAAATATCTGAGTTTTCATTATTAATCTAATAAGAATTTATCTAACCTATCAATTGTGATCACTTGCACTTGGAGTTCTTAAGGATCCAGGCAAAAGATTTCACAATAATAATAATAATGTTTATCATATATTACATTTAAAAAATATTTCTCATAACGATATTATTCAATTATAATTGATGCACTATGGTAAACTATTGTCGATAAAAACATTTGGTGGAAGACGAAGTATAAAAAATCAAAAATATTTTTAGGTGTTCCCTAGTACGTTAGTGAAATCATTTGTTCAAATCAAATCAATCAGAATGTCACCCGTACCAATAATGTTTTAAGTTATGTTACTTAAAAAAGATCAAAAGATGAAAGAATTGAAAAAATAAAGGTATTCAAACATAAGCAGAATGGTGAATGTTACACAGTGTTTAAAGTGGGCACTTAAATCAGCTAATGAAAGGTCATCATAAGCCCTGTAAATAGTCAGATTACATATATTCGTGGTTTGTTGATTTTTTAAAAAGTTTTATAACTGATTTTTTTAAATAAAATGTTCGTTATCTCTTTTGTAATACAAAAATAGTAATGGAGTCCTTTGGAATACATATTGTCTGCCTTTATGGTAAAACCTGTCAAATGCGAACAAACTCAACAAGCCAATGTCAGGTCAGAAGCTATATAAATAAATGTCTAGACTTACGTTTTTTCTTTTAAAAATGTAATCGATAATTATGGCAACATAAAAAAATCAATCGTTGATTATTGAGCTGAAATTTTTCATTTTTATTGATCCAACCCTGTCTAGATTTGAACCAAAAATATTTTCCAATAATGGAACGAGTAAGGGTTGCAAAGGCGACGCAAAGTCTGTTAAAATTGAATAATAATTTCAGAAATTGATTTACTGCCTCTAACAAAATAACCTCACAAATATTTTTCTAAGGCTGTCTAAAAATAAACTAATGTGATTTTAATAAGGTTTTTTTTAATGAAGGCTTTGCCGTTTCAGAAAGCGTATTTTTTTTTAATGTAAGTTGGAAACAAATGTTACAAATACAACTTACTTTATGGCATTGGAAATATGAATTTATCAGAAAAGAATTAATTTTAAAAGTGAAATACTTTGTTTTAGTTGATATAACTTTTCATTTGTAAATTTTAACATGTAAATTCCATATTAAAAGTAGCTTGCCCACCAGATACCGCACACCGCATCTGAGGACATAAGTCTTCTTGCACGGAAAAGTTGGTCGTAGCCAAACGAGAATAGCTGTTCAAGAAGCTCTCTGTAATCAAGTAGCCTTAGCATCTTTGTGCTGAAAGAACGTAATTCAGAAGCACATAATATGCACTTCATAAGATTGAAAAAAGAGGGAATTGAATTCTTCAGTGACTGGGATTAAATTAATTGGACACGATCAATTCTCTGAAATGATCACAAAACTTTTTGAAAGTCTTGAAATTATATTTTAAAGCCACCAGATCTGTATATCTGACAGGACCTGTAACAGGGCCATAGATAGTAGCGAGAAACTCCATTCGGTAATAATAGAGATGGGGAAAGGGACAAGATTAATAGTAGTCAAACTTTATAATTAAAATTCAATTTCACCAATAACGTCAAAAGAGAAACATACTATTTTAGAACTAGTAGCTACAATTTTCTCTTTTCTCTACCCCCAGTCTGATAATATCATTTGAATACATCCTTACCATGTGATAGTAAAGTAAATTGTTTTACTGTTTGTTTTAATTAAACTCTAAGTCAAATTATCTTTAATATGGCATATCACCATTATTTATAAAAAGCGCTTGAGGCGAAAAAAAATTGTCTCTCGCGGTTGTAATATGTTTATCTTCATAACTTCCTAGGGGTTTTAATTCAGTTTTTGACTACGAAAATTTGTTTAAACTCCTTGTCGAAAAATTGTTAAATACTAATAGGAGAGAGTAAGATTTTTTTTCCCTGGCTTAAGCTTAATGAAGAAATTTTATTTATTTTACTACCGCAAACCTTAAACCTTAAAATCCAACCCTTCCTCGCAATTTTCGTATTCATAATAGCTATGTATTCGTATGTATACATATTTTAACAAGGTTCTATATTCTATACTACAACACAGGTGTACTAATCTGCAATCCTTTAGATTTGGAATATACCCGGTACAGGAATACTAAAAACGAACTCTTTTTTTTATTTTATATACAAACAATGTTAAGTTTTGTGCTGAGGTTTTTTTTAAGCATAAGATTCTAGATTAGATTTTTTGTTTTATGTTATGCAAAAAACGTGCAGTCATACGTAATTAGTATTAAAAACAAAGATTTACAAAAATAAAAAGAACAATTAAGTTTTCATAAATTAAGTGAACGATGTAAGCATTAAATATGACTAAAAATACGACTGAATGAAATAGTTGGTGAAAAAGAACCAGAATTCTATATGAGCGTTTTCGTGTCGATGACTGCTTTCAGGTAAAAATCCTGAATAAAAAAATCGGGTGGAAATATTTCCGCCTTATTGAGTAACGGTTGGTACGATTGCCTACCATTCTTGACGTTCTAGGTTTGATCCCCGGCAAGGTGAGAAGAGAAATATTAATTTCAAAGGAGGCTCAAACTGCAGTATTTCATTTTTCCCAGACTGGCGTACAACTTATTACTTCACCTTCATGTCATAGACGATCGAAAAATAATGCATTTGATTTATTAATGCAGTGTCCTTTGCACCACTGGGTGCCAAAGGTGAATGACGATAATGAAATATTTGCATATAACCACTCATTGACTTTTCTATAAAATCAAAATGCTGACAGGACGTTGGTGTAATTATTGTCCTGAGGTTGGTACGTCTTGAATCCGGTAGACATATAAAAGTCGGTAAGGGTTACGTTCAAATCTGTACTTACACTAATTAAAATTTTTGATAACAATATGAATGCTTATAATTTTGTATTAGTCACACATTGTCGGTTAGCGTACATTACCGCCAAACTATAATTTTAACAAAAAATATATTTTCATATTAGGGGATATATAACTCTCATTGGATGTTCTCTAATCATACGATATGCGTTAGACCAGTAGGAGTCGAGCATTTTGAAGAAGAACAAAATCGCGGATCAGAGTAAATAATGGTTAGATTTGTTAGAAATATCTAATGTAGATATTTTATTTTTACTTTTTAGGCTTACTTTTTTTCATCCTAAATTCTTATTTATCGAAAAAGACTACGAAATTTATGTCTCGTTTGGAGTCTTATAATAATGCTTTTAAAATTCTTTTTTAAAAAAGGATAAAAGTATTTTACCCTTGACCCTTGACACCAAAACGTCCATTCCATTTTTTTGAAAATTATAATATTGTATGAAATATTTACCCAATTAATTTAAGAGTTCTTCTCATTAGGAATTCCTGTTCTAAAGTATAATGTATAACGAATTCCTATAATATAAGGGGAAGTAAGAGGTCAACGGGTTGATATTAAAAGTATGTCCTAAAGATGGACCGATTGCTCCAGAACAGATCTATATATATTTACATGAATCAGTGGTTAAAACGAATAAACGTTAAATTTTTTTTTCAAATAATGTTATTCTTTTGAAACCTTCTGTACCTACATATAAGACATTTTCAAGAGAAATCCACTTACGTTCTCATCTAGCATAAATATTCCTTACTCGAGGATTTTTTATTAAAATTTAATTTCTACATTCTAATATTCTATTTGGTAAAAATCAGTACTTTCTATGCCTTATAACTATGTTTAAAATTAACGAATAAATTCATTTATGTATTTATATCTTTAAGTTCATGTTCATGTACGGTGTGGAGTGTTGGACACTGAGGGAATCTGAAAAGTAAAAAATCAAAGCTTTCGAGATGTGGTGTTGGCGGCGAGTGCTGCGTATTACGTAGACGGCCAGACGTACGAATGCATCTATTCTCCAGGAACTGGACATAGAAGAAAGACTGATATTCATGTGCGAGAAAAGAATCCTGCAGTTCTTTGGGCATATTTCCAGGGGAGACTCTGATAGTTTGGAAAAATCTATTCTCCTGGGAAGTGTCGAGGGAACAGAGTCGCGTGGACGTCAACCAACAAGATGGAGTGGCACAGTCACTGAGTTATCAGAATCATCACTGACGAATGCCTGTAGAAGAGCACAAGACCGTTTCAGATGGGAGACTGTCCACAGACGAGCCATGCCTGGAGTCAGGCGTAATCGCCATCCTCTGTCATGAGGCACGGATTAAAGAGAAGATCATATAGTACAAAGTATAAGTATTTTAGCGGACTTATGGCTGAAAACAATCTTCCAGCCAACCAAAAAACAGGTTCGTCAAAAGAAGAGTTAGTCGAAAATTCGTGCTGAAAAACAAAATGTATATCAAATTATATATATGTGAAAAAACCCAATTAATTCAAAATAACGGCAATTTTTTTAATGAAAGGTCAAAGCTTTTTCTTTCTAAACTTAAAGAAAAGCACATTATGTTATACATATTAAGGAATGAGGAATATGGAAGCAGGTAAAGAATTTTGAAGAAGAGAGAAAGAAGAACTAAAGTAAAGTAAAATAATGTTTCAGACGTTTCTTGAAGATGGCTAGAGCAGGTGCATTTTAAGGAGGTAGCTCATTCCAGTCTAGCAAATCAATCAGAAAAAAAATTCTAAAAAATTATGTTCTTTGTCGAGAAATACAAAGTGTTATCTTTGAAGAAGAGTGAATCGAAAGATTACGATCTGAAAGGTAAATGAAATTCTCAGGAAGACATTTTGGAACGCGAGAGTTGTAAAAAATATTATTTATTTTTATATTTACGGTTTAATGAACCTTTTACAATAAAAAGGTTTACAGAAATAATCACAGCAGTTAACAATTTATCATGTAATATATAAAATGAAATATAACTTTATATTTCAACTGAATAATCAAAACTAAACAAATTAGTAAAAGTAAAAATTTTTTTTTTTTAAACTACAAAAAAGTAAAAAAGAAACTTAAAATATCCAAGATGACAAATATAAGATAACAATAAAAGTGAGAAAATCTTATATATCAATATAACAACGTTAAATTATAAAAAAATTAACATAAACATAAAGTGGCTAGTATTTAGCTAGGTCATATAAAAAAGAAAAATAATGGTACATTACTACTTTATAAGTAATACGTTTTTTGGATCAATATGAAAACTTAAATTATCTTAATAACACCTTTATTTTATCAGTTGGAATTTGGCAATAAATCCATAAATGTATAATTTATATATCAAAAAATTAACAAAAATACGTCTCCAAATAAAAAGGAGTAAGAGAGATTGTGCTTATAAAAACAAAGCCATCTGATTTCAAATTTATTCCAGATATTTACAGAAAACTGACAAATCTTTTCATGTTCATGTCCCAGCTTGATAAAAATAAAATCTGTGTTAAGTCATAATCTACGGATGAATTAAAAAGAAAAATAATTGATGGTCAAATTAATGTCCAGTAATTTACAAGTCAAATATTATCGGAAAAATAATTCGCGGCCCGCTCAAACGATCAATAAATCAGCGTAATAAATAATTATTTTCTTTATCGATTCGAATTTTTCCGATAGAATGATATATTTTATTGGGATTCAAGTAGCTTGGTCTAATTATCGCTCTGAAAAAAATACGACGATCCGTTAGTCTATGGCGACGTAGCGTCGTTATTCTGTTAACAAATCCAAAATATTACTACAACCAAAACGAAAAGCGAACAAACGAACCGTCGATAAAGCAACTCGATTGTAAAAATTTAAAGAATTAATTTATGAATTATTATTTTTGAAATCTCACCTTACTGCCTACTCATTTTTAAATAATGTGGCTTATTGTTGATATATTATACATTTTTTAAAATTGCATTTATTTTGATTTAGGATTAAAAATAAGTACCATATTTTACTTCTCACTTTTCAGGCTAACCTTATGCAAAAAAAAGTCAATTGGTTGCTACGCTGAAACCTGAAGGAAACACAGACAAACACACCTTCGCATTAGTATAGAAACACTGATATAGAAAAAGAGTAGTATTTATAATAAACTATGGATATACAATTACGAACAATGTTTTTAATTTTAAAAATCACTATTAATCTAACATTCATTTTAAATAAGATTCACGTGAAATGCCGTAATATTATTTTGATCCCTTCACATATAATGTGTGTACATTTTCCTCTCGGGATAATCTCACGTCGATAGTGGGTAAGGGGCAGAGCCTAAACGAGGGTAGGAAAATATTTTCCTCGACAGATTTCGAGATTTAAGG
Source organism: Micrasema longulum (assembly GCF_059751315.1). Taxonomy (NCBI): domain Eukaryota; kingdom Metazoa; phylum Arthropoda; class Insecta; order Trichoptera; family Brachycentridae; genus Micrasema; species Micrasema longulum. The sequence goes on from NW_028278824.1 coordinate 275,016, forward strand.
GCTGCTGGAAAGCTGTGAACCGATTTCACCCCTAAATGGGTTTTCAATGACTTTTGCTCACCCAAAGTCAGCTCTCAGTAATGACGTGTGTAATGGTTGATTGATTTTAAAAATTTCATTTATGTATTGTCAGGTTTATTGCCAAATACGAATTTGATCTGAAACTAAATTAAAATTCATATAAAATAAAAATGTCATAATTTTACCTTTCTGTTCACTGCTTTCTTATCTATTTTTTTTATATTGAAGTTGGATTTATTATTTTCCTTGCTTATTATGTACAAGGTTTATAAATTGAAAATTTGCATTTTTTTGCTTTTAATAAGCTCCTATTTTATAAGTGTTGGGATCAGAGGAGATATTCTTTAGAGGCCAACCAGGAATGTAAAAGATGTTCCTGATTGGTCCTGATTGTTTGTGAAGTTAAGAGCTTAAACGATTATTTTTTTAAAGAAATATTTAGGTTCTTATGATTTACCAAAATATATAAATTTCGGGGGACCAGTTTTAATGAGCCGTAAATAACTCACTATTAGAAAATGGAAACCAAGTTGTTGTTGAGCGGGGAGTGAAACTCGGATCTCTAATCCGCGAGTCCGCGACACTGGCCACGGGACTACAAAGCAGTTGTTGATGCGGGTGATGACAGGTCATAAGCTCTGTAGATCTGTAAATGCCGAGACGTTTATATTCCCTTCTCTAAAGTGTTCTTCGTATTTGTTGTAATATGTTGATATTAACAGCTTTCTAGCGGGTTGAATCTAGTCCTTGTCTCCAAAAATTTTGATAAAATCAAAACATTGTTTTATATTATAATAAGTTTTATATTAAAGACTTACATTGGGTATTCGATGTACTAAAATGTAGAGTGCCACTTAGCTAAAATTGCGGTCATATCTTGAAAAATAAATATAAAAAGTGTTTGCTGAATTGCTTAAGACGGGAAAAAGGTGAGTAATTTATTAATTGACTCTTAAGCAAAACAATGATAAAATAATTGTCATGTTCTCTTTTTAAAACCATAAGAAGTCTAAAACTACAAACTATTGTACTAAAAAGGATTTTTTTCAGTCGTTCTTTAGCTATCCAATCGCTCAACATGTTCAGCATGTCCAAACCAACACGGCACCCCTTTCTCAATTTGTCAATAAAATAATTTGTTCATAATACTTGTTCCAGCTTTGTACAATGCAAAGGTCTTAACATTTGTATCCCTAACATACATATATGCCCAAGAAATCATATTTCGACCGCATTTTGCATACTGCACAATTACATATATGACATACAAACATACACATACAAACATCCATACATATATGCATTTATTGAAAATATATGTAATATATTCGTGAAAGTATGAACGATAAAAAATACATTTTAATGACATGTCACCGCTTGTTAATGTGATCACTTTAGACACGGACTAAAGTTTGATCTCTGTCTTTTTTAAAGTAAAAATTAAAACACGATTAAAACTCTTTTAAATAACATTTCAGTATGAACGAAAATACTCTGAAAATCACGTTTGTAATTTGTACACATAAGTGTTCATAGCATAGGGATGGGTGGCTTTATGAAGGGGTTGCATGATGTTATGCGCCGGACAACCCTCGCGTCATCCAATCAGCGATCTGCGGAAGCGGAAACGTCAGCCGGATGTTTGTTCCAAATATAAAACGCCCGTCAGATTTTCAATTTCAATTTCGAAACTTATTTTTACATAAATTACACGATTAAAAAAAAGTTATGTGAAAAAATATCTATGTACAATATTAAGCACTTCATTTGTTATAATAGAAAAGGGATACATTACGTGATGACTAATAATTGGTTTAGTAAATAAAATATCTATGATACACCTATTAAATTATATATACATTATATTTAACTTGAAATAAATAAATAAAATCCTAAAAGAGAAACGTAAAACGTAAACGTTAAAAAAAAAGAGTACCATAAAAAAAAAAATGAAAAATCACCATCAATTTGATTTTTTAAGACAGAAAAAAAAGAATTTTAGGAGGCATCATTTATCGAAAAAAAACTACTAAGCTTCTTTTTTAGCGTGTTCTTGGAGATTTTTTTTGATACTTTACTTTTAAAATTTTTAAAATAATAGTTGATTATAAAACGAAGAAGGTTTTGTGAATCTTAGCATATTTTTTTCAAAAAAGAATAAACATATATTTTTACCGCTATACACTTATATATTATCAATCTGACTATTCACATAATATATAAACCGATAAACTTTTGATCGAATAGCCACACAGTCTTATTTTGTTCTGGTTACATGGAGTCTAGTATTAAATTAAAGTTTATTTTATTTATTCTTGTAAATTTAAAATGCTAAGCACAAAATATTTGAAACTTCTATGTACTGCTATATTTTTTAACAATCAAACCATCATTATATGTGAAGCGTCTGTTATGTTTACATTTAAAAGTAATTTTGAATGCATAACTATAACACTGCTCTAGAAAAGAGTAACAAAAAGAAAACTAAAATATTTGTAAATAAACATGATCATTTTATGGCATGTACAAGTAAGTTGATAGATGGTTGTTATTATATAAATATACATGTATATATATATATACTGAAACCATAACGAGGTACTTGATACGTCAGTATGTTGACCACTATGCTCACGGTTGACTTCATTATTTTGCTTTGTCAGTGTTCTAGTACGTAGGAAATTATAGAACATCTATATCGAATACAAACCCCATCGAATAGTGTAGGGGAAAAAATACTGAGAAATCACGTATTTAAAAAAATATTTATTTTATATTTTTGATCAACTATTAAAATACTGTGGTAAATAATCCCTTTGCGCGCGGTGTTGTAACATCGTGTTAGACGGAATATTCTAAAGTTCAGACATTTGGAAAAAAAACATGGAGACATACTGTTTAATAATTATTTTTCTATAATTTATGCAAAAAAACATATTATAGTTTAGCCCTGTTGTAGCAGAAAAAAAAAACATAAATACGCCGCTCATATTACGCGCGTGCGTCCCCCATCACTGTCATCAACCGACTGAATATTAAATATGTTTTACACAACACCCGTCACAGAATAGCGCCTCTGTTTTCCTTGTAATGACTTATATCTTCGTGCTGTCTCTGATACAGATGTGCTGTTGAATTAGCGGACATTCATTTTTCACGTGGCAAGATTAATATTTTTTGTATTTACATCCAGCATAATTATACAAATTTTCTTTCTAAATCTGGTGTGAAAATTTCCAATTGAAGATTAGAAAAATACGAGTTTATAATTTTTTTTAAAATAAGAGAGATATATTAAGTCTTGTGTCCTATGTAGACTAGTGTGACATCACAGCCACACAAGAGTTAAAATATACAATATTTACATACTTAAGTGGTGCGTATTTAGGCAAAGAGTACATTAAAAAACGAAACCAAATACCTACTTAAAAAGAGTCTAGGCATTTTCATTATATATCCTGTCGTTGGCTGTTCTAAGAGGTCTATTTCAACCCTCATGCATGTCTGGACATTTATTTGTTTATATATTTTAATGAAACAAACAGTCGACAATGATATAGTAACATTAAAAAAAATACAGTTTAAAGACAGACCAGCGAAGTTTCTAAATAAGAACCATACATATTATTAAATTGTGTTACAACAAAAGGGTTTGTTTATGGGTATCTGTATGAGAGCAAGTGTAGATGTGTGTTTATGTGTATTAGCGTGGGAGTAATTGTTTAGATGTGTGCATCATTAAAAAGTAAGTAAGATCGTATCTCAGCCAGAAATAATGAGTTAATTTATTTTTAAATAAATGAAGGGGCATGTAAAATATATCAATAGATGAAAAAAAAGCATTATATTTAGAGCAAAAACGATAGAGGAAAGAGTGTTGTGCATAGTTAGTGCTTCAGACTGGCAGATGGAATAAATACTTTTTTCGTGTCACGCGAAAGGAGACATTAAGATTAATTTTGGAGAGTAGGTTAAAGAGTCTAATTTATTATTGAATAATTTTTATAAATAGCATAATTCAGATACAGTGTGCCTATTTTCAAGGGTAAAAATCCATTAGTGTTTATGAAAAAAAAAACGTTTCTCTTGTATCTGGGAGCATAATTTAACAATCTTGAACTTGAAGTTTTCGCTGTTTAAATAATTAATTCCAAAAAAAAAAAATACGATTATTTTGTATAATTGATTTTGTACGAATGTAAATCTGTATAATTTTAAATTTAATATTTATAACTGATTTTTTTTACATTGTGTTCTTTAAAATTTTATTAATTATTATTTTTACTTTGTTTTTTATGGATTGTTATTCTATTGCATCACATGCAATTAAAATTTAATCAAATTTATTTTAATATTTATTTTTTATCGTCAATTATTATGGCTTGACACAGGCACAGCCTAAAAAGCCTTAATAAGTTCATTAATATTTTAATTAGTATAATTTTGAACGAATAAACAAAATAAAAATATGTACAAACATTTTATACACGATATTTTGAGTTTGTCCAACTTTTTGTAGACAAGGACTGAATTTAATTCCTTGGGGAACTGTTTACATTAACATACTACAACAGAGATAAATAACATTTTAGAGAAGGTTATATGAAAGTCTAGCCATCTACAGCGCTTACGACCTGTAATTCGCTTGTTTAAGTGGCCATTTTATACATTGTGTAACATTCACCATTCTACCCATATTTGAACATCTATATTCCTTCAATTATTTCATCTATTGATGTTTGTGAAGTTAAAGAGCTGAACATCAAACAAAAAAAAGGGCAGGATGGTGAATGTTACACTGTTCGTAAAATGGCCACTTAAAACAGCCAATGACCGGTGATAAGCCCAGATAATGCCTAGACTTCTATATTACGTTCTCCAAATTTTTCGTCATCTCTGTTGTAATACGTTAATTTTATACACGGTAAAAATATTACTCAAAAAACAGTTTTCTTAACTCTTAAAAGGCTGTGTTACAAAATTCCTCTACACGCAGTGGCGTAAAATCTTGTTACCTAATGCAAGAGACAGAATATTCTGAAGTTCGGACATTAGAAAAAAAAACATCGAGACATACTGTTCAATGTTTCCTTTTCTTCCATTTATAAAAATTATAATTTAATTTCGGATTTTTGTAAAGAACAAAATTAAAAATCATGTCTCCGCCACTTATATAACTAGCGTATACTGCCACTCACTACCAATAAATAACTTACTGATTGAACGAATTTATTATTTTACTTTTGTTTATTTCACACAAACACCGGCCACAGAGCAGCATCTCGGCGGCCTCCGTGGTGTAGTGGTCAAGACGCTTGACTCACGCACGGAAGGTTCCGGGTTCGATTCCCGGTGAGAACACAAAAATTAAAAATGTGATTTTTCTCAAGCCTGGGTGCTCTGTGATATAATTCACCACTGTAATTAGGCCTCCTGGCCTGTTGTGGTGCAAAAAAAATGTAAAAAATGTAAATAAAAAAAAAAAAAATCTCTATTTTCTTGTTATAAGTTATATTACCGTGCTCTTATAAAGTAAAACAGATTTATTGTGGTATTGGCATCACTTGCATATTCGCACAGTAAGAAAAAAAAATGTTAAAGTCCAGCATATTTATACAAATTTTAACTCTGAATTACTTGATAAGTTAGAACGATTGCAGAATATTTGTATTCGTTATATCTTTGATCTTCGCAAATTTGACCACATAATCGAGTATCGCACGCAACTACACTGTTTCAGTATCAGGCATAGAAGAAACATTCACATTTTATCACTTCTTCATAATATTTTAAATAATGAGAGAGCTCATCCAACCTCTTTTGCAACACGGACTATATCTTCGTTTTAGTAACGAGAGAACCATTTTAATACCCTGTCATCGCTCTAATTTTCTTGCCTCCTCTTTCACAGTAGTAGCCGCTCGATTGTGGAATAATCTACCCACTAATGTTAGAGACGACCCTTCTTTATGGACATTTAAATCAAGATTAAAATGTCACTATCTAAATATTTAAATTGTTCCTCTATCCTTCTTCTTTCCTTCCCATCCCCTTTCTTCTCTTCATAGTAAAGTGTTAATTTTTTATTTTGTATATTTTTATTTTGTTAATCTTTGTTTTTAATTTTTGTATAAAATTGTAAGATTCAATATGTCCATGTATTTATAATTTTCTCAAACTGAACGGTTTGGGTAGGTAGGAAGAAATTGCCTTAAGGCAATATGCCCGCCCTTATATGTATATATATATATATATATATATATTGTATATGTGTTTAAAGTGTCAAATAAATAAATTAAAATTTCCAAATCCAATATGAAAATGTCCATTTGAAGATTACGAAAAATATGACTTAATCGTTTTAATAAATAAGAAAGATATATCAAGTCTCGTATCCTATATAGATTTGTTTTTTTTTCACCACAGCCACATAATAGTAAACTTTTATTATCGTTTAATTTTGTAACATAAATAACTAAGTAAATTATTACGAATATTTTCGGAAAACCTGAAAAGCTTTTCCATTAGTAAAAGCGGGCCTAAGTGTATTCTATCATTTTCACAAAGCGACCTAAAAAGGCGTTTTTCATTATCTTGAGAGGCGTAAACATGAATTTTCTTTGTTTGCCAATGCTGTTGGTTCCTCCCTTGGTCCTGATAAAGACAATGTGGAAATATGCAAGTTCAGTTATGTTTGTGTTGGCTAAATCCTGGACTTGCTTAGATTTTACCGGTTTTTTACAACAAGGTATTTTCAATAATTAACACTAAGTGCATTAAATACAGAGTTTTTTTAAATCTGTTTTTAAAATGAAGAAATGACTTTTCAAATTGACATGTTATGTAATGCTAAAAATAAAATAATTAATACATTAAAATATATAATGGAATGGCCCACGCAGAGACGTTGATGCTATTGTGGGAATTTTTCCAATATTATGCGTTTAGCTATATTTCTGTGTCTACATATTTTTATTTATTAAGGAAAAACAACAGCTGTTATTTATTTATACTTTTACATTGTTTGTATTCTTTTTTTATACAGAATAATGTTCCCTCATTGGGCTGTCCCGTGCCGAGAAAAACATTTTACAAAATGTGAAACATGCTTAAGATTAGCTGTTTAACAAAGTTAACATAACAATAACAATAAAAAAAAACGTAATTAATCCAATTCACCTAATAACATAATAAACAAAAAAAAACTAAAATATTCATAAAAAACATAACCAATTTATATAGACCAATAGAAAAAAATTCATAACAGTGCACCCATTTAACCTATTTGGCTTGATCCACTCATCGATCCGTGCGCAACCCACCTCCACTATCCATTTCTTAATAGCAATTTTATATTGTGAGAACTTACTAATTGTCCTTATGGATAATTGAAGTAGATTGTACACTTTAACCGAGTAGTTGGCCAATCCTCTTTGACCGAAGGTTATATTTTTTTAATTTTTTTTTAGCATCAGGGTAGAGTATCTAGTAACTGTTGTGTTTGTAACGAAAGGTAGAAAATAATGTTTACGTGCGTATAGTAACAAATTTTTTACATAAAGTTGTTTAATAGATTTGAAATTAAGATTTTCAAATATACCGAGGGAGCTAGTTCTGATTGGGACTCTTAAGATAATTTTTATTAAAGCTTTTTGTGCTATTATTTGCTTGATCCGTGTGTCATTTGCACATCCCCATCCAATTATCCCATATTCCATAACTGATTGAGTTAGAATATTATATAAGAATACAAAATATGAAAATAGTACATACATCCAGTTTACAAATATAATGAGAGAACATGTTACAAAGTAAAGAGAAAAATAATATATTGTATAAGACATGAATAAAAAAAAAAAAGAGCTCGTAAGAAGGTTAAAGGATGACGAAATAGAGTGGAGGAGTAGAGGAGAGGGATTTTCATAATAAATATGACCAATTCAACATTTTGATATCATAATAAAATAAACATATATTAAGAAACATAAACTTATTGCACACTGACAAATGTTTCATTTTACAGTGTTTCAAAAAATTTATGATTTGTTGTTAATCTTGTAATTATATAATACACATTTGTCTGGTCAAAAGAAGAAAAATTATCATAATCATCAATCATTTTCCGTATATACTGCATTGGTATTGATGGTATTCCAGATTTATTATTAAAAAATTGTAGCTACACTCTCTCTAAACCAATCTCATTCATGTTTAATCTCTCTCTGTCATCTGGTGAGTTTCCATCCTTATGGAAGATAAGTTATATAAGGCCTATTTTTAAATCAGGCGATAAATCTAATGTTAGCAATTATAGGCCTATCTCAACATTATCTTGTATCCCTAAAATGTTTGAAGCTATAATTGCTAGCAAAATCACGCCCATGTTTAAGAATATACTGATCGATGAACAGCATGGATTTAGATCTGCCAGATCAACCACCTCTAACCTGGTAGATTATACCCAGGTTATTGTCAAAGCACTCGAAAATGGTCAGCAGATTGATGTTCTTTATACAGATTTTTCTAAGGCATTTGACAAAGTAGATCATAAAATTCTCATGTATAAATTACATGCCTTGGGAATAAGAGATCCATTACTATCATTAATTAAATCGTATCTAACTAGTAGGACACAAAATGTTCGGATAAATAACTATTTATCAACCAGTATTGATGTTACATCGGGTGTACCTCAGGGTGCTCATTTGGCACCCCTGCTTTTCAATTTGTTTATTAATGATGTTGCTAAATCATTCTCTTACTCTCGTTTTTGGCTCTTCGCGGACGACAACAAAATTCTCAAAATAATTCAAACTTTACAAGACTGCTTTCTTCTTCAATCAGACATTAACTCTTTTAATCGATGGTGTAAAGTCAATAAATTAGAACTAAATATTAAAAAATGCAAAATAATGTCATTTCATAGAACAAAACAACCAATTTCCTTCGAGTACCTATTAGAAAACTCCAAAATTGATGTAGTCAAGTCCATCAGAGATTTAGGAGTTGTTTTGGACTATAAACTGACATACAACGAGCATATAGATAATACAGTAAATAAATCACTGAAATTACTTGGCTTCATTAACAGAATATCCTCTGATTTTACTAATGTCCGTACAATCAAAACTCTTTATTGCTCAACTGTTCGCCCTCTTCTTGAATATGCCTCAGTGGTCTGGTCTCCATTCTATGTCAATCGCATAAATCACATTGAATCAGTCCAACATCGCTTGCTTCGAAAAATAGCGTGGATGCTCGGACTAGAGAGAGATAATTATTCTTATGCTGAAATAGAGTCAATGTTAAATATTTCTAGTCTACAAAAACGTAGAACTAATATTGACTCCATATATATGTTCGGCATACTAAATGGTATAATCGATGTTCCATCATTACTGGGACAAGTAAAATTCAATATTCCGACTCGTAGATTGAGAAACAGTGAAGTACTGTTCATCGATCAGCATAGAACAAACTATGGCCTAAATTCTCCAATGACCCGCCTTTGTCGTATTGTTAACTCAAGACAGGATCTGGACTTTTTTGGTTTAAGTTTACAACGATTTAAACGAGCACTAAATAAATAGTCCAGATCTTGTCTCGATGTCCCTTATGTTTGTCAATGCTTCTTTCTTTAAATGTTTTAAACTACTCTTTTATTGTAATATTTAAACCTTATAAATTGTATACATGGACTATGTCCGTTAATAAATAAATAAATAAATAAATAAATAATTGGTACACCAATTGTAGCGTATCTTGATAATTTTTGTCACATGAAGGTAAAATGATCAGTCTTACGCCTCAGGTCCAGTTCCAGGGACTACGAAATATTCTAGCGTAAAAACACCCGTTTAAATAAATATTTTATTTCAACCATGTCGGTAATCAAACTCGAGATCTAGTACCTACACAATAGGCAAACGCCCTGACCATTACACCACGAAGCCGACGTAATCTAGCTTATATATATTCAAGTATATTTTTTTGCACCACAACAGGCCGGGTGGCCCAATCACAGTGGTGAATTACATCGCAGAACACCCAGGCTTGAGAAAAATCACATTTAATTTTTGTGTTCTCACCGGGAATCGAACCCGGAACCTTCCGTGTGTGAGTCGAGCGTCTTGACCATTACACCACGAAGGCCGCCTTATGAGATTGTCTTAAGTAAATGCAAGTTCAGGAACAATGAAATGAACGTAGTTATGTAGAAAGCAGTCAGCCATAGAAAAGTGAAACTGAGATAATAGCATTTTTGTGAAAAGAGTGAATAATCAAATCTACACAACAGTTGAAATGTTTTTGACTTAAACAAATGATAAACAATGACTACATTATTTTTTTTATTTTACAAACAAATTCTGTATTTGACCAGTTTTAATGATTTTTAAAGTAGATCCCATCGGATTTTTCTGGGGCTGTGGGTGTTTTTTGCAAATTGAAAATGACGTTTTTGTGATCGACACCATTTTGAAAAGGTATTTTGTATGGAAGCGGTCTAATTGTTTTTAACAGAACATAGAATTGACCTTACTGCACCCGATACCATCAATATCTCATTTTTTTCAAAATTAAGGACTGGCTGATTTCTGCATAAATAAGTTCAAATGAAATAAAGAACATGAAAATTATATTATACGATTTTGTAAAATTAAAAAATATGTTTTCACCGCTTTTTATCCAGACGTGCACAATCAAAATAAATTATTTTACACAAAATAAATATGAAATGGACAATTTTATTACGACCTCTTTGTAATATTGAATCTGATCTAATTAATCCGGAGTATCGGCGGACTTGCCGCGTATATTTCTGAGTGGCGCGAGTGTTCTCGCAATATGTATGCATAGTGAGCGTGTATTTTCGCGATACGTATACCTATGCACGGAGAAAGAGAATCCTCGCAATATGCACGAGTAAGTATAAAGCCAGCAGGTGTAATTAATTCTCGAACGTAGGTACTGCAGAAATGGTCCGACCGTTCTCCCGGATTCTGTGTACCGGGCACTAAGCTAATTATTTTCGGAAAGGTCCGTAATAAAATTATTTTTCAGCTTTTCCATTTTCATGTTTCTGCTGAAAGTCACGAGTTTATTAAATTCGGAAGGTTATACAATTAACGTTTGTTTTAATATTTACTCTAAGGTTGACTAGCAGTGGCGAATTGTGATTTTATTCACAGGTAAGCTATAAAAAAAAAATCATATATTTTTACCTAGGTACTAGATACGTATAAAATACCTAATATAATGTACGTAAATTGATATTTTTCTGTGGTTTTGTTTGATACAACAACTCTCATCTATGAAATCAACTCAAATGACGTAACTTCGTTATATATAATATTGTACAAATATATTATCCATTACTTTAACACATAACTCATTAAAAAATAAACAAAAAATAGCACTAGAATTCAGTTGATATTAGGTATTCAGTTGAAATGTCAACTGGCCGCATTGTTCTAGAAATTTTAAAGTGCTAAAAACGGCCGCGTCGAGTGCCATATGTCCTGAAATATGACGCATGAAAGTTATTATGGTCTTATGTCAAAAGTACAATCTCAAAGAAAAAATGTTTGAAATACTGTTTCCTAAATCAAGAATCTTCAAATGATTTGTGTAATCTGCAAGTTTAATCTATAATTAACATTACAACAGAGTTGAAGAACATTTAAGAAAATGTAATATAAAAGTGTAGGAATCTAAGTGGCCACTTTAATCAACCACTTAAACTAGCCATTGACATGTCATAAGCCCTGTAGATGCCTAGACTTCTATATTACCTTATCTTAAATGTTCTTTAACTCTGTTGTAATTTGTTAATATAAACCGCTCCCCCGCACGAAAAAACCCGCACTGGGGTTAAGACATTCAAAATATAGTATACTTATTTGTATGAAAAAATAAGCTGGAATAATCGGCTAGTTTATTGGCTCACCGAAGGCGCTGGGCGCGCTTTATTAATATTAATATTTTATTATGATAAAAATATAAACGGTGGAAATAATTTATTTGTTTGTTTGTAAATAAAGTTACAGTAAAACATTATTATGGTTAGTCAAATATTGTGGTAACCTAAGCATAATCGCTTCTATACATTGTTCGCCCCTGCTATTAAATGAATGTACTTTTACATTGCTCTTCAATTTCTATAATCATATTGCTGTTCACACTTTTGCTTGGTTAGTCATTGTTTTGAATATCATTATGCATAAGTTCAAAGCCATAATTGAAGTTCTAAAATAATCATCCTATATATTTACAAATACATACATGCATGTATTCACATGTATATGTATTACTTACAAATATACATATATATTTTTTATTACTTTTAAAATATTTTTCACATACTTTAAATTTGGGTTTTAGACCGGAGCGTTTCTAAAAATCTTCTTAACATTTTACATCGATTGATAAGGGGCATGATAGGTTTCCTCATTAAGGTTTTTAAAAAAAAAGATTTTTTATATTTTTTATTTAGATAACAAATAAAAGTATACAAGATTACAACTGAATTCAACTTTTACATTTATTGATTGATTGATTTGGTGTTTATTTTTTGAACCCCATATTTAAACTTATAATGTAAGAAATCAAACACTGATTTGAGTCTACTGAACACTTCATTTTATTTTTACAAATATGAAAACAAAAATTTCGTGACAATTGTTTGTCCGAAATTTTTGTTTTCAAAGAATTGAAGGAATATAGATGTTCAAATATAGGCAGAGTGGTGAATGTTACACAGTGTGTAAAGTGGCCACTTAAACCAGCCATTGACAGGTCATAAGCCCTGTAGATACCTAGATTTATATATCACCTTCTCTTAAATGTTCTTCATCTCTGTTGTAATATGTTAATATAAACAGCTCCCCAGGGAGTTGAATTCAGTTCTTGTCTACAAAAATTTGGACAAACTCAAAATATTGTTGATAAATTATAAGAGCTAATATTTCTTTTTTTAAATCTCTACGGTTTTGTATAGAAAGTTTTAGAGATGTCGCAAAAGCGATTTAACTGGCCATATGTCATTTTATCAATGCACAATATTCTCCATATTTTCTATAATAGTCTTCAAAAAACTTCAATAGATAAACAAATGCCGACCGTTTTCGGTAACACGATTTCTACCAAGCCACTTACAAATTTATAGTTACTTATCAATAAAAATAACATAACTTTCATTTTACAAAACTGTTTCTTATTAAAGTAATGATCACGTTTATATTTGTGCTAAGCAAAAACAAATAAAACTTAAGCTTATAATTAAACGTCTTACAGTCAAACAACTCTTGCAAACAGTGAAAACTTTCGTTACATATCAGTGTTAAGTTCGACCAACATATCTACGAATTTACTGCGTGACAAGTTTGGCGACAACATTATTTCCTGAAATGGTTGTGTTTATTCTGCCGTGCAGAACCTAAACCAACGCAACTCACGTTCTGTAGTTTTTGAGTTATTTATTGATTCGTAATCAGCATTTAGCTAACTATAAGTATATCCAACTCTTACAACAACTGTAGCTCAATCACAAATAGCTATCGACGTGCTAATACAAATAAATACAACCTTCGGTCAAAGAGGATTGACCTACTACTCGGTTAGAGTATACAATCTACTCACATTATCCATAAAGACGATGAGGAATTCCAGCCCAACCCGGAATTAAATTTTAAAAATGTTTTCGTGTACACGTGAATATTTAAAAATTTTGGAGTAGGATGAAATATCTCAAAAACGCACACAAAAAAAAAATGTTAAAAATAGTATTAATTTTAAAATCGTAAATAATGACGTCACTCCTTATATCTACGTGTAGTATTTCCGGTCTCCGCTTTAAAGCCCCCGCACCTTGTAAGAAACGTTTTGACTTGATAGAAAAAAAAGAGTATAATTTGTATAATTTAACATTTCAACCAGAGATTATGTCAACTTTCTAGGTTTTTCTAAATCGAAACGTTCGTAAAAACAACATAGTAATGAGCAAATTACGATTAACTAAATGAAGTAATCAAAGCAATATTCCATAGATTCTTGTCTGGTCAGTGAAAGTAAGAACGCCAACCGTTTCATGACGTCACTACTGAAAAGTGACACACTGATTACAGTCACTTGGCGCGGTATTTGATAAATGTAACTTTAAAAAATCATATCTTTGTAAATAACGCACAAAAAAAAAATATTTTTGCCAAGTTAAATTGTACGATAATAGAAAAAAAATAATTTAGAAAACAGTGGAATTCCTCATTAGTAAGTTTTCACAATATAAAATTGCTATTAAGAAATGGATAGTGGAGGTGGTTTGCGCACGGATCGATGAGTGGATCAAATCAAATAGGTAAAATGTGTGCACTGTTTATGATTTTTTTTAAAATTGGTTATGTTTTTTATTAAAATATTTTTGTTTATTATTGTTTATTTTGTTAAAAATAATTAGGTTAATTGGATAAATTACGTTTTTTTTATTGTTATTGTTATGTTAACTTTGTTAAATAGATAATCTTAGGCATGTTTCACATTTTGTAAAATGTTTCTATCGGCACGGGACACCCCAGTGAGGGAACATTATTCTGCATAAAAAAAAGAATACAAACAATGTAAAAGTATAAATGAATAAATAATAAGCGACGTGATAACAATTTCTCACCATGTTGTTTATCGCATTCGCGATCTCAATGTAACATCCGTGAACACCTAATATTCAATGTCAAAATATTTACGTTTTGTGATGAATAATCCTACTGCGCAATCACATATTTGAATTTCCCCAGTGTAAATATGGAAAATATTCTAAAACTATTATTTATCATGCTATTAATTGCATTTAGCCGGCGGTTGGCAAGCATAATGTCAAAAAAGCAGTCGCCGTAGTAAGTGTAATTTTATTTTCACTTTTTTGTACTAGATACTCATTACTATTTTGCAAATGCAATATATTGTAATATTTTTTATAGTAAACGCCGATTTCTCGCCAGTGAACTGTTATTATTTACGAGGAAAACAAAAAACAAACCGACACGAGCGTTGACTTAGAGTTTACACAAGCGTTGACTTATGACTGCCATAACTTAACCATGTTCATTACTGTTCATTGTGATCGCTCAAATGGTTAGCGTGTTTTTAAGCACGTCGATAGTTATTTGTGATTGAGCTACTGTAGGGTTGTAAATGTATCACCTACACATGCAGCAACATCAAGTTCTTAGCCCACAAATAACTTATGATACTATCTTAAAGGTAGTTAAAAAAAAAAATTCTTACGTTGATTGCGTTAAATATTTTTTTCGTGAAAATAAACTCCAGGTAATAAATAAACTGTATTTTTCGTAAAATCAATATGTGTTTGAATTTAATCTTCTTACACTCAAATATTTTGAATTAATTTAGTGATACAATAGTTTATTGTGGAGATTATTATAATTTTCCATACCTTTGAAAAGAAAACTATTCTACTTATTCATTTTACGGAAACAAACAGTTGACAATGATTTAATAACATTAAAAAGATATAGTTTGAAGACAGACCGGCGAAGTTTCTAAATAAAAAAATCATACATATTAAATTGTGGTACAACAAAAAGGTGTGTTTGTGTGTATTTGTATGAGAAGTGCAGAGGTGTGTATTTGTGTGGGAGTAAGTGTGGGAGTACGTGTTCAGGTGTGTATAAGTGTGAGCATCATTAAATTGCAAGTGAGAGCGTATCGCAGCCAGAACGCATGAGTCTTAATTTATTTTTACATAAATCCTATTTTGACCATGATTTGCGTGGAATTTAGAAATTTAGAAATTATTTTAGTATCTGATTTACTTATTCATCTCAAATACGCTAAATTGTTCCTCTTTGTAAATTTGTATAGTATAATTTATTTTGAAATTTTGAAAAATATAAATATTTCATGCCAACCATGTGGGGAATCGAACCCGAAACTTCTTACATGGTAGGCAAACACGCTGACGCTATCACGAGGTGGACAAACTCCAAGTTTAAATGCTTCATTTTAACTAATTTGAGGTAGCTATTTGTCTGCAGTAAGTAACTGACGAATTTGAACAACTTTAAAAAAAAAAGTTGACGACTCATATGACACGTGTTTTTCTCACAATTACTCGTTATCATCATAGCCTTGTGACGAAATAAAGTTTTTATTAATATAATCGCGATTTACTTGTTCAATTTTTTTTTTTCAAAAGTGGATTTTTCGAGTTACGACGGTTTAGGGCCGACAGCACCGAACACCGTTTTGGCCCGCAACGCGTAACCTGACTCTACATCAGCTCGGACAAGTAATTAAACGTCGTGCAGCGAAATAATTTCACCAGCTCCTCGCCAGTGTTCGCTATTGTAAATTCCTTCGTTACAAAATTGTAAGGATGTAACTCGTGTGATTTTTCTCAATTTATAACTTCAATTGTAATCCATCTTTCACATTTAACTTCAAATCAATTCACGCGCACCCACCCATACAGTACTGCAGAATTCTGTGATTAGACACCATTAGATTATTTCCTATGAAGTTACGTTAAGTCCATGGTCTAACCAACTACAACTCTTGTAATTGTTAATTTTTATTCTCTCGAACATAATAAAAACAAACTCATTCAAACAAATGTTTTTTTTTATTTTTATTTATTTTTATTTTTATTTTATTAGGGAAATCAACAGTTCTAAATGCATATTTTTAGTAAACAAACATATATAGTGTATAAACTCAGAACTAATAACAGATTTCCACATACTATACAAAGTTAGTAAAGAAAATATATTACATATCAAATAAATACATACAATTTATACATATAAAAATGTTATTTTCATGTACTCACTAATCAAAGATTTTTAAAATATTAATTTTAAGAACATTAAGTTACTGTGAATTTGGCGGGATAAGGACAAAAATGCTTGAAGAGAGGATAAGGAGGGGAGGGGAGATGTACATATTTATTATTATAATGTCTACTAAGTTACATAATACATTTTTAGTGTAAATTTTAAATCTGACAGAGTGATGTTTGTGTAATCTATATTTTTAAATTTTGTATTGTTCATTGAAAAAGTTCTACGAAAAAAAGCATTTTTAACATATGATGTTTTACTTATTGGTACATGAAACAGGTGGTATCGTCTACAAATCCTGGCTGGCACATGTATTGTTATTAAACCAAGCAGCTCTGTACAGTCAACCATTCCTGTCCTAATTTTGTAAAGCAGTCGTTGGTCCGCACACACTCTGCGGTATTGTAGAGAAATGATTCCATGGAAGGTGGAGGCAGTGAGAGTAGATACATAAAAAATACCGGTATTTGTTTTTCAGGTACTTTATAAATTTGTTTTGAATATTTTCTATTCTATTTATATTTCAATTTATAGTAGATTGAATTTGAAAACACTTGACACATTATATAGCAAAAAATTGTTGGTAAATAAAATCCGTAAAAGCCCACAAATTTCATCATCAAAAGGCCAATGTTACTTCTGTAACTTAAGTTCCACTTATATTTGAAATAATTTGATAAATAATTACTTTTACGACCTCATTACAAATGATGAATAAAGTCGGGGTATCCCCGTAAGCGTAGACTCAGTACGCCGCGTCGTGCAATCCATAATAGGTACTGGGTACGAACATGACAGTGGCGGTTTTTTTCATAATTATAGATAATGTTTAGATATGTTAATTTTAAACTCGGAATCAGATGTCAATTTATTAACTATGACTTCCGATTAAATACTTTGAACTTGTTAAACTAACTGAGACTGTTGAATTAATTTAAAGTGTAAAGCAGAAAGTGCCCTACACAAGGAAAATTGTTTAAAATATATTTGTGCATTAATGTATAAAGAATAATGGCGTAAGTATAGCCTGTGAGCTCGCCAATACATGACAGATGACATTAACATAACCATAGAAAAACATAGCAGTTGAGCTCTCAGAAGTAAAGCAACGTGAATGCAGCAATGCTTGAACTACATGTCAATAATATTCTAATAATAAATAATATTATTTGGCCATACGGAACTTTAAAGCACACCTTGGTTTAATTACAAATAGTATTTTATCGGTTAGGTAGGTGTATATAAAAAAAATGTTGCGTACCTGAAAAAAGCACAAATAATATTTTTTTTGTAAATGATGTCAGTAGCGACACTCAGAGAGTGGCTTTGTGACGTTTTGACATTTTTTATAAGAAATTCATGGCGTAGCCGAAATACTGTTATAAAAACGAGGATGTTTTTGTTGATTGACGTTAGCAGGCGCTACCCAGGGGCGACTTTGTGACGTGAGAAATTATTTAAAAAAAGAGATTTATGGCGTAGCCGAAATATTGTAATTAAAACGAGGATGTTTTTGTTGATTGACGTTAGTAGGCGCTACCCAGGGGCGACTTCATGACGTGATGAAATTATTAATTTAAATATTTTTTTTCATTTTACATAGCGTAGCCGATATAAGAAATTGCGTGGTGTTTCGAAATTTAACCGTGTTTTTTAAATTATGTTTGTAACACTCAGTAATATTTATTTTTCAAGTATTCAATGTTATTTTTGCATTTTAATTAATATTGTTAATATAAAGCGTATTTTTATTTATTCGAATTTACTAGACTGTTTTTATTACAAAAAATAAAATGCCTATTTCTCTATGTATTTTTCTGTTATAAACAATCTATTAAAATAATACACATCAAATTTCCATTGTCTGTTGATTTTATTTGCAATCTTCTCTTCTTAAAACTCTAGGAAATTCAAAGACAATAAAATTTTTACTGTCATATATTGGCGAGCTCACACGCTATACATAGCCCGTTTTTTCACTTAAACTTAGTATGATAATATTTGGGTTTTTTTTTTGTTCATTGTATTTATGATTAAAGATATACAACCTCTCCTTTTTTAAAAAAAAAAATTGAAAACAATTTTTTTTCTTACTTTTTAATTTTTATATTCATTTTAATGATTTATTTTTTACATCCTAAAAATGTTCATTGAATGAAACCATTGTGATATAATGTTTACATATAAACTTTTTATGCTTTTTTTTCCTCGTTTATCTACTGTATATTATTTAAAGTGTTTATTTCTACACATGTTCTTTTTGTAAAGTAAAAAGCACTACGTGCCGTCTATATTGATATGTAAATAATGCCTAGGCTTGCCTGACTCATTTAAAATAAAAATGACAAAGCCTGGACTGATATTTATACAATTACATTTTTTATTTATAATAATATTTTGTGATCATAATTTTCGACGAACTAAATAATAAAATTGCTAGTTTTCTGCCGCCATTTTTGGCAGATTTTGTTTTTGGGAAAGACATGATATTAAATAAAAATACGAAATTTTCTTAACTGACTGTTTTTTTGCTCTAATCCAAAAGTGACTTTAGAAAAATAAAGCACATTTGACTTACATTAGATACATATTTATTCAATTTTACAATACGCCCGAGGGGCATTTGCAAAAAAATATACAGGTAAGTTCAAACATAGTTAGTATTAATTTTAAAAATAGGCAACAGTTTTTTTTTGCATCATGTAGGAAAAAAAAACAGCATGCTGCAATGCAAAATAAAAAGTGATACTTTGCATAGTAAAAAAGAAAAAAATATGGATATAAGAAAAATGTAAAGCAAACTGTAAATAACTTGTAAAGAATTTTAACAATAAAAAAAAATATAGATGTACTCACAAAAAAATGGTTTTAACAAGTTAATGTTAAAAACAAAAAAAAATAATTAGTTTAGAGTAAGTATAAACATATAAGATAATAATATAATAAATGGTACTAAAAAATATTTCATAAATTAATTCCATAAAGAGATAAGATAATAATAATACAAATCAATGAAATATGAATACACAAACATTAAAGGTTTTTAAATCAATATTCCGTACATTAAAAATGTATTTGTGAAAGTTTTGTGAACGCTTCAGTACTAGATAATCTACGTATACACGATTAGATTTAATGAAAAAATATATTCATAAACTAGTGTTTTTAATTTATATATTATTCAATGTTTACTTTTCAGAATCGCAGCAAAATTCAAACGAGCGCAGAAGCATCCTGTGTATATTTTATTACTATATCATTAGCAACTAACAAACCAATAGTAAGTAGTCTATGTCACGCTCACAAGCGCGTCTGAGCGCAAGAAAGACAGATTGTTTTCATAATGCGTATGCCGTACAATGTCATACCATGCGCTTATTCACAGATACCACACAATGCCTTCGTATAAGTTTTGCGATCGCGCCAGTTTTAAATAATCCAGCAGTATTACAAATTAGTGAATATGTTTTGCAGATTACAAATATAAAAAAAACATTGCTCGCCACTGGTAAACTGGTACCCGAAGCATGAGTCTATCTTACTAACAAATGGGCTGTGTTTGTTTTACCAATGTAGTGATAAAGATTTGATGATGATGATGAGGCTTATTTTTATGAATTTGCGTACGTTTATAGTACGCCACTGGAAGAGCGTATGGCTGTACCGTAGATAGGTCTCGTAGCATCTCCTGTAGAGGGTAGACTCTATTCGTAGCCAGCGTAGCGGAAGCGTTTCCAAACCACCGCATTGTATGGAATTGCACGGGAATGCCTACCACCTACCACCTCTACTGATAAAACTACAACCTGATGTCAAAAGTTATTATTTTTTCTTTTTTTATTCATTGATATTGGAGGTAAACAAGCCAAATAATAAAAATAGGTATTTAGATCTGCTAACGTCCAAGGCAGTGTTGTAAGCACTGTTACGTACATGTAGATCTACATTAGAGTGGGCCGATATTTTTTTTTTCCAAATTTTGAAATGAAAGGGGTATAAAAAGTTGCCTTTAGGATAACTCGGAATGCAAAAAATATTTTTTCAAATATTTGATACTACTTATGGCCCTCAACCAAAGTTTAAGTTTTCAAAAAAGTCAATTGTTTGTGCTAAACCGGCTGTTATTTTGTATTTAAGTAAGAAAATCAGTCGAATTGAATTTTATAATGCGCATTAACCTAATTTAATAAGCATCAAAGAGCGTGAGTTGCACTTTGTTTTGTAATAAATAAGTAGCATTGTTTTGATGAGCCATTGTTTTTTTCAATATTAGCCAGGCGCTTAACGGAATCAGTTCGGTGGAGTAAATTTTTTTTGCGTTTCGGTAGTTTTAAAACGTGTTCGAATTTGTATTGTAATTGAGTTATGTCTTTACCAACAAAAAAATACTGTATCCATATATATAATTAACAAAATGTTCAGACAGTTATAAACTTCAAACCTCGGTTGAGGGCCAAAAGTAGTATGGAATATTTAAAAACATTAAAAAATATATTTTTTACGTTCAATGTGATTCGAAGTCATCCTTCTTAGGATGGATTGCCTTAATATAAAAAAAATGTGATTCGAACTGCAACTTTTTAGAACCCTTTCAACGGCCCACCCTAATAAACATACTTATGTAAATAAAATAAAAAAACACCTTGAATAACAGATTATTTACTATAACGTGTTGATTGCTCACTAATCTAATTTTTTGATAGATATTTAAGAGGATACGCGGTGTCAGGGAATTAAAACAAAAAGATGTTTGAACATTATTCTTCTGTCACTCTCTCGTAAATGCTTCCTTGATTGATTTTTTCTAATTAAAATCGACAAAACCGATGTTTCCCTGTCCCGTTTTCCGCACCCCAAAACTGCACCGATTTTTGGTTTTAGTTAAGATACGGTAAAATAATAAAATTTTTCGTGTTTTTATGTTTTCTGTTTTTCAAAATGATCATATTTGTACCGTAAGTCCAAAGACAGCAAACCAAACTGAGCGCTTTTTTGGGTTTTAGATGGTCCTAGCTCCCATCAGAAACAATTTATCAAAAAACAAAAGTATAGAGACACGCCTAAAATAGGTATCTATCGTGTAAAAAAAAATCACTGCACTAGTGCCATCACCCAGGGAGGAAATACGAGTATTCGTTTGTAGTTAGAACAGTCAGACTGCCTTTTCTGTTAATACATCTGAATATTTTATATGGTTCTCGTAGGGAGTATTGTTTTAGTAGGTTGTATTGTTGCACAAAATTATAAAACCAACACGACATCCATTATTACAAGCAACCCTTACATGAACTAATTATGTTTTGAAAATATTTTATATTGTGGGAGATATAGTTGAAAAAAGAGAGTGGGGATAAAGGGAGGGGCGCGAGTTTAATAGGTATAGGGTTACCATCGCAATGAAGCATCGTCTAACATTTATTTATTTTTTTTATACATTATAAAGAAAACAATATATTAAAATATATTTTGTCCCGACAAACTATTCAATAATAGTTTGTCATCGGGTGCTTAGACATAAGTTTTATTTAATAATCAAATAAAAAGAGTATAGACATAATACTGTATACGTATAAAATAATGACCATAAAATAAATTAAAATAATGAATAGATAAAAACAGTTAAAATTTTTTTTTTTTTAAGTTAGAAAATAGAGTAAAATAGTACTATTAAAATGAAAGAATAGATATTAACTAGAATATCTTTTAAATGTAAGAAAAAAAATTAAACACATTTATAAATAGTGTGTGCTCATAAATGTAATCAAAACAAGATAAAAAATAAAACACAGTAAATCAAAAATTTTAATTCATATCTACAGAAAAAAGTAAATTTTTTATTTTTATTAAAAGTACATATTAAAATTAAGATCTAAATAATGTAAACAAAATAAGAAAGAAATAATAGAAAAGGTTAACCTAAAAAAATAACAAAAATGTATTCAATGAGATATAAAAAAAATGATTTTCGTAAATCATAAATCAAAAAAGGAACGTTATGTCTACTAACCACTTATGTAACAAAAACATATTTTTATTTTTACTAACTAACATGTTTTCATATCAAGTGGCGACATATTAAATATTAATTAAATAATACAACAATACTAAAGGGTTGTTTGATTTTATACAAATATTTGATGACATTTATTAAAATATTTGACCACAAAGTTAATGCAATATTAATAATATTTTGCGAGTAATAAATAAAATGAAACATTAACATATTACAACAGAGATGAAGAACATTTAAGAGAGGGTGATGTAAAAGTCTAGGCATATACAGGGCTTATGACCTGTCATGGGCTGGTTTAAGTGGCCACTTTACACACTGTGTAACATTCACCATTCTGCCCATGTTTTAACATCCACATTTCTTTAACTCTTCCATCTGTTGACTTTTGTGGAGTAAAAGAGCTGAAACCTTTATCACGTGGGTGAGATTCATCCGGCTGAACCAAATCACCTACTAAGCAAGGCCTGAAATTTTTATATTTTCAATTTCTATACTTCTTCATGGACCAGGTGGAATTATAAACAATATTTTGAGTTTGTCCAAATTTTTGTAGACAAGGACTGGATTCAACTCCCTGGGGAGCTGTTAACATTAACATATTACAACAGAGATGAAGAAAATTTAAGAGAAGGTGATATATAAGTCTAGGCATCTACAGGGCTTATGACCTGTCATGGGCTGGTTTAAGTGGCCACTTTACACACTGTGTAACATTCACCATTTTGCCCATATTTGAACATCTATATCCCTTCAATTCTTTCATCTGTTGATGTTTGTGAAGTTAAATAGCTGAAACCTTTTTTTATGCGGGTGAGATTCATCTAAATGAATTATTTCACCTACATACTAGGCAACGCCTGAAATTTTAAATGAAACAGTTTCTAAATTTGTGGTCGTCTCATGTACATTACAACCACGAAGCTGCGTGCGTCCCTATGTTGTGTAGTTTACAGTGTCTATAGGAGGCAGTGCGGCAATATGCATTCCTCCGGCTTCTACTGCAGGGGTGGAGGGTGGCGGGAGGACGGAAAGGCACTGCATTTACCTTCATAACGGGTGCAGAACGTGACGTATCTACCTACCACTGCACGGTACAGTCAATAAAAACAGTAGTCATTATTATAAGAGATGTCGAATCGGGTTGTGGTCCCGTAGCTAGTGTCGCAGTTAACTTGATTTCGAATTCCATTATTTTATTTGCTTATTAATTATTTTTTTAAAAATTTTTTATAACAATCTACGTATATTTAAAAAATAAATTAAAACTAACTTTCCAAAAAAAAGAGTAGCTCTTGTGCTTGGAGAATGACTTACACTGCTTTATTTATTAAGTCATTTGAAGTTACATTGTAATTTCAAATATACACGAGAAAAAAAAATACACGAAATAAAAAGAAAAACAAAAAAGAATAATACAATAATACTAATTTAAATAAAATGTCATGTTTACAAGGGATCATAAATTTCCCTTAATTAACTTTGAATTTATTTAATGATTTATTAGTTATAATAATAAAAATACTTTATAGTTTTATTCCATTTTTATTTATAATTATTTTATAAATTTTTTATACCCTTTTTAACTAATTTCACATATTTTTTCTGTATATTCTGTGTTTATTATTTAGTATGTGAGCATGTATTTCATTTTTATTTTTTGTAAATGCCTTTTGGGCGATAATGAACAAAATAAATAAATAAAGTATTTTTATTATTATAATTAAAATGCAGTTCCACCAAGAAATGCAGTAGAAAAACTCATTATACTATGATTTATTAGTTTTAATGGTTTTTAGTTCATTGGGAAGATTGTTTTAATTTTAATACCTTTGCGAACAAAACTATTCTGACCATGACTTTTGTGAAATTTAGAAATTTTTATATTATTTTTGTAAAAAAAAAGCCCCTAGGCTCAAACTAATTTTTTTTTGTTGATTTATTGTACATTTTATATCCAATAACTCTCCATGTCCAGGCGGATTAAGAGTACACAAAAACCAGAAAAACGGATTCAAGTGGACATAATTAGAATCATGCTATAGTGGTAGGTGCGTTTATTTACTATGCTTGAGTTCGATCAAGGAATCGCATGATAACCGTTAAACTCATTTCATTAATTTATTATTGTTGTGTTTCTGATCCCATAAAATATTTGTGATGATAAAATCATGTGTCTGTGTCAACTGATTGCTCGTCCCAACTCAACACAGTACTTTTAGTCCCATGGAGTTGGGTTTTATGTCTAAAAAAATGTGTAATAAACTAAGAAAATAAATAAATAAATAAAATTTTAAAGTAACTGTCGTATTTTATTGCTGTAACTGGTACTTGAAGCGTAAGACTGATCACTTTGTCTTTATGTCAAACAGGCAAAATGGTGAATGTTACACATGTAATCGTCCCCAGCTAGAATACTGTACTTCTATTTGGTCACCTTACTAAAAATTTTAAGCATGTTAAATATTAGCTTTTGCTGAAAGTATGCAGTACCATGGAATAAACACTCTTAAAAATCGAAGAATAATGTTAGACCAGTTATTTTTAGACTAATTAATAAATATAAAATTCAATCTCCCAATCTATATGAAAGACCTCCATTCCGTGTGCCATCTAGACCGACAAGACAAAATCTTCTGTTTTACACAGAAAACGGGTCAATGAACTATTTGAAACAATCTACAATACCTAGAATATGCGAGCAATATAACAATAGATTTACCGAGACTGATATTTTTTGTGACAATGTATGTAAATTTCGGGTAAAGATCATAAAAAAATTGAGAGAAGCAGATATTAAACTTTATTATTATTTATTTCTTTACTTTTTTTTTGGGATTTTTACAGCTATTACATAATAAAATAAGTAGATAAATATTAACAATACTAGAGCCAATTAAAAAAATCCACTGTAAATCTAATGACACATAATATATCAGAAAATAGATGACGTAATTGTTTGTGTGTGACGTTTGTATTCATGTGTATGCGAATGTGTGTATGCGTAAATGAATGAGGAAAAGGGTACATGTGCGTGTGGAAATGAATGAGAGAGAGGGTGCGTGTATGTGGGTGCGTAAGTATAAAAAAATAATTGTGTAAAACTTGTAATTATATTAAAAATGGTATATTTTAATTTTAATAATTATAAACATAGTTTTACAGTTGTTATATTTAACATAATTTAAATTATTGTATTAAGTATACATTTTTTTTTGTGTGTGCATGAGTGTCCTACACTAATATACAAAGAAATTGTCAATATTTGTGTACATACTGTTTGTTTACCCTATAAAATAAATAAATGTGTAAAGTGGCCACAAACTAGCCAATGAGAGGTCATGAGGTGATTTTCACAAAAACGGCGCTATATAAATTATCCAAATATAAATAAGCCCTGAAAGTACATAGAATTCCATACTTCCTTCTCTTAAATGTTCTCCATCTCGATTGAGATGAGTTCGAAAAATATGTATTTGCTTATCCAAATACCTTTAAGCTGACATTTTGGTTCAGTGTACATACAATAATTTTGAGAAGGTACTGACAAGCCGTGTACTGGCCTCTATTAATATGAAGTACAGCCACACAACTGATCATAATCTATAGATTGCGTTTCAGAGATTGGCTCTCTAACGCGTAACACAGCATTTAGCTAAATTAATTTTTAAATTATATATTTATTCAATCAATAAAACCTTATAATAAGAATGTTTTAAGTACGTCAATATGTTTATAGATAGGCTGGATTTCCTCCCTAGGAAGTTATTTTGTTCTAACTTTGTTGCAACAGAGAGAAAAAACATTTTTGAGAGGGGAATATGGAAGTCAAGGCATTTACAGGGCTAATGACCAGTCATGGGCTAGTTAAAGTGGCTACTTTACACACTGTGTAACATTTACTATTTTGCCTTTGTTAAAACATCCTAATTTTCCTCAACTCTTCCATCTGCTAACTTTTGTGAAGTAAAAGAGCTGGTACCCCTCTACACGTTGGTGAGAGGGCGGCTGAACCACTCGACTAACTAGGCAACACCCGAAAACAATTTAGTATAAAAATTGATAAAAAGATTCAATGAATATTGATTTCAATTTCACATAAAATCTGTAATTTCTTATAATAGTAATCTTTATTAAGCATAAAAAAGCTCATTTACACAGCATAAAATGATATAACATACAATAGACACATTACAAAAAATACTTATGTTTTATCCTTTAATACAGTACAATGTATGATTTTCAATGTTATTTTTTTGTTGAATCTCTCTATGTAGGTAAACCCGTACCAAGATAGATGGAAGTTGTATGTGTATGGTTTTAAAATCGGTAGGGTATTGCACCCGTAGGCAACACAGCAAAAAGCGATAAGTAATATAGAGGTTTGAGTCCTCAAGTACCTACCTGGACATTTTTGTATAATTATGAATATTTTTTACTTTTTGCTCATAATAATACAATCCCACATCAAGCACAAGAGGTTGTTTCCTTTTTGGTGTGGTATTTAATTTGAAGGGAAAGAAAAAAGGTTTTAAAAGTCTTAAAGGGAGATCCACGGATTTTAGGCAACAAAATATATAACTACTCATTTGGAGACAGTACACCTGCAAAAATTCCATCATCTCGGATGCAACGCGTCTCTTAAAATCGATTTTCTCCTCTCCCACCTAGACGTTTTCCCTTCTAGTTGCGGAGCTGTGATGAACGCGGATAATGATTCTTAAATTCGAAATGATTGGAATATTTCTGCATTGGAACAAAGTCGCCAGGGTCGTTGAAATGAAGCAATGCCTGCAGGATACTTCTGATCCTTGTGTAAAGATGCTCCGGAACTTACAAGAGGCACACCAAAAGACAACGATCTCATGAAGACACCACACGATTTTTTTACCTAGTCCTCTTTTCATAGTACTCTTTTATAATCTTATATTATTTCCGTTAACGACCGGGCAATGATGCAACAGGATATCAATAAAATTCTTAACTGAGGTAAGGATAGTCGCATAGTCGCTCAATAGAAATTGCACAGAAAAATATAATTAAAATAATTTACAAAAAACAGAGACTATTTCTTATTAATTAATTATGCGTAGAGAGTGGACTCCTTAGTTTTAGAAAATCAAATATATTTCAGTGCATAAAATATGTTTACTTGAATAGGGAATTGTTAAGTAATAATTTAAATCGTATTAGTAATAGATCTAATAGTGAACTGTCAGTTCCAGGATGCAGAACTAAGTTTGCACAGAGGCACTCCTCACATGTTGGTCCAAGATCCTTCAATTTTCTAACCAAGGAACTACAAAACATCAAAACACTGGTACATTTTAAAGTAGGTTTGGGGTCTTGGATCAGCATGGAAGGAACAGGTAGACAAATTCTTTACAAAATAAATATAATTAAAAATAAATACATTTTGCAAATAAATCATGTTTTCGTAATATCAGCATAAGTTAATTTATATTTTTATTTATATCCCTACAGAGATGAGGTAGAATTTTTTCAAATTCAGGATTATGGATATTCGAGCGTTTACAGGGCTTATGACCTGTCATTGGCTGGGTTAAGTGGCCACTTTAAGTAGGTACTACAACATTCCCCATTCCGCTTATTAGCGAATATCCACACAGGTAACATTGTTGATTTTTGTATATATTGTATATATGTACAAAATAGACGTACCAAAATAATGTTAAGTTAATTTAGTTTTTCTTTTTTTTTTTTCATGTTCATGTCATACCATATATACATGCTATTAACTTTTTAATAACTGAAAAAGGAATGGCCCCCGCCCAGACGCTGAAGTATTTGTGGGAATTTTTACCAATTCATGTTATAGCTTAATTTTAAGATGTATTTTTCTAAATTGTATTTTTATAATTATTTTTCTTTGTAAATAATATGTGTATGGAAAAATAAACAAATAAAAAAAAGGATAACAAACAAGATTTAAATATTGACAAGTAAATGGTGATGTGTTCCACTTGAAATAATCATGCTTTGTTTTATAACAATAAGAAAGCTGATGTTTTTTTAAAGCGTAACTCAGAAACTTAAGACTTGAAAGTTGCCTTTGATACCATTAATGTTTCAAAGTTACATTATCAATGTGAGTTGTGTAGCATCCGAGATGTTGGAATTTGTGATTCATAAATCTAAACCTTTTGCAGTATTGAATATCATCAAACTTTTTTATGCAACTTTAGTGCGTACCATTCTGGAGAGTGGTATGGTGGTGTGGGGTGGTGTGGGAGCCTGCAGAAACCACTTACTCTTTAATGGTTGCGAGACCACAGAAGAAGTTTCTTCGTTACCTCTACACGAGAGCCTGTACACAATGCCCTGCCAACTATTCTTTTATCAATTTAGATTTTTTAAATGTGTACCAATGCAGTGCCCTATATACCATTAGGTGTGGAAAGGGAACGATGATGATGATGACATGTAACAGTAAAAAAATAATTATTTTAAATGGACTTTTTATGTAATGTTACTGCTGTTAAACTGGCATTTTTGGGTACGTAGTCCAAATAAAAAAATATTGTTACAGTTCAATTAATTAATAACATTTTATCAAATGATATGCATAAAAACCATAAAAAATATAACAGATTTAAGAATTAAACATTTTCTTAATGAAATAACAGAATTAAGATAAATTGTATGTATTATTTCAAGCTAATTATTAACCGCCTACGCCCATTTTTAATGAATTTTTTGAAGAATGAAGAATTTCATGCTTGAAACAAGATTTCTGACAGGGCGGACGAGTTATATTGATTTAAAAAGGTGTTTTTTTACTGCAATATTTCTGACTGAAACGTAAGAATGATCATTTTACGTTCATGTAGGTATCAAATTATAGAGATACGCTCGTTTAGGGTTCTATTTTTTAAATTTTATTTGATTGTTACATATTTAAAAATGTATTACAGCAGTTTACATTAAATTATTTATATAATAGGAATTGAGAAGTAAAAAAAGATATACATGTTTACTGTTTTTGCTGGTGAGTCATCTAGACTGCCTAACTAGGGATAGCTTCCCCGTTCTCAGGGAGTAAATAATGTATTTTTTTAGTTATCTTTGTCATAAATATCATTTATTTGAATAAAACATTTTTATCCATTTTGATAGGTTTTCAAACTAAATGTTAAGACATATAACATTTATGTTTGTAAGTGAAAATTCTTTGATGGAAGTTCATTGGAATTTATTATATAAATAAAAGACGAGTGATACTTTAATCCACGAATTTGGAAAATCCAGTGACCGGTTTTATCGCTTTCGTGACTTTCATATAATTTTAAATTATCTATCCTTACCTCTGTTTTGTATAAATACAGTGAACTAATTAATAAAGATACCAGTCTCGAAGATGTCGCAAAAGCGACTCTTTTATTTATCTAATAAAACATATAAAATTATTTATGAATGAGGGACACCAATATACAGTATTATTACAAGATCACACATAAGAATATGTCTATGTGTGGCTAAATTTCAGATTTAAAATAAAATAATAAATGCACACAAATAAATAATAAATAAACCACAAATATTTAAATCCTATGTCATTACCATTAAAACTAAAAATCAATTTTTCTATAAATTTACATGTATCCTTAAAAAAAAACAAGTATCAAACTGTCTGCTTCCCTCAATTATATTTAGTTTTGCGTTTTAGAAGATTAAATAATTTAAACGCATAACTTTATTTTTCATCCGCCTTCACATAAAGAACCTAACACAATATTTTCTAATAATTTTCAACAAGTTTGAATAGTTTTCGCAGGGTCAGCAAAAT
The DNA here is from genome assembly GCF_059751315.1 of Micrasema longulum. NCBI lineage: Eukaryota > Metazoa > Arthropoda > Insecta > Trichoptera > Brachycentridae > Micrasema > Micrasema longulum. Next base: position 305,704 of record NW_028278824.1, read on the forward strand.
GATGCAGCTAAAAAGAATTGCCAGGGTCGGTCCCAAAGGCTCATGATCATCAGTCATGAGGACAGCGACTAAGAAGAAGAAGAAGAAGAAGAAGAAGACTAATAAAATAACATTTTTATTTGCATTTATCCAGAGAAACAACGCTATAAAAGTAAAATTAGCGTGAAATGATACATATCGTATACATACCCAGTAAAAGCAGATGCTCTACTACGCTTCATTATGTTGGAAAAAATCCTTTTGACGTCAGACTATAATCACTGACCAGAGAATTATTTCCCACAGAGAACCTACTCTAGCAGGAATAGGATACTGTACTTTATTTGCTCACCGACGCATGAAGCATACCCTTAAAGTCACTCGATAAGTTTTTAATTCAATAAACCTGAAAATATACATTCATACTTAAATAGCATACGAGTATAACGTAATTAAGTTTTTAATACTTATTTTTTTTTCTTATAATCGGCAATGATCGTACATAATTTTTGTGGTTTAGTTAGCAAAATTTATACAAATAATAATATTATTAGCGATGTACCGAACACGTCCCTAATATGAGATGACGATGTTTCTAAAAAACTAAGCAAGAACGTCCTTTAAACCAGCGCACCGACTTAATAGTACACGACCGGATGTCTGACGCACCGTAACCGTCAAAAATAGTGATAACGTTATTGTGGCTTTCAAATTTGATATTTAAGTAAGTTTTCAATATTTTTTCCAATCAAAATTATCAATCTTTTACTGATCGACACTATTATAGTTTAATATTTTTGTTGTCAAAATATTTTGAAGTCATATTCAAGTAGATTTATTTCTGTGAGTGTATTTATTTGTACTGATCTTGATCCAAATATGGGATATCTGGGCGACTACAATATGAAGTCTGAAATTAAGATCATCGGTTCGAATATAAATTTCTAGAAAAAAAAAATTGTTTATTTTTGGGTTATACCCAGGTTCTAGACTCCTTATAAAACACAACTTGCATAAAAAGGAACATTTTGAAGAAAAAACGCAAAACCAAAGACAAGGAGTGAATCCAGTGCAATGCTTGTCGTCTTTCGTACTGTATTGAGTGTTAAGGCGTAAATAATATTGATTTCATATGTGATTATTTCATGAAAAATGTTAAAAATCTAAGTATCTCATATTATGAGAATTTTTTCAAAAACACTTTTTTTATTGCTCTTCTTTTTGTTTAAAATGATGATGGGCGTATATTTTTTTATAAATATGTCAATGATATTTTACGGGACTACAATGTGTAATACATAATAAATAATTTGATTTAACTGAATAATTAATGATGTGATGACGATACCCATGTATTGTTATATAAATTGGTACGCAGGTATGATAAACGAATATATAGCAAACTCACTTCGTTTAAGGACCCGTCTACTCGTTTATTCAAGGGTCGGTCAGTGCTAGAGGGTGTGGGTGGTTTAAGGGGGTGAATCCATTGCAGCGTGCATTCTGCATATTGCACTGCCCTATACCCATTTCTCCCGGAACATAATTAGATTATTCAGTGGATATAGGTTGTATAAACCTGCAAACAGATAGTTAGTTCCCTGAAGGCACGCGTCTATAGAGACGTGTGATGGAAACGTATTAATTCGTATAGCATTTAAAGGGTTATAATTAAACGCACGATTGAAATTGCATAGTCATATAATATTACGTTCTTATCCGCACTCGATGGTGTATGGCTTAAAATAGTGTGTTTTGATCATATATTACATAAAAGTAAGGTAATTAGTCTTACGCTTCAGTTACTACCCACGGACAGCTTGCCCACCACATACCGCACACTGCAACTGAGGACACAAGTCTCCTTGGCTTTGGAAAAATAAAATATTTTAGTTATCGGAAAAATATTTTTAAATGAAGCCTCAAGTCAAATTTGAAATAAGTAGAAATACATCCAACGAAAAATATTTTTTTTTTTACTATGCCTCCGTGGTTTAGTGGTCAAGACGCTTGACTCACACACAAAAGGTTACAGGTTCGATTCCTGGTGAGAACACAAAAATTGAATGTGATTTCACTCAAGTTGGGTGTTTTGTGAGGTAATTCACTACTGTAATTGAATATTCTGGCCTGTTGTGCAAAAAACAAAAACTTGTGTATGTCAATTTATTTGCTATTTAACATGTTTTATGTTGAAATTGAAACATTTTGTGCCTATGTTGGTAGTATGTTACTTAATGACTGAACATATTACTAAACCACAAATATTTGGTCTATCGTTTATCGATTCTGATTAAATTAGCCATTCAAATTGTGGTCCAGTGGAATGTTAATCATGTTATCTAATCGAATTTAATATTTCACACCCCCAGGAGTTTTAAAATGTAAATGCTGATTAGCTACATTTCGTTTCTTATTATAACACTGACGTACATATCTCTTTATTTTTTTAAAACTTTCATATTATTTGATATCAATTCGTCATAGCCGTAGAACGACGACACGTATGATTTTCTTCAATTAATTTACATGAGAGCGGTTTGATTTTTTTTAATATTACAAAATAATATTTACTTGTTTATATTTAATTTATTTAAAACTTCAAGTACAAAATAACTACTTTGACGGATTTATTGCTAAGCAAAATCTTCCAGCTAATTAAAAAACAGACTGGTCAAAGGAAGACAGTGGTCAAAATTTAGTACTAAAAAACCAAAAATATATATTAAAAGATTCATACATTTGTTAGGCTTGCAAATACACATATTTTTTTAAAAGTACATTTTGTTATACGTATTAAATAACGAGGAAAATGTGGGATCAGATAATGAGTTCGAAAGGAGAGAGAAAGAGAAACCAAGGAAAGAAAAAGGAATAAAACAAGGTACAAAAAAAAGATAAAAAAGGTACAAAAGTTAAGAAAATGATTAAATTTCTAGATATTATAACAATTGATCAAATAATCAAATTCAATATTGCTAATGAAATTAGCAAAATTATTAAAGGAAAAGTTCCGATATATTTTCATAACAAACTAAAAAATAATGAGTTCTTTCATAACTATGCAACAAGAGGATCTAAAAAAATAAGACCAGAAAGAAATCAAAAGCAATGTCTCAGAACTGCCTTATGTACAAAAGAATAAAGTTATTTGAGGAAATTCCAGACACCATAAAAATTTAAAAAATGTAAATTTATTTAAAATTAAATGTAAATAGTATATCTGTAAAAAATACTAGGCTTTAAATATATTGTAAATAGCGAATATCTATATTGCTTTTATTAAAATGTTCTTCATCTCTGTTGTAATATGTAAATTTAAACAGCTCCCCGGGGAGTTGAATCCAATCCTTGTCTACAAAAATTTAAACAAACTCAAAATATTGTTGATAAATCCACCTGGTCCACGAAGAAGTATAGAAATTAAAAAATAAAAAATTTCAGGCGTTGGATAGTATGTAGGTGAAATAATTCAATTATATGAATCTCACTCACATAAATAAAGGTTTCAGCTCTTTAACTTCACAAACAACAGATAAAAGAATTGAAGTAATATAGATGTTCAAATATGGGCAGAATGGTGAATGTTACACAGTGTGTAAAGTGGCCACTTAAACCAGCCAATGACAGGTCATAAGCCCTGTAGACGCCTAGACTTCTATTTCGCCATCTTTAAAATGTTCTTCATCTCTGTTGTAATATGTTAATGAATATACATAGGTTAATATAAGTGTAAATTTTGAACAGTTTGAATTTTATAAATTAGGATAGTACCTTAGTGTACAATAGTGAGAAATAATGTTAGAATAAGTATAGATGTAAATGTAATGTGACTATGTTTATTACAGAACTAAATTTTAAAAATACATTTGGGAAAAAAAATGAATAAAAACTCAAAAAGTTCAGGATCTCTCAATACTTGGGTTAGTTTTATATATATTATTTTCTTGAAGCCTGGAATAAAAAGCGCATATCAAACATTTTTAAGATCAAATATAAAAGAAAATCAATGTTGCATATTTCGCACATCTGTGGTTATATATATATATTTGGATCATTTATATAGCGCCGTTTTTGTGAAAATCACCTCAAGGGCGCTGTACAATAAATAAATATCCCACCACGTCTTGCAGCTACAGAGTGCATGGACGGTTGGGATTCTTGTTCCTCGTCTCCAATTATGATATACAGGAGCTAGATTACAGCACGTCTTGCAGCTACAGAGCGCATAGACAATAAGAAATCTAGCCCCCATTTACATTTTTTTTAATTTGATAATAAAGTTTAGAGATTTAGTGATATTTAAAAAAAAAAAAAATTATAAAAATAGAAGTTAGATTACAACATATATAAAATATCCAACCAAGTATATATTAGAATATTTTATTTGAAAACGTTTCTCCACGCACACAACGCCAAGATTTATTAAATATTTGAATGGCCTTATACCAGTCTCATTAAACATCTGTTTGTTTTATTAGTAGACATGTAAATTCAAATGTTACTTCTATTTCTTTACAGATTTTTTTCAAGATTATATTGAAATTTAACACAGTTTAATAAATATACTTTTGATCCAAAGTAATTTTTGACAATGATTAAAATCCTAGCGTAGCCCGCCTCCATCTTGCCGAAAATCGATAAGAAGGCACCCACACCACAAAACTTGTAATATTAAACACCATAAAGATATTCGGGGGTGTAGGCCATATTCCGTTGGCATGTGATGTGTCATCTTCAACCCTTATCTGTCAGTTCGTCTCAGCCAAGAAGCCTAAATCGCGGGGGATGGAAAGATACGAAGTTCGGATTCTAGGAAGGATTCTACAACCCTTGCGCCATAAAACATGGAAATGAGACCGATTTACATATTACAAGGGATTTTCTTTCGCAGAAAATAAGGGATGAAAAACTTTTGGGGTTTACCCCCTAAAATGTTTGATGCATAAACGGTTTTTATAATTTTATAAACTTTTACAAGAATAATATTATTTCATTTTTCTTTTCCACGTTCGCCTCTAAGTAGAGCATGCGGACATCACCAGAAGCCTCCCAGAGACCCTATCGCCATTTACCACTTTCGTTTCCTTCCATGGTAATCCTGTATCCCTAAGTTCCGCATAATACAGCCGAAAGACTATTATTGATGGTCTTCTAGAACAGAAGGACCCGTAAGTCTGAAGAAAATGTGATTATCGGTAAGTACCTTATGGGATAAACCAAGGAGCTTCATTAAACAAAATGTTCAGAAAACAAGATTTTGGATTGTGCTTTTAAACCAAATGAGAAAATTTCACATTATGAATATATATTTAAAATTGAAAGCATTAACATTGCAGTCAATCAATTTACTAAATGTTATTCAATATTTGTACATAACCACTTACCGACTTGTCAATGTCTATCGGTTTCGAGAAGTACCCGTCTCTTCCTCAGGACACCAATTAAACTATTTCTCCCAAAACACAAAATATTTTCATTACCCAATTAATGAATGTAAGGGTTGCTTATTAAATGCATTTTGTGTTGGTTTATATTTTTTTGCAAAAACCATGGTGAAGGTGTAAACAGTGAATAATGTAATGGGTTTCGCATGTTGGTTCGCAAATTCATTTTTAACTTCAAAACGGCAAAAACTCATCTCCACGTTTTATCCTCTAAGGTACTACAGAGTGTATTTATTAATGTTTTAATGTATTATGATACTCGACGGCCTCGTGGCGTGTTGTCTCGGGTTCGATTCCCAACATGGTTTATATGAAACTTTTATTGTATAAATGTGTTTCTTCATTGGAATATTTAATTGTCCCTGGACTAGTAGCTGGTAGGTACCTGACGCGTAAGACTGATCATCTGTAACAAATAAGGTAAACTTCGGATTGTAATTGCCCCCATAGACTGACACCCGAAGCGTTAGACTCATCATCTTACCTTTACAAATTTTAGTTTTATCAAGATACACTAAGATTGGTGAACTTATTCAGTGCCCTATGCGCCATTAGGTGTGAAAAGGGAATGAATGAAACTTACTTAACATACGCAAGATTTTAAACAAAATTTATTTAAGAATCCTACTTTTCTAGAATGAATACATAAGGCACTGCAAAATATTTTTGAGCTTTCTTCGACTGTCTCTAAAGTAAGGTATCTTCGACTGTCTATAAATAAAAGTATATTTGACTGTCTATAAAGTAAGTTATCTTCGACCACATTTAGAAGTTTACCATATTACAAAATTTACCATATTTAGAAGAAAAAATATGTGTGTATACTCTATTTTTCAAAAAGAAAACTTAATTTTAGGCTTTGTGTTGATAAACTTGAAAATAATTATTAACTTCCCATTGTAATACAGGCCTAGGGAATACGAAATATTTTAGTGTTAGAACAGTTTTTGAATAAATATTTTCATGTCAACAATGCCGGGAATCTAACCCGAGACCTCTTGGGCGGTAGGGAAAGGCTCTAACCATTAGACCGCAAGGCGAACGTAAAGGGGAACACGAAAATAAAGATATTTTATAAAAAAAAGTATTAATTCTTCACTAAGACAACATATTCTGTGTAAGTACTATACAGTGTTTATTTTAACTTTTGTTAACTGTAATGTTAGCAACTCATTTTTTTTTACTGTACATAAAATGCATTTTCTTGAAATTTGAAAATCTAGAATTGGCAATCATAATTTTAGCAATTTACAGGATAGATTGATGAAAAAATATTCCGGAGATATCTACATGTGCTACAATGATGTAATAAATTAGTGTTAAAATTAGTTATACACCACTGTAAAATATGACTAAGGGATGGGGCGAGATATAAATTGTCAGAGCGAGAGGCGAAGTTGTGTAGATAGCTCTGTTGCTTTCGCACAGGCCATGGGCGGAGTCAAAACTCGCTCGGGTGCACATTGGTCGATCAAGACACGCCCATACAAAATCACTCTACCGTGATACGTCACGACTTATATATATCAGGAATATAAAATACCTAATGTATACATAGGAAATAAATATCTAATAAGAACCTATAAAAATTACAAAATTCAAATCACTTCCATGTAAAAAGTATTCCGTTTCAAAAATTAAAATCTGAAATTATAACTCTATTTTTTAATCAAATTGATGTATAAATTTAAGAACAGGGGTAAATAATTTTGATAACCCGTGATAGGCACTTTTAGATTAAAATCCTAAAAAGGAAATCGAGTAGAGACAGGTCCGCCTAATGATATACTTTCCATGCCAATCAAGCATATATACAATATACGAAGCTTATGTTAAATGTAAATGAATGGGAAATGGTAACAAGACAAACATAAAAAGGATACAAAGACAACAAAATGAAATTGGTAAAACTAACAATCAACTTACCCTACCTAAACCCTACGTTCTGCGATTGAACAATACAAAAAAACGTATTGGTTTGACGTAAAATACTTGAAAATTTTACACAAAAAACACTAGCAAATATTCAAGACAATGACAACATTTACTAAAAAAATGCTGACATACACAAATACCACTCAACGCTATCACATTGAAAAGGAATGAAAAACGTAGGACTGTCAAAAATACTTAGAAATCGGCTTAAATACTACAGTGACATACCTTACCACTTGAAAAATTACACTTGAGACAAATTTAAAAAAAAAATATATAAAAAAAGCACATGATGACTACACCAACCAGACTAGACATAAAATATACAAATTCTTCAAAAAAAGGCAATGAGGATTATACTCTAGAAATATCTATTCTAACGTAGAAAGAATGCACAAAGAAATTGGCTTCCTCAAAGTAAAACAACAAATTAAATGTGGCAATTTTTATACATAAAATAATTAAGGGGATGAATAAAATAAAAACAATAACAAAATTTAACCAACAATGTCATACGTGTGAAAAAAGGGGTAAAAAAAAGATAAGATTACCAATGAGGAAAAAAACAGAATCTCAAAACTCATTGTACAAGGGATTGAAGCTGAACAATGAGTTACCTAAAGAAATAAAGGAAATAGAAAAACTTGAAATATTTATAATTAATTTGAAAAAATATGTGATTGAGAAATTTTGATAAAATAATTGTAATTATATTAAAAGTTTATATTAGTTCTTAAGATGTTATGAACGAACTTAATAAAGCATAAATAATAAATAATAACATTTTAATATTTTTTAGATAACCCTAACGGATTTTTAAAAAGAATCAATAAATTTTAAAAATGTAAAAAATGCAGAGAATAGCTTAAATTCAAAATAAAATATTTGACATGTTACCAAACAACATTAAGAATGGTGAGTTAAATTCAGAAATAAGACGTTTTCTCAAGTTATGGCTAATGGAAAAAAGATTTTTGTATTAATGATAGAAATTCATTTAAAAAAAAAACAAAAAATGGTAGAATATGCAATGGTTTTCAAATAAAATTATGATAAATGTTGGTTAAGTATAAAAATCAAATATATAAGAATTTTCTGACGCGTTATATGCTTACAATTCAGCAGGACTTTATTTTAAGACTATTGTGTAAATATTTTTGAAGAATAAAAAAAAATGAGGAGAGTAAAATGTATTTTTTTTCACCTTTAGTTTTGTCCTTAAATAGGGGCATAAACAAGAGAGTGATAATTGGTAATATGCTCAATTATAAATTTATCGGAATTATTATAAAGAAGTAAAAAATTCTAAGCTTCATTAGTACCAACTGAATAAAGATGATCTCATCCTTGGTCTTATTTAATCGACCCTAACACTAATTAATTTTACGCGAAAATATATAATATCCCTGGTTTAAGCAGCTGGATGACTGATACCCGATGACTGCAAATGGTTGGTGGCGGTCCAGTGGGCTGGAATGATTTGACACGTGTGCATGCGACTGTTACAGATATTAAAACGATTGATCGACACGGTGTTGTTGGGAATGGCAGATACAGTAGCGGCATTTAGCGGGGACGCCATTTCATATAATATGTAACATACAAAGTTATGTACAGCGCAAGCGGTGCTATTTGTGTTTTTGATAGACGACGATTAAACGTCACACCCGTAGGTATGATGTTGGTGATTTTAAATTGACAAAATATTACGACAGAGATGGAGAACTGAAAGATTGAAAATATGGATCATTGCTATTTTCTGGTTTGAGTGATCACTTAAAGCACTGCTCAAAATTCCCTGTTGGATATAGATACGTATCTGGCGGCTGCCAAAAACAATTTCAAGGCTTTTTTGTTTTGTTTTTTTTTCATTTTACACCACAATATTTCATAATATTTGGGGTCTGACATCTGAAGCGCGGGGCTGATTATTTAAACTTTCTGTAAAGACTGTCGAGATGCACTGTATAAGTTTGTAGGTAATAAATTAAAGTACAAAGTACTTCTGTCTACCGTTTACTTTTTTTTAAGGGAGTTAATTTTTACCTTGTTTATAATATACAACGTTTATATTTACTTCAAATGTAATATATTATATTTATTTTTTATTTATTTATAAATTTATTTAAAAAAATAATAAACATACTTAATGACAGGGAATCTATATAAAACCAATTAATGTAAAATGAAAACGGAGTGTTCTCTGTTTATGAAAGTCTCTATCTAACATGGCACAGCCTGTTCTAAGATGAAGATTTTTTCCTTTAGAGCATAAGTAGTCTTATACTAATAAAACAATAATTTAAAAAATAAAAACTAAAACTACTTAATTATAATGCCTAGCTAATCAAATGTAAGAAATTAAAAATCGTTATTATACAAATATATAAATATATATGTATGTGCCAAGAATACATGTTATTTAAACATGAATAATATAGTATAATATATAATAAAACAAATATAAAGCAATGAAATACATAAACATATAAATAATATGTGTACCAATTATGTAAAGTACTACGTTTTTTGATTTACATATAATTTTCAAAAAAATCTCTCGCTACACTATTTATATGTGCAGTTATTTTTATTTTAAAATTTGTTTTACATTTCGAGTCTTTTATATTTGGCAATAAATCAAATATTATGTCTCAAGTTTCGGCTGTGGCCTGCTTAAGACAATTTTCCGCATTTGCTCCATTGGCAAGGAAACCACAGAAAGCTCGACGAACTGTTGCCGTTCGTCGACTGGCCTTACGGTCTACTCGAGTGTCCGGCATTTGGTGTCCAGCAATCATCGTCTAGATTACACTGAATCCCGCCGCCATCGCCAGTTACATTTTCCGTAAAATTAAAAAGGGGAAATGCATCATAAGATGAAAGCCATCTTGGAGAGTAACATGATCATAGCCAGGTGCTAATCTCGCGTGGTTTAAATCTGCAGTCAGGGCGTGTCGACAGAGAGTTTTCGATTATCGAATTCGAACAGTCGAAACTGGGTTATTGGGATCAACGGAAAAATTATTTGCAGCACACCGAATTTAATTTTTTTAATCAAAATATAAAAGCAAATTTTTTTATTTTTAAAGAATCAAGTACTTCATTTTAGTTTCTCGATGACAAAAAAAATATTTGACGATATTTTAGGTATACGTATGCTAAAGACAATCAAAAAAAGTGTAAAATTGGGGTGTTCGCGGATAACATTTAGTCGGGATTTGAAAAAAAAAATATTTATTGAAAATAATTGGTGACGAAATAAATTACAAATGGTTTGTCTTCGTACATATCTAATACATAATAAAGTTTCTACCTCTCTAATAGAGTGAAAACTTGTTCGTTTTATATTTATGTTTGATATTTTATTTACGTTAAATGTTTTACCATTCCAAAATATTCCAAAATACAGTGTGAAATATATTTTTAATTTTTTTATTTAATATAATATGAAATTACGACATTTTGACAAAAATAAATACATGATAAAGCTAAATTACAGAAACGAAAAAACGAAACGAAATACCACATCAAAAAAGAAACATCTCCTTTCTCTTCTTTAATCTCTCCTCCTTTCCTTTTTCCTCTTTTATTCCTTTTCCCCGTTGAGTAATAGTTTTGATTTAAAGTAATTTATGAATAAATTCGTTTATATGTCTTCAGCTTTAATCTTTATTTTCTATTGAATATGTTCTGTAACTTGAATTATAAAAATAAAACTTTTATTTTATTGCATAATTGGAAGCGATTGCCATTTGGTAATAAGCCTGCTAATGTACAAATAACATTATGTACAAAAAGTTAAATAAAAAAAAGGCAACCTAAAATGAAATTCAAAAAGATACACAACTTTTTAACGTATGGGATTCAGGATAGGGTGGGTCATGTGTGTTTTTTTTATTTATTTTTCAATTTTGATTTTTATTCAATTTGAATGTTTTAATATTTGCTATTGATTTTATGATTTCTGGAAGATACTTAAAGATTTTTTTTACGCATGAAAAGGTCTTCGCCTATTTCACTTTTCTTCAAATTAAATGACCAAGAACTCACCACGAGGAAGAAGCTGCAATTTGTGTTTCATCCACACCCTACCCATACAACTTATGGGTGAATTACATACATATACATATTATTAAACATTATTTACGCAAGGACTTTCTCATCAGATCTATTTTCGAATTTTGGAAAATTTTGTTATCGATTTTTAAATTTCCGGATATCGCTAAGTACATAATTGTATTTTTTGTCTATTTATAACCTCAGACATTCAAATGTATTGGGAAGGTATTGCGTAGATGCAGACGATACTTAAATGATCTAAAGTGGTGATAATAAAACCCAAATGCAAAGCAACATCAATGGGGATCTGAATAAATTTATTTCCTGGTTAGATAATAACTCATTTACTATAAATATAAATAAGACCAGATATATGGTAATATAATGAATTTGGTTGTGATCCTGTGGCTAGTAACTCGGATTCAAGGCTTTAAGGTCCGTGGTTAAAATTCCACTGTACCCTATTTTGATGCCCATTTTCTAATAGTAAGTTATTTAGAATTCATTGAAAATGGCCCTCAAAATGAAATATTTGGGTAAATCATAAAAACGCAAATATTTATTATTTTTACAAAAAAAATAAACGCCCTATAAAACTAAACCTATTAATCAAAGATGAGCAAATTTAACAAACAGAAAATGTCAAGTACTCGGGTTTGGAAGTAGATCAAAAAAGTTATAAAAAAAACGGGTTTAATTATTGGGGTAATAAGAAGAACAGATACTTTCAAACTTTGTAAATGCATTAATAATATCATCGCAGTTTAGTAAACGAATTAAAAAAATAGTTTAAACAATTCATAAAACACTTGAAGTAACAATTACTTTTGATAAATATACAAGAACTACAAATTTATATAAAATACCGAAAGTGCTCAATTTTGATTAATCAATTTAGACAAAAAAGGTAAAAATTATATTTTATAAGGAAAATATTAAATAAGACACAAATGTTTAATTACATTTTAACCTACAATATGCATCCAAGAAATATAAGAGCGTCAAATAACTTACGAACAATGTAGGACTAACATAAAAAAAAGAGTTTTGTGTACACAGCAATTAAGTTCTACAATTCACTTTCAAATGAGTTATAATATTTACAAAACATATACGCACTTAAAAAACCGTTCCTTCAGCCCATGAACGAGTGATATGTGATGTTATTTTATCGACTTTTATTGGTATCATAAGTCACAATACAGTATATCCCCTCATACCAGTACTTTTGCTGTTTGGGAATATTTTGTACAAATAAAATATGTAATATAATATAACATCTAATTTAATATGGAAAGTAAAACAATGTATTTTGTCATAAATAAATAAATCTATCTACATTCGTGACAACAGAATTGAGTGTGTACTGTTGAGAGCAGAATACGGATAGGCAAAAACTTTTCACTTTCGAAGTTTAAATATCACGTAAATTAATATAACTTTTAATAAGTTTTAGAAGATTAATAAAATAAATAGTTTATTAACGTCTGTAACAAACAAAGACAAGACGCTTTAAGCTAATTTCACAATAAAGTCAAACAAAGCAATAACAGGCATAGAAGCTCCCTTTATATGTATTGTAAGACTAGGCTTGCAGTCGAGTTATTAGTATGACCATTATTCCATAACACTGATCTTTATAGTCTTATTATCCACACCAAGTGGTGCATAGGGCACCGCATTAATTTTAAAATTGCGGCGTATATGGATAGTTTTTGTCACATGGAAGGAATATCTCGTTTTAGGGCCCCAATTACAATGGGAAGTTAATAGAGTTATTTTCGACTGTCAATAAAGAAAAACCGATATTTGTGTACGAAAATGAGTATATTTGAATAAAAATTTCAAATGCCTTCGTTGGTAACTTATAATTGAACATGTTTAAAAGAAAAAAATGTATGCATATTCTGCTTTTCATACAGAAAACTGAATTTTACTTTGTAAATAAAATTATAGATAAATGTTTATTTCGCATTGTAATCGGTGCCCTGGCGCTAGTCAAAAAACAAAAAAAACTGCAAATGTAGAAACCCCATTAATTTAATATTTCAAATCGACCTTGCCAGGAATTAAACCCGAGACCTCAAACATGGTTTGGTTCTACATCATAATATAGAACAAATACTTTAATATTTCACGTTCTCTTTCAGGTCCTCTCAGGAATCGAGCCAAAGTTCTCAAGGCCTTAACGATTACATTACGAGGCGGACTTATTTCCACTCGATTTTCTTTTTATGTAATTTTCATCAGTCTGGACCGTCTTTTGATTCCACTTGGGTATTTTCTTATTTCCGTACATGTTTTAACTTTATATTTGAAGAGACATTGATAAATCTAAATTTGTTGCCACTCTCTTAGTTTAGTCAACAATGTTTAGAGTACGTGCAGTATCGTCTCTCTATCAGGAGAGTTCAGCGTGTATAAGAGTTAATGGGGGATTTACATCTTGGTTTGCGATCTCAAAAGGCGTGAAACAGGGATGTGTAATGTCACCATGGTTGTTTAATCTATACATGGACAACTGTATGAAAGATATAGAATGTATGGGTATTGGAGCAAAAATGGATAATTTTTCAGTAAGCTGCTTGTTGTATGCTGACGATGCAGTTCTGTTAGCAAGCAGCAAGGCTGATTTGCAGCAAATAGTCTCTAGAATGTATGATGTATGCCTGGAGAGCGAATTGGCGATGAATGAAAGTAAGTCAAAAGTGATGGTATTTGAAAGGGATAGTGAGGTTACTGACTGCATAATAAATGTAAACAACGAATGTCTCGAGCAAGTAGAAGAATTTGTGTATCTGGGAAGCATGTTTTCAAGAGATGGAAGAGTAGAAAAAGATGTTGAAAGAAGAGTGAATGCGGGCAACAAAATGAACGGAGCACTAAGCACAGTAATTTCTAATAAAAATATGTCAATCGAAGCTGAACTGGCAGTGCACAACGGAGTTTTAGTCCCAACACTTATGTATGGAAGTGAAACATGGAACTGGCAGACGTTAGACGAGGACGACCAAGGAAGACGTGGCATGATCAGATAAACCAAAATCTTAAGTCTGGTCATGTCAAAAGCAGACAGAACCGAAGGGCATGTATGACAAGATGTATGAATGTGGAAGAGGCTAGGAGTGTATGCCAGGATAGACGTGTGTGGCGGTCCATTCTCTCTGCCTACCCCTACGGGGAAATGGCGTGATGGTAGTAGTAGTAGTAGTAGTAGATGTTTAGAGTGTGACCATAATGTTTGTATCATTAGTTGATGAGAGATTGCAGTAGAATAGTTTTACATTGAGTGACTACCAGGTACTCGCGAACTAATAAAATGTATGAGTTGACAACAGTCAAACATTATTTATTTATTAATTTACACGCCCTCGGGGCTTTTATATTTATTAGAAATACATTCAATGTCAATGGTACCAATATTCAATACAGGAAATCCGTAAAAAATCTAGGAGTACAATTGGATGAACATCTATGCTGGCGAGCTCATACTAATGAATTAAACCGCAAAATATTTTCAGTCTACACTCACTTAGAAGGTTGCGAAAATTCTTACCCATTAATACTAAATGCACCCTTGTACAAGTATACTACTACCCATTCTAGATTACGCTGATGTTTCCGTGACTGATTTAAGCTGTGAGCAACTCGATAAACTTGAACGACTTTAGAATACATATGTATATACATATATGCATATACATACACATAAGTATAAACATTATTATAGAGACACATGAGAAAAAAAAGTAAATAAAGAACAATATTAGGAAATTTTATACAGATCAATTTTTTACCTTTTACTTAACCTATAATTATATAAAGACTGACAAAATATATCATTTTCACCATACTCGTTACCTAGCTGGAGTAGTCAAGGTATTGGTGAAGTTAATGTAAATATTTTTTCTTAAAAATTAGGTAGTTTAATTTTAATCTGTTTTTTAATGTTTGTGTATTCAAATTATGAATTGAGTTTGTATAATTTATGTATTCATCCAATCATTCAATAAGCCTTGAAAATACTTTGACATCAATATGTCACGTCTGAAGAAACATCTCCTATCTCTTCTTTGATCTCTCTGTCTTTCCTTTTTCATCTTTATTCCTT
Source organism: Micrasema longulum (assembly GCF_059751315.1). NCBI lineage: Eukaryota > Metazoa > Arthropoda > Insecta > Trichoptera > Brachycentridae > Micrasema > Micrasema longulum. The sequence goes on from NW_028278824.1 coordinate 321,238, forward strand.
TTTTCCATTGAGGTAATTTATGTACACATACAATATTTTCTATTTTTGCATATCTTAAGCTTTTCTTTAGTTTTATTTTCTATTAAATTTGTTTTGCAACTTAAATTTATTATTTAAAAAAACTTTTATTTTATTGGTTGGTTGGAAAAAATTGCCATTTGGCAATAAACCCGCCAATGCACAATTGAAATTGTGCACAAAAAGTTATATAAGTATTTAAAAAAATATTTATTCATTTTTTCCATTTTTATTTTCTTTTATTCAGAAAACATACTAGACTCAACTCTAATGGACCAGTGAAATTTCCATGTTATATTATAAATATATTTAAGGTTAACAATTTACTTTTTTTTAAGTACAAAAAAGAGAAATAAAAAAAAACACAAAGGAAGTAGTTTAAAAATTAAAATCATAGTAAAAAAGTTATTTTAAATAATAATTATGGATAACTTATATAGCGCCATTTTCGTAATAAAATACCTCAAGGGCGATTGTAGTTAGTATTTACAAATGGAAATAATATAAAAAATGAAGAAAAAAAGAATAGAAAAAGTAATTAAAAGGTAGGAATTAAAATAAATAATAGAAAACATGCTCAGATGCAAAAAAAACATTTTCAAAAAGGAAAAACATATATAGACATACATATTTTAAGGAATTCAAAGAAACGATGAGAAGAATCTTAAACTGAAATATAAGAATGAATTTAAGTTAATTTAAAAAACATCTTCAAACATAATGACACATTTTAGTAAGAAATGTTTATATACTTTCGAAACATATTTTTTAATTACGTGACTGATGGTCACCCTAATACTGTGCTAAATTGTGCCTTTATGGTGTGCTTCGAAGCGTAGCAGGCTTGAAGTGTGACGTCACTACCACTTGTGTATCAAGTTACTACGAGGAAGGTACTCTTCCTGCATACAATGTATTAACGACTTACTACAGTTTTGTAGGTATGTAGTTTTGTTTTGTGTCCGGGCGGATGTATATGGATAATGAATACAGTTCTGAGTATGTGAAAGAACCAGAATTCTGGACAATAATTTTTTTGACTCGGTGGTACTTTCAGATAAAAATCGTGAAAAAGGAGATCGACCATTTTCGAAGCGCTGAGTTCGATCTAAATAGTTTAGTTTTTCCTTTCTCCTTCTTCTCTCCTTCCCAACCCTCCTCCTCTCTTCATAACATACTGCAGGTTTTTAGTTTATTTTGTTTCGAATTTTTGTATACAATTATAAGATTCTGTATTCATACCTAAAATATGTCCATGTACTTCTAATTTTCACAAACTGACGGTTTAAGTAGGTAGAAAGAAATCGCCTCAAGGCAATATGCCCGCCCTTATACGTAGTCTATTTGATTGAGGTATTCCAAGCTAAGCAACGCAACTATGAGACTTTGAAATCTCAATTTTATTGCCCTTTCTTACTTGGGCCAGATGACTTTTACCAACAATATTTCGGCTATGTTCAAATCTTCACAAATAAATTCTGAATTCTGAATTTTAAGTTTTTTTCAACACGGGTAAGGCTGTTAATAATATCGGACATATGTTTACGGAGGTTATTTTTTTATTGTATAGAAACATACGGTCAACAATGATTAAATTATATAGTACAGATAAGGTTGAAAGACAGACTAAGGAAGTTTCTAAATAATAATCATACAAATTAAATTATGGTACATTCTTAAATGTGTGCGTGCTTGCATATATATATATATATATATATATATATATATATATATATATATATGTCTAAAAGTGTGTGTTTGTGTGTATATGTACGAGAGTTAGTGTTTAGGTGTGTGTAAGCATGAGCATTGTTAAAAAGCAAGTGGGAGTGTATCGCAGCCGAAAACAATGAGTTGTAATTTATTTTTAAGTAAATTAAGGGGCATATTAAATATATCAATAGATACAAAAATATTATTATTTGAAAAAGAGCGACATAAGAAAGAGTGTTGTGCTTAGTTAGTGTTGCAGACTGTTTAGGGTACTGACTCGTGATTTGTTGTTTAACACAGAATTTGTATTATTTTTATGGATTACTTATAAAGCGCCATTTTCGTAGTGCAATACCTCAAGGGCGCTTTACACAGTGATTCTATTGTTAAATAAATTTAATTGAAGCTTTTAAATTTGTAATTGAATCAAAACAATGTATTTTGTTGTCACGTGCTACGGATTCATTCAATGCAATGATTTGGACTTACCAAAAAATTGTTGTTCGTTGGATAACTAATGAACTAGATGATTGGAATGTAAAAAAATCAATAAATGAAATAACACGTAAATAAATAAGCAACCAGGGATTTTCGTTCTCAAGTGTAGACTGATAGAAAAGGGGTGGGGAGAGTTAAAGAGGATTTTACACTGACTTGTCTGTTTTGTCACGCGTACGTAACTTGACACAGCCAGCGTTTGAGTTTCAAATTCCGCACCCCATTCTCACCCTTATTCAAATGGGCATAAATTACATAATCGTCTGACGAATTTCTTATATCATAAATTCCGTGGCAAGCGGTATTGGGCCGTATGCACTCGGCTATAATGGCGTGTTTGCCGTGCGTGGAAATTTAATGCTATTTGTGTGATTGCGCATTTGTTGTAGGTATTAGTCATGCCATTGTTAAGGCAATATGAAATATTGCGTGATTTAATTAAAATGGCGGAATATTATAAATTAATCGAAATTAATAAGAATGACAAATACTGGATTTACCCACTAGTGAGTTTATCGAGATTTATAAATATTACATCAGGGCCGGTATAGCAATGTGAAGTTAACATCTCTTGTCTCAGCTTTACCCCTATTAGAAGTTTTTGTTGGCAATCAGTAGGGCCGACGTGACCCTACGTCGTTCCTACTGATCGCAACAGTAAGTGCTATCTGACGCAATGTACGAAACTCGATATTCGTGCACCTATGTATGTTATATAGTTTTACCACATATTTGCATAAGAGATCTCATTTCGACAACAGATGGAATATTTACAAACCAAATTGGTTTTTTTTAGGATTCCGACTACGGTAAAAATTTTCATACTTCTTCTTCTTCTTAGTCGGTCCCTCAATGCTGAGGATCGTGATCACCATGAACACTTTTGATTAGTCTGTTTCACTCCAGTCTGTCTTCAGCCCGACGTACTGACTCATCAAATTTTAGCCCCGTAGCCACCTTTGTTTGGTCAGTCCGTCTACATGGGATTCTACCCCGGCTTCTCCTACCTTCAACTCGGCCAGACATTATTGCCTTTTCTAGATTGTCTGACTCACGTCTAGCAATATGTCCAAAGAAATACAGTATTCTTCTCAAACACACCACTGATAGATGAGTTGTAATATGGAGCTCTTCCAATATCGATGCATTCGTCCTTCTGGCTGTCCAAGGCACTCGCATCAGCCTACTCCAACACCAAATCTCGAATGCATCGATCCTCTTCCTCTCGTAGGCACGCATTGTCCAAGTTTCAGCCCCATTAAGGAAAACGGAGAATACCAGGGCTTCCATCAACCGCTTTTTTGTGTTTATTGATAAACCTCGATCTCGCCAAATTTTCTCCAAACGGTTCATTGCTCCTTTAGCTATTTGAATCCTGCGACCAATCTCAGGTCTGCAACTGCCATTGTTGGAGATAAACGAGCCGAGGTACACAAAGTCATCTATCAGTTCAAGGTCTTGCATCTGTATTGTCCTTAGAAGACTGCCAGCTCTGTCTACAATCATTAGCTTTGTCTTACTTTTATTTATTTTAAGACCCAGAGTCTCACTCTCCAACTCTATCCGTCTGAAGGCTTCTGCTAGCTTGGTTTCATCTTTGGCAATCAGTGTCGTGTCGTTTGCATATCTCAAATTTGATATTTGTTAACCTCCCACTTTGACACCACCATTCCACCCATCCAGCACTCTTCTCATGATATATTCACCGTAAAGGTTGAAGAGTTTTGGTGACAAGATGCAACCTTGACGCACACCTCTTTCTGCTTTAAATGGAGCTGACAGCGCATTCTCCATCCTTACTCTTGCTGACCCTTTCATACATATGTACGTAAAAAAAAATCGAGTTTACTTTATAAGCAATTCAATATAATGTTAACTTTCCATTGTAATCGGGGCCCAGGTATGTAATTCAAGAACTGCATTTTTAGAGCTTTTTACCAGGTTTTACCGGTTTCTGGTTTAAATGATAATTTAAGTTTAAAATATGTTTAAATGAAATCGAAGAAATTTTTTGTTGATTGAATAAAAAAAAAATAGATACTAACACGAATTTCGTGATAAAAGAGCCAGCGATAGGCAATAAAATATTGACGTTAAAATTTTTTTAAATATAAAATAAAATAAATATGTGAATACCGTTTTACCAAATATTTCTTTTAGTGCATATGGAAAATAAAATAATTGAAGAGCTCGTTCTAAAAAAATTAAATGTCCAAAATTTTTCAAAATTACATTGAAGGATTTTATTATTCCTTGTCGACTACCACAATCGTTCTTTCCAAATATTTCTAAAATAAATCATGTTTACTTTAAATTCAATATAAAACGGTGTTATATAAGAATAGCAATAGGGGGATTTCAGTTTTTTTACATTTTTTTTTGCTGATTATAAGTAGCATAAAGAATATTTTTATATTTATAATTTTGAATTCCCGCAAAAACGGTCATTCCATTGGCCACGCCCCTAATACGTCACGATTCATGCTTATTTGTTCCTGCTCATTCAAATAAGTTAAGAATATTGTCACAAATTTTTATGTCACAACTAGCAAGTCTAAACGTGTTGCATTTTTCTAGCAACGTAGTACTTTTATTCAATTTCTTCCCTGATTTTTGTTTCAAACATCCATACTATTTTTTTCAAAGATTGCAGTAAAAACCACGAAGGTTTAAATATTATCTAAAAACTCAGCAAATGTCACCCATACATTTGATTTAATATGAAAATTTTAAGTTCTATACCGTGCCCTAATGATTTTATCTCATTGAAATATTATAAAAACCATAGTCATATCGTTGTATTCAGTTTTAACACTCCTCAGAAAAATTCTCAGTTTCTGTCATTTGAGGTTTTTAAAACAAGGTCTTCCATGGCAATCAGTTTGGGTCTAAAAGGGATGCTAATACTTGTTTATTTATTTTAACGTAATTTCACAAAAAAATATCGGGATTTGGAGGCGCCGGGTATCGATCCCGGTACCTCTCACATGCTAAGCGAGCGCTCTACCATCTGAGCTACGCCCCCAGTTGAAAGAGCCGTCAATACATCGAATAAAGTAGTTAGTACGCAACCTCGCACTAGTTACGAGTACGTGACGTAATTAAATTATGTCTACTATTAAATTAAATTACCGTATAATTTTGTTACTGCGCCTACGCAATAAAAACACCAAGGTTGTTATCTTGCATGTTTGCAATAAATATCGACATTGATTTTGTCGTTAAATGTTTAAATAATGGCCCAGAAAACTGCAGCCGTTGAAATAATTATAATTTTTATTTAATTTTCATCCGAACGTTTGGTTTTCACGAGGAATTAAAGCTGTTTCGCTTAAGAAAATACTTTGTCCCGTATTTTTTTTCATTTAATACAGTTGCACTTCGCTTAGCTGCACTCCAGTCATCCAGATTGCCAAATATCCAGATCGTTATTAGGAAATAAAAATTGAAGGAGTAGTTTCTCATTTGAATTTAATTGTGCAATTAACTTTTCTGGACATGTTTGAGTAAGTTTTTAATGTGATTCCAATTCGCTGTGTTATTTCAAAAGCAATAAAACCAGGCATTCATTAATTCGGATAATATGGAAATATTCCTATTTTTACAATTTTAAATAAATAAGGGTCTATTAAATACTGCCGATTATTTTTTTTTTGTATTCAGTAGTAGGTACCTAGCATAAAAAATATTTTTGAATTTGTAATTTTCGGCGAAAATGGTTCATTTCAGTGGCCACGCCTCTTATACGTCTCGATTCGCTTAAATTTTGAACTTTGTTTCTGACCGTTTAAATTTAAATAGAACATCATCACGTATCTTGACATTGCAATTGTCAAGGCCATGTCGCGTTTCTTAGATATATTTTTCAACTATTTTATTTTAAAAGTTATGTATGTTAACATTTCTCCACAATTGATTTAAAAAATACGATTATTTTTTCTTAATTCATACTGCCACTAGAATCTACAAAAAAATATTTAAAATCCTCTGATATACGAGTACACGCGTTAGAATGATTAAATTAAGCAATTAATGTCTCAAATGTATCAAGCATTGAATTAAAGCGAATTGAGCTAATATGCTTAGTAATTATACATAGTCTTAAGTAAGTTAATTCCTGAATTCAGTCAGCAAGCTCACTCGAGGAGACAGATTGGGAGCAGCAGCCGTGAGCTGATCGCTGCATCCTGACTCCTCATTCCTGGAGGAACTCATATATAGTGTACCCGCGGGGGAAAGCGTAAAGGAAGTAGAAGGAGACCGCAGGCTTAAGATGTTTGCAATCTTGGGGGAGTGCTGGCACGTGGAATGCCGAGATTTTTTTTCTTTAAAGAAATTTGAAAAAAATATTAAGCTACATGATCCTTTCCGAACGCATTCAGTAGTGCATAGGGCACTGCATTAGTAAACCAAATGCAGCTTACTTCGAACATTGTTTCATGAAAGTAATGTTATCAGTCTTACGCTTCACTTGCCAGCCACAATGAAATATTAAAGTTTAATCAATAATCTTTACGAGAAAAATTAACAAAATCAAGGACTTCAAGAATATATATAACCAATGATTTAATTGCCAAATTTTTATGATAACCATACAATGTTTTTTTTATTGGATGTAACTACTTCACTGGACTAAAGGTGTATTTAAAATTACAAAAAATATTTTTTTTTTTCATATTACTTATATCAATTATAATGTTCTTAAAGTATTGATTAATATTACTAAAAAAAGGAAGAAAAACTAACTAGCCAAAAAAATTTTTTCATGCTTTTATACTACAATGTTTATTAATTAGCTTCTTTCTAGTCCTTTTAGCTATTTATTTATGGACTAGACTTTTGGAAGCATTGTTATTTATTTTATTTTCTGATATTTTCATACTTAATCGAAAGAAATGCCAGAATACTGTAGTGTCTCTAAACAAAACGTTTTTTTTTGTCTTAAGGAGTAGAATTATTGTTTTCTGTATTTGTTTTTGTCTTTAAGAGTCTCCAAGAAAGTGCAATTCTATATATTGCACCTTCGGTGCAACAAAGTCACAATTCAGGACACTTTTTTTGTTATTTCTTTTATTAGCATTTTTTTAATAATTCAGAATAAGCTTTTAACGTGAAACTATAGCAAAAACAATTCATTCTATCAAGATTTAAAATGTACTGCAAATAAAAATCCAGCAATAAGACAATAAATGCGAAAAAAAACTCAAAAGTACTCTCCTGTAATATTAAAAAATTAGCTGCTGTGACTTTTTTGCACCGTAGGTTCGATATGTAAACATTTTCTGTGAAAATGAAACTGAACACGTGCGAACCACAAAAACACAGTGTGATAACTATCGGTCATTTTTAATTACTGCCCTAGGCAATTGTATTATTATTATAAAACCTCAACCACTCGAAATGCAAAATATTTTATGTTTTATGTAAAATGCGGATATTTTGTTCAAATCAGATAATGAATTTTTGAGAATAACCATAGAATTTTGAGGCTTATATTTAAAAAAGTTTAAGCTTCATTTAATGTACGTTTAATTTTAATGTAAAACCTTATTTTTTTTGCTTTTAACATGTATATGAAAATGATTTTATGTACTTATTTGTAAATGCATATATGTAAGCACACGTCCAAGGCCTTACACAAAACAGAACTGGTAATATCTATAGTAAGTAGACAAATTAGGACTGTACAGTACCCTATTTACGTATTATTTATTTTTTGTAGGCACGTCACTGCGTTTTTAATTAGAATCTCCAGTATGGTATGGAAGAGCTAATGAGATTATAAACCCTTGTATATTTATAAAGCCTTGTGTTGTTATATTGCCGAAGATTGCCGAGGTTTTCTCATTTATTATTATTTGTCTCCTTGTTTACATAAGTATCACCAGCTAATACAATAAGGAAATATTGCTACATATATTAACAAATGTATAAGATGATAAATTTAATTAAGATACATAGGTACCTACAAAGGAACTAGATAAAATACCTAGAATATGCGACCAATATAACAATATTTTTACAGAGGCTGATATCTTTTTGTGACAATGTAGGTAAATTTAGGTAAAAAATTTTAGAAGTTTTTGAGAGAAGCAGATATTTAACTTTATCATATTATACATATTTTTTCATTTCGTTTCTTTGACATTTATTATATAGAACATAATTTAAATTAAACATTTTTTTTTGTTGTGTGCATGAGTGTCTTACACTAATATACAAAGAAATTGGCAATATTTGTGTACATACTGTTTGTTTACCCAATAAAATAAATAAATAATTGGGTGATTCTCAAGGGTGCCCCTTAATATTGTGAAATTCTCGTCTCTAATAGAATGGTTACTAAATGAAATTGTATGTATTGTCCAGGGAAACCGATGTCTCAGGGTATGAACTGAGCCAAGATTTTGTGCCGTCTTTTCTCACCAATGGGAAATAGTGATGCTAACCCTTGGTGTTGAAATTGTCAAGCATAGTACCTACCTTCTAAAAATCTTTTGGTGGTTGGTGTTTTGAAATTTTAAAATAATGAAACTAATTATTTCATCTCATGTTTTTAAATTTATACAATTACTGTAATAGACATAGGCTGTTGCGATACAAGAAAATACTGTTTTTACTACCATTCGTGTTTGTAATATGGTCATGAGGATGAATGACAATATCCGATAAAGGTCCTCCACATAATTTGCCAAACCTTCCTAACAAATAAATTTATATTTTTCAACCAGTAATAATCATTTAATTGTCGATGTTGTAGTACAGCTGTATGTTGTACATCAATATTAACAATTATTGTGATATGAGCAGTATTCTTCATAAATCAACCTCCTATTATCATCCCTTATTCCTTTAATGACACAACAAGGGAGGCTGTATTATCATCAGACAATGGGGGTAGGCAAAGGATACTGATGTTCCGTATAACGGAGTATCCCGCGCCAATAATGGAAAACGGAAGCGGAGTCAGGAAATGCGAGGGAGAACACCGGAAGTTGAAAGGAAGCGGCTGCTGGGGGACGTAGGCGGGGGTACTTAGAAAATAGAGAGCCATCATTTAAATGGGTATCTGATAGCAGTTATTATAAAACATACTGACTCTAATATATTGTATCTGGAACACATATTTGCTATGCCTAAATATGTCAGTCAGTCAGTATTCCCTTTCTGCAGCTCATGGTGCATAGGATACTGCATTAGTACACCAATTTATTGCAGTGTATCTTGATCATTTTTATTGATTGATTTGGTGTTTATTTTGTAGAACTCCATATTTAAACTTATAATATAAGAAATCAAGCACTGATTTAAGTCTAATGAACACGTTTTGTAAGATTAAATTTAAAGCACTTACTTTGCGGTTATTCATTATAATAAAATAAATAAAAAAACTTTTTAAACCAATATTTTTTTTTTTTTTTTCACCGACCGGTTTCAAAGCAAACAAGCTTCTTCGTCAATTTTTATCATGTTCACTTAATACTACACGTTGACCCAATAAATCGAGTTTTCTTGTTCTTACAATTTGATATCAATATTTTCGAAACTAGACAGGAGAGGACTAAACAAATATTGTTTATTTGGTTATTAATAATTTTTTTCTTATTGTGAATCGCTGTTTTAATTTCTAAGATTTCTAATTTGTCTAATTTTAATATTTTATTTTCAACATGAAGTACTTTTAATCCAGTGTCTTTATTGAAGTTATAATTATTTTCTATAAGATGATTTGCAAATTCAGAAAAATTATTTTATTTAAACATCTTAAGTGTTCTTTTACTCTAATATTACAGTTTCTTTTAGTTTTTCCAATGTAGATTTTATTTTTACAAATATAAAAACAAAATTTTGTGACAATTGTTTCGCCTTGTTAGGGCATTTTCAAACGAATGTATAGATTTAATGGATTGAGTATCCTTATGTAGTTATATAATTCAAGGCACTTAAGTAAAAAATATTCTTATGAACTAAAGCATGTACATTAATCATTATTGTGGGAAAAAACAATAGTTTAGGGCAAGGCTAAGTGTTAAATAGGTAATGGGGAATTTAGGTATTTATATTTGAATTTAGGAAAAAATTTGAATACTTATCTTACAATGCATACATGGATGTCTATAAATATTTATTTATTTGACACTTTATATACATATACAATAAATATACATATAAGAGCGGGCATATTACATACATACAAAGATACTTATAAATTTTTCCGTGTGTGAGATTCATCCGGCTGAACCATTTTACCTGATAGGAATGTTCAAATATAAGCAGAATGGTGAATGTTATACAGTGTGTAAAGCGGTCACTTAAACGAGCCAACAACAGGTCATAAGCTCTGTAAACGCCTAGGCTTCCATTTTCACTTTTCAAAAATAATTTTCCTATGTTACAACAAATAAATATCTAAATTACACCCTAGGGAGGAAATCTATCCAGTCTGCAAACATTTTGACATGCTCAAAACATTATGCATAATTATTAAATCAAATTTTCTCCGATTCCAGGCGGATGAAGAATATAGTTAAAACCAATTCTAATGCAACAATTCATTTCCTTCGTTAATAATTGAATTTTGCACGAATTGCATTACGATTCGTCTACAAGCTCCGTGCAATATAATTGAATATATACTGATGCAATATTTGATTATGTCCTAACGAATGATCGGACCCCCCGTACTAATAGGGAATACAGGATTATTGTAAGTCCTTTGTAATCCTTTTCACAGTGCGCACACCGCATGCGATTATTCCGTAAGTGTTGATGTGGGGAGGACTTTATAAAATAGAAATATTTCAATTGTGATGGTAAAACCGAATCAAATTATATTGACAGCTTATTTTTTTATTGCAATGAATTGAATCGAGTTGTGGTCCTGTGGCTTTGGTCTCGGACTCACGGATTAATATATATTTAAGAACTAAAAGTTATTCACAAGTAATTCAAATAGATCAAGTCAAAGAAGGAATAGTGTGTTAGAAATATCACATTGTAAAACTAAGCTCGCACAAAAACATGCATATTTTATGGGGGCAATTTTTTTATATTCTTTTTCTACTGATAATAATTCATTGATTCCAAACTTTAAAAATTTTCCTTCTTTTAAAAATCACGCACTATCCTGGATTCAAACTAAAGATATGAACTCTTTTTTTCTATGATATATTTTGTTGCCCTTTAATAATAAGGAATATTTTTATGTATTTTAAAAAAAAAAAATTTTTTCCTTTTTTAATTACTATATTAAAAATACCATATAATCTTTTACAAAATATTCTGTTTTCTTTTTCTTATGTTACACAAAAATATGATAACTGTCTATTATTTATTATAGGAGCGAAAATTCATTAACATTTTCTTGTATACCCACGAACAGGCCATGTCTTTGTGGGATTTTTTTGTTTCCTATTTTTACTATTAATATGTATTTCATTGCTATGTTATTATGATTTATATTTTGAATTCCCTGTTTCACCTCTTATGCATATTATAAAAAAAAAACAAAAAAAAGAAAATTTTTAAAAAAAGGTCCGTGGTTCGAATACCACTCTAACCAAACTTGATTACTATTTTCTAATAGTGAGTTATTTACAACTCATTGAAAATGGCCCTTAGAATGATATATCTAGGTTAATCATAAGAACGCAAATATTTATTTAAAAAAAAAAAAATCAATAGGTCAGCGTCATAGCGTAGTGAAGGTATGTTTTAAAAAAAGGGAGTTGCAAAATATTTTTTGTCTCGCTTACAAGATTTATATTTATATTGTATCTTCCCTTTAACTGTTCTAACTATGGTGTAAGGATTTAGGGGATAGTCGGCTAAGGCATTTTTCAATTTTGACATTGACAATGTGACCATGAATCGTTAATGAAGTATCAAAAGTAGCTACCAGGCCTTTGGTTTCCGAGCTGTGCTTCAAAAAAACATCAGCCGTCTTATAATTTTAATGCAAAGTATAATCATTTCTAGTGAAACACATCACCAAGCAATTGTCAATATTAAAATCCATTTAATTATCCTAACTCCAGTTAAAACTTCATTGATATCCTGTTCCATCATTGCACAGTCGTTAACGGAAATAATATTAGAATATAATTTAATATCATAAGCAAAAAGCTAAAATTCTGTTAAATTTATGCATTAACCAACATCATTTATAAATGATAAAAAAAGTAGCGTCCCTAAATTTGAGCCCTTTGGTACTCCAGACTAAGTTGAAAAATTCTCTGATTTATTATTAATTATCGAAAAGAAATTTCGAAACCATGTGTCTTTATGGTTTTTTTTTTCAAATATTGGAACTTCAGGATATTTCGTCTTTTGTTTGATATAGCACAATGTTACAGCACCGCTCCCAAAGATATTTTTTAGTAGAGACTTTTGTCAGTCAATTTGACCAACAAGCTCCTTTGCCTACTTAGGCATCTTCGGTTCTGGTGCCTGCTCGGAAGATAGCGTTCGAAAGTCAAAACAAGCAAAATAAAACCTAACCAAGGAATTTTATGTTTTTTTTTCATTAAAATCGTTAACAATGGAGTTTTCTTAAGAAATATTAAAAAAAAAACATAAACATTATTCATTCACTCTCACACCACACGATTTTTCTTTCTCTTGTCCAACTTAACCTTCCTATGCGAGTATATTCAGAATTTTTCTTCGCGTGGCTGATTTTTAATCCTAAGACTAATTCCACCCGATACCCCATTGCAACTTTTCCCCTACATCTAGATTAAACGAACGAAAAAGAGCAAATTAATCTTTGCAAATAATAAATAAACAAATAAATACAATACTCGTACAATTCAACCAAAAATAATAATATTTTCCTTTTCAGGCAAATAAAAATACTAACAGTTTTCATTCTAATTTAATGTCCAAACGACTTTTATGTACATTTGATATTATTCAAAACTACGTAAATTAGTGTTTGTATGGGGTTCATAGTCCATTGATAATTTACAGGTGTGCAATGATTTCAACTGAAATATAAAGCAACGCCTGATGAAGTCCTCGTTTTATATTGAATGCAATGTAAAATATTCTGCAATACTAACAGTATTGTATATAAAACATCCGTTTACATAAGAGCAACGTTCTCTAGTACATTAACTTCAGTCTAATCATGAAAACATGGAGAACAAAGGAAAGTGACCTATAAAGTCAGCTCAGTCAGCTCAGTCAGCTCAGTCAGCTCAGTCAGCTCAACGCAATCAATCTGTTCTAGCGTGAGTCCAATTAAAATCAGTCCAACGCATTTCCATTACTCTCGTGTTCATAATAAATTCACCTTGGAACACTAACATCGTATTTTCTGTCAATCTCTAACTGGGGTAGGAGATCCAACCCTTATCCAGCAAAATCCAGCATATAAGTCAGGATAATCGTGACTGCTTAGCAATGGACTGAACTCATACAGAATGAAATTAAAAATTATACTGAAAAACAATGTTTTGAGTCTATCCAAATTTTTGTAGACAAGAAACGAATTTTACCTCATATTAAGTTATTAATATTATTATAAAACCAGCTGCAGGCTTATTTATTTCTTTTTACTGGATTTTTGGTAATACCAAAATAATATCAACTGACATTAAAAAAAAACATTTTTGAAAATCGCATTCATTAATAAAGTGCATCCTGTTGGTGAGAAGAGCAGAGTTTGACATTTGAACAAAATTATATATTTTCAAATGAATTATTTTAGATTTTGGAATTCAACCATAAATAAGTACGTAGGTACCTGCTTATCAATGAAAAGTCTTTTTCCTAGGTAATAGCAGGCAAGCCAACGTTTGGGCACTACAACGTCTGCCGAGTCCGCTAGTTTATTAATAAATATTTAAATTAACTAATTAGGGATAATACATAAAATTAACAAAACAATTTTCATAGAAACCACTAAAAACTGTTGGTTCTTAAAAATATTTATTATTACCAATAATCATCACAGATAAACTGCGATTGAAGTACCTATGTACTTCCCTATGGAACTCAAGTTGTGTATACGGTAATGATGATGATGATGAATCGTTTTTGATTAAATCTTAAATTATCTACAAAAAGTACCTTTTGGTTTTCTTAATTTATTGTATGTATTTATTTATGCTTTATTAAGTTAGTTCATAATATATTAAGAACTAAAATAAACTTTTAATAATATTACAATTCTTTTATAAAAATTTCTCAATAACATATTTTTTCAAATTATTTTTTAATATTGCGATTTTTTCTATTTCCTCTATTTCTTTAGGTAACTCATTGTACATCTTCAATCCCTTGTACAATGAGTTTTGAGATTCTGTTTTTCTCCTCATTGGTAATCTTATCTTATTTTTAACCCTTGTTTGATATTATGGATGACATTGGTGGTTAAATTTTATTATTGTTTTAATTTTATTCGTCCCCTTAATTATTTTACGTATAAAAATTGCAAATTTATATTTAATTTGTTGCTTTACTGTGAGCAAGCTAACTTTGATACAATTGATACTTTTGACGTGGGATATTCCGCACACAAAATAAATTCACTCACTTAAAACGTAAATATTGATATAAAAAAATAATCTTATTACAGTATCATGACAATGCACACAATAAACACACTTCTCTTAATAGAGTCATAACTTTAATATCATTTTAAATAACATACTTCATAATAATAATGTTGTACAATAATAACAATAGGAGAGGGTGTAATATAGGTGCAGAAATTGGGGTGGATTTTTCATCCCCTTTGGTGACATAAATATTAATATTTATTAATGCAAAACTATGACCATCCGCCAGAGAATTAAAAGGCAACAATTCCACCATTGTTAGGGGGTGTTGTTTGTCATACTCCCCTTCATATTCGGCGGGGGTGTGCTTCCGTTTCCTGTGATTTTTAACAGTTATAATTCGGAAATAGTATTTTTTGGTGGAAAACATTGCCACGTGTGGAACATTTATATTATTTAATAGATACTTTACTAGTTTAAACGGATTGATATTACTTTTTTTAAGCTTTTCATATTAACGATTTTTAAAATTATTTTAACATTAATTTGAATGATCGTTTTAACAAAAATGGAGAACCTTTTTGTTAGAATAACTTGAAAGTCAAGGCGTTTATAGGGCTTCTGACCAATCCTAGACATCTTTAAATGACTACCGTACAGGCTGTGTATTTTCTATCTGATTGCTTATTGTGCATTTATATTGAATCATTTATCATGACCGGTTTACTTCTTACAGTAAATTAAAATAAAACTATTCTGTTTATCTAAATCTTTGTAGACAAAGACAGGATTCAACCCCCTAGGGAGCTATTAATAATAACATGCAATATTACAACAGACATGAAGAACATTTTACAGAAGGGAATATAGAATACAAAAAAACAAAGGTTGAATCCAGTCCTTGTTTATAAAAATTTGGACAAACTCAAAACATTGTTGATGAATCTATCTGGTCCAAGAAGAATTATAAAAAATGAAAAATATTTTATAGCGTTGCCTAGTGTGTAGATGAAATAATTCAAACATATGAATCTCACTCACAACATTAAAGGTTTCAGCTCTTTAACTTTACAAACGTCAACAGATGGAAGAGTCGAAGGAATATAGATGTTCAAATATAGGCAGAGTGGTGAATGTTATACAGTGTGTAAAAGTGGCCACTTAAACTAGCCGATGACAGGTCATAAGCCCTGTGAATTCCTGGACTTCTATATTCCTTTTTGTAAAATGTTTTTCATGTCTATTGTATTTTGGATTTTTAACACAGTTGGCCGTCTAAGTAACTGTACCACAGTGCCTATCGTATATTATTGTTATTATACCGTGTCTGGTCTCTGATTGAGGTATATGGTATCCGCAAAATAAATCTACCCCTCTCTGTTGGCTGCTAACGTTTGTGTGCTTTCAGGTCCAAGTCCCATAATTCTGACGTGAATTATAAACAAATCAGGGTATTAGAAGCAAACTTAGGAATCTCCATCTCCTTGAATGCCCAAAAAACTCAACGAACATTAATCCTTCTAAAAATCTGTGGGCTATTGGAAAAGTTAGACTTTACAAAACAGATTACACAACAGAAACAAGACTGATGAGGCTGTAATCGATATATGGTTTCGAGACTAGCAAATATAAAAAAAAAACTGTAAAAAAATAACTTGTAGATTCTATGCCAAAACGTGTTGAAGAAGTTATTTAAGCAAAGGCAGGATACGTTTTTTATTGAAAAAACCTAAATTGTATTCGTTTCTCTGTTTTTTTGTTCTTTATAGAAATATATTAGTTATCTAATAAATTACTCTACAAAATCCTAAAAAAAACACTCCCACACTACCAGAAGTCAAACTATAGGATGGGTCATGGGGTCTATCACAAACTCTGAATTCGGGCAAAGAAATTTTAGGTTTCTGGGCCCCAAAATATTTAATATGTCACCCGAACATTGTAAAATCATGACCCGGAATCAATAAAAAAAATGTAAAATTGGTTACTGAGTTTAGTTCGAGAAAAATCGGAAAATTTACTCAAAATACATTCTTAAATAATAAATGGTATAAATTAATATTGTAAAACTGTATAGTAAATTAACTAGTAGTTAGTAATGTCATTGTTTATTTTTGCACAAAAAGTCTGCCTTAAAATAGTTTGTACCTAGTTGGGCAGACTAGACATGATCCAGAGAAATCAATTACCTAAGTGTTTATGTAGTAGATAAAGTTTTTGTTATTTTTGTTAATAAACTTTGATTATTATTATTTTATTTTTTTTATCTTATAATCGGTGTTTTTTTCAAATTATCACTTGTGTTCACATTGATTCAAACAATACTAAATAAATGACATTGCTGGTTAAATTTGATAATGTTTTTTATTTTATTTATCCCCTTAATTATTTTATGTATACAAATTGTATATTATATTTTATTTTTTTGCTTAACTGTGAGTAGGCCAATTTATTTGTGCATTCTTCATACATTCGAATATATATGAGGCTATTAAAAGCAAACTAAGAAATCTCCATTGAAGGGGTTACAGAGATATTGGCGAAAAACTTTGAAAAAAGGTATTAAGATTTTGATTAATGCTTCACCAATTTAATGAAGAATTCTAAGTTTGCGGTGTCAAGTAGTTCAATTAAAATCTGTTTTTGCAATATTTAGAGACGGTTTTGAATAACGCTATGTAGGTAGGTTTTTATTAATATTTAATTTTGGAGTCAACAACTAATTTTCCATTTTCTGTGGAGGTTTCTAAGTTAGCTAGTAATACCCTTAAATAATGAAAAATAATGAAAATATTTACTTAATTTTCATAATTCAAATTCTCTTGGAAGATTGTAATGAAAACTAGTTCAATATGTGTTTGAATAAATTTAAATAAATTTAATATCAACGAGTTCATAAGAGTTATTTTTATTGACTCTTCATAACTGTCAGCAATTCATACGACATTGATACTGCTCATATTAATAAGGGTTGCGATACTTCCCTTAATATTACGACAGTGTTAATCCTAAAGTGTGCAAGTTTTTAGTATCCACCCCTTGGACGTAAAAAATCCAACTGGAGGGTTGATTCATAAATCGAAATAAAACAAAAGTTTATATCACAACGCAGATGGAGGTTTTGTTTTTTTATTAATTTAATTGAAACATTTTAACAACGCAATAATAAGTTCATTTTAAATGAATATTGAAATTAATTTAAATTATCTTAAATTACTGGAATTTAACAAAAATTATGCACAATTAAAGCATATCAACCAATTCTACTTGGTCTAAAGGTAAATAATAATTTAATATTAAAGATATCTGTTTTATATATGTTCTTTTCTTTAAGAAGGGAATATGGATTGCAAGGCATTTTCGGGACAGAAATTGTTTTACACAATGTGCAATATCGGTTTTCTGTATGTATTTGAAGACACCATTTTCTTTAATTTTCCATCCGTTGATTTTTGAAACAAAATATTTAAAAAAATATATTTTTTTTAGTTCTATGATAAAAATAGGTATATTTATATTTACAACACTATTTCTACTTCTGTACTTATTCCTAAATTATTTATCATTATTGTACACTAACTATCCTAATTTGTAATATTCAAACGGTTTAATATTTACATTTATATTAACACATGTATATTAACTTTTTTCAATATAAATAACCTACTATTTTTTACAAATATTAAAAAAAAAATATTTTTAAATTTATTGCAAAAAAATAATATACATACTTAAAAACACGGAATCTAAATAAAACCAATTAATGTAAAATGAAAACGGAGTGTCCTCTGTTTATGATAGTCTCCATTTAACATGGCACAGCCTGTTCTAAGATGCAGATTTTCTATCTTTAGAGCATAAATAGTCCTATACTAATAAAACAGGTATGTCCCAGCCCCCGAGTGGGCTGGGTGTGAAATATAGTTCCTCTCTGCAACTTTAGTTTAAAATATACAAATATGTGTTCAATTGTTATAAACATTGAGTTAAGTCGCTAAGGTGTGGACATGCCATAAACAAAGAGTGAGATAATTAATTTAAAGCATTGTTTTATAAACGTTATTATATTCAACGATTTGTTCTAACCTAACCTAACCAAAATGTATTCAAACGCCACTAACTCTCGCGATTTTATAACTGTGCTACTGTTTAAAAAAGTGTTTATTTGTGAAGATCGAGTGCCGAAATTTAACGTTTTATTATAAAACAATTTCTGAATGATATAGTGCTACCTATCTATGTTCATTTAAAAATACAAATTATACTCTTTTTCCTGTATCACGTAAAATTACTCAAATATCAAAAGTAATACAGAAGTTTATCTGACATCTTAATCAAAGTAAAATAATAATAATCAGAAATTTTAGGCGAGAAATATGCGTTTAGTAATAACAAACAAAATTTAAAAGAAGCCGATATATTCCTTGGTACCTACACTCTACACTACGCACACAGATGCGTTTCTACTATCGTCTCCCAGGGAACAGCCAAATGTGAACCAAGTGTTTTTACAGTTATTTACTAGGAAAAAGACAATAGATCCTGTTTACTGCATACAAAAATAAAACAGGGACGAGTTTGAGTCTGAGTATCGTCTATTGTCTTGTTAACCTTAATAATAAGTTAAGGAATGCTATCTTTGTTTACTTTTTTATATTTTACTTTTTGTGCTGTTACATGTTCACTTAATTTCCATACTTACTAGTTCTTTGCTGAATGTATTATTATTGCGTTTCTTAAACTTATTTTTTACTATTAACTTTTTAAAATCATTCTTATGTTGTTGAAATTCCATTTGTAGATGCGTTTTGAAGCTGCAAGACTTTTTGTAATGTTAGCTTTCATATTATTTTTATCATATTATGTAAATGTTATCAACTATCAAATATTTAAATTTAGTAAATGGGGTCTAGAATTTCAACCGTCCATACGCTCAGTAGCTGCAAGACTTGTTGTATCTAAATTCTAATTTTATAAATTTGCTTTTTATTTCGTTTTTTAAAATATCACTTAAACTCTAAACTTCAATGTCAAAAAAAAATTCAAAATAAAAATGTAAATAGGGGCTAGATTTCTTATTGTCCATGCGCTCTGTAGCTGCAAGATGTTCTGTTATCTAGCTCATATGTATCATAATTTATTTATTTTACATTGCCCTTGAGGTGATTTTCACAAAAATGGAGCTATGTAAATTATCCAAACATTATTATTATTATTAAAACAATAACATAAAAAAGAAAAACTAAAACTACTTAATTATAAATGCCCAGCTAATCAAATGTAAGAAATTAAATATTGTTATTATACAAATATAAAGTATATATATGTGCCCAGAATACATGTCACTTAAACATAAATAATATAGTACAATATATAATAAAACAAATATAAAGCAATGAAGTACATAAAAATATAAGTAATATGTGTACAAATTATATAAAGTACCTACTACGTTTTTTTTATTTACATATATTTTTCAAAAATAAATAATTAAATAAAATAAAAAAATATACTCTTTACATTTAATTTGAAATATAAATACATTTTTATTCTTTCTGGAATTTCCTCAAATAACTGTATTCTCTTGTACATAAGGCATTTCTAGGACATTGCTCTTGATTTATTTTCCAGTCTTTCATTTTTAGATCCTCTTATTGCAAAGTTAAGAAATATATATATAAAAAAATTTTAAAGAAATATTAGCATTTTTCCGATTTAACCTAATATTTAAATTTTGGTGGCCATTTTTAACGAGTGTTAAATAACTCACTATTAGAAAATGGAAATCAATTTGGGGTAGAGTGTGGTTTGAACCTCGGACCTCCAGTCCGTGAGTCCGCAACACTAGCCACGGGACCACAACCCGATTCTAATTCATTATATTTTACTTTTTTTTGAAAATATCTCGAAACTTTTCCTTTAATAATTTTGTTAATTTCATTAGCAACATTGAGTTTGATTCTTTGATCAATTGTCATATTATGTTGAATCATTTTCTTAACTTTTGTGCGTCCCTTCCCTTAGTATTATATTGAGTAAAGGAGATAAAATATTTATTGATTTAAATAAGATTTTACGAAACCGCGATGATAATAAATACATAGATATGAACACGTGAACCAAGGATAAAAACTTCCATTATCCGTGTTCATGAGTGTCAGATGTTATCCGGATATGCAGAAATACGAATAGTTGAACTAACCTTTAAATTGAGGTAATATTTGAAAAAAAAGCGCAAAATTTACTTTCAGATCATTTTTTTATTGCTTTTGAAATAAATACAGCGACTAAATGTTGTTAAAAATAAATTAATTTACAAAATAAACTACAACGAATTAGATTCACTTTAAAAGTTGACTTAAACATGTTCAGCAAAGTTAATTGCTGTGACGAAAAAACTCATTTATTTGTCATAATAAAATTCCCTTTATTTTTTATCTCCTTATAACAATCCGGATATTTGGCAATCCGGATGACTAGAGTTCGGATAAATGAAGTTCTACTGTATTAAGACTATAGAAATAAATATAAATTAGCATATCGTACATGGTAAATATTTTTGCCCCATTATATAATATGTGTTTGTAGGATAAAGTAGTTGAGGGTTTGGTTGGTGTTCCTACCCCAGTTAAAGATTGACAGAGAAGACATGAGGTTGGTGTTAAATGCGTATTTATTACATGGCAAATAAGATACAGCACTAGGTTGTGTAGCACGAGCGTCGCGGCGATGATGGGTTGAAGTAAATGCACTTGAACTACATGCTGGAGCTGAGTGAACTGCACTGATCTTGTTGGGCTGACTGAACGAGCTGACTGACGTTGGCTGCGTTCTCTGGTCTCTTTATAGACCATATTCCTTTGTAGTTTATTTCTTCATGGTAAGGACGATATGAATGTACTGTAGAACGATGCCCTCCGATTTCACGTGAAATACTCAGAGTTGCATTTTACGAATGTATTGGATTCGATTGAAAATGATGACATTGCATCGTCGGTCATTAGTCTATATTAGGTGAACTAATTTAACACGTGTGTGTCATTGAATATGGACTATGGACCCTACATATTTAAGAAAATTGTTAATTTTATGATCATTGTCATTATTTTCCTATCCGCCCTAAGTGGTACTCCAATTGCAGAGCAACTAGATTATTTGACATATAAAGACAAGTTTATTGGTCTTACGCTTTAGATCAAGTCCAGGTACTATGAAATATAACGATTAAATCACTTTTTAAGGTACATATTTCATAATGACTTTCTAGGAAATCGAACACAGAACCTCATCGTAGTCAAAAATCTTATCAACCACAAAGCGGACGAATCTCCCCTAAGTTTTCTTTACATATTTCTTGCACCAAAACAGACCAGGAGGCCTACTTGCAGTAGTGAATCACAGCACGGAACACATGTGTTCTCACTGGGAATATAATCCGGAACTTTCGTGCGTGAGACAAGTGTCTTAGGCGTTTCACCACGGAAGCCACCTGATCATGATTTTTACTTACCTCTTTGAAATTAAGAAAGTTAGAAATTAGGAGATTGCAAATAAAATATGTGCCTTAAAGGATAAACTACGGGAGTCACATTGAACAAAGTGTTTAGAAAACAAGATATCTTTTGAAACAAATGAGATAATTTCAATCTATAAAGAACTTCCAATGCACAAAAATGGTTATTTAGTAATAGTACATATTGTAATGGCGTATCTGATGTTTTTTGCATTAAAGCAATGTGGGCATAAGATTTTTATTTCAACTTAAAAAAGCAATTCCATACCGAAAGTGGACTTTGGTGTTTTATCTTAATTTATATTATTCCTCTGTACGTGTGATGTCACCGTACCCCTAAACGGCTTACGTGCGGTTTTATGAGAAATATAGATCTTTGCACTGTGCGTGTTTGTAGATATTAAATTTTAAAAACAGTTTGTTTTTGAATGTTTACAAACCGCATTTGTTTTTTGTGGATCTCTTTTGAAATTCTTTATAACACTCTCTGTGGAAATTCTTTATAACTTCTACCCATTTGTATATTTTTACTGGATTTTCGGTAATACTAAAATAATATTAAATTTAATAAATTTTACAAAATTGTATTCATACATAAGTACACCCCTTTGTTGGTGAGTAGACCGAAGTTTGACGTTTGCAAAAAGAATGCCATATTTGAAAAAATATTTGCTTTTTGTTTTGGAATTCAACCATAAACAAGTACCAACTAAAATTTTATATTTGAATATTAATAATTTTTAGTTTTGGAATTTAATTACAAACAAGTACCTAGGTACCAAATTATCAATAAAAAGTCTTTTTCCAAGGCAAACTAACGTTCGGGCAGGACAACGTCTTTCGGGTCAGCTAGTTCACATATAAAATAGGTTATTGCCATAATTTCTGCATTTTTAAATTCGAAACGGCAAAACGTGAACTATACAGAACTATGTATATGAAGAATAAAAAAAAAAAAAGTTGATAGTAATTATATTAAAATTTTCTAATGAGTCGGGCATAAAAAAAAAAATTGTGCTAAAACAAAATTGTGCATTTTGTGTATTAAATAAAATGAATATAAAAAAGGAGATAAGAGTAAAAAAATAGTAAATTAAAACATATACAATATATATTTTCAAAAAAGCATAATAATAAGCATATTTTTATTTTTACAGACATATTCATATTACTAAACGGGCGTAATATCAACGCTTATAAGGAATCTTTCAAATATAATTAGTATAGGAGAGATGAAAAATGTCTGCCTTTCTAGAGAAAATAGTGGTGTATTTATTTTTGCACCACAATAGGCCAGTAGGCCCAGTAGCAGTGGTGAATTACAGCACACAACCCCTCCATGCTTGAGAAAAATTACATATTTTTTTTACGTTCTCACCGGGAATCGAACACGGATCCTTCTGTACGTGATTGAAAAATCTTAACTATTAAACCTCGGATACCTGCTCTATAAAAAAAATAAAATATTTCTTGAATTTGTCCTATCTATCGGCATATAAAATGTGGTTTGAAGTCTTGTCCTGTTGGGTACAAGATATTCTAAATAACTTAAATACACTAGATTCACCATAAAGTCTTATGAGCATGTCTAGGATTCTGGTTCTATTTCATCTAAAACTATTTTTTTCTTTTCGCGTTGATACAAATTTCGGAAAAAAAACAAAAAAATGCAATAAATAATGTTTATAATCCATCCACCATCAACTGCGAGGTCACAATTAAACCCAATCAACAATAAAAAATAAATATATTTCATTCATTTCAACCCTAAAATGCATTGTTGAAACATTTAACACCCACTTCATACATCGATCAATCTTTCATTCATAAACCGTGCAATTTTTCATTACAACACTTTTGCGTCATAACCCCTCAATGACTTAACGATGAAACATACAAAATAGCGATTCGATATGCACTCGTTGCCTCTGTGAAACTCTTAGCACGCGCCTGGGGTTAAAAGTAACCCCCTAGCGTAGTTTCTGAGCATCTTTTTGTTGCAGATTCGTTATGGGTATTTTACAGACGTGTGACAATGGGGAATTTATGCACAGAGACAGTATTAACTAGGAAAATAATTCATCATTAGAAATTATTATCTCTATTCAAACGAAGTAGCATTAAAAATAGTCGGTGATTAGGGAGTCAAAGTAACACTTGTGCTTGCCGAATCTTATAATTTAATGCTGTAGTTAACATTATATTTTTTCAAACAAACACGCTTTTTAGTAACGTACGATCAGATTTTAAAAATTGATCTTAATTGCAATATGAGACGATTTGCGAATCCGTATAGGGTAGGGTGCCCCCAACAGTACGCGATTCACAAGAGTACGAATCTATCATTTTAGAAAAACTAAAAGACCTAGCTAAACGTTTTTGTACTATTTTGTCAGTCCTAGCGAATGCACAGGCTGCATTTCAAATTAATTAAAAATATTGACAATATCCTAATTTATATTCGGATATTTATTTTATTTTTATTTTATTAGGGAAATCAACAGTTCTACATACATATTTTTAGTAAACAAACAGATATAGTGTATAAACTCAGAACCAATAACAGATTTCCACATAGTATACAAAGTTAGTAAAGAATATATATATTACATACTAAATAAATACATACAATTTATACATATAAAAATGTTATTTTCAAGTACTCAATAATCAAAGATTTTTTAAATATTAATTTTAAGAACATTAAGTTACTGTAAATTGGGCGGGATAAGGACAAAAATGCTTGAAGATAGGATAAGGAGGGGGGGGGGGGGGAGATGTACATATTTATTATTATAATGTCTACTAAGTTACATAATACATTTTTAGTTTAAATTTTAAATCTGACAGACTGATGTTTGTATAATCTATATTTTTAAACAGGTCATAAGCCCTGTAAAGCCTAGACTTTCATATCTCCTTATCAAAATGTTTTCCCTCTCTGTTGCAACAAATTTAGATATTAACGAACCCCACCATATTGAACTTTTAAAATCACATTACTGTTCTTTTATTTATCAAAAGAAGGTACAAAATGGCTCATGGAAGGACAAACACTAGACTTAGGGCTTTTATAGCCCATTAGTGGCACGCCATTGGCCAGAATCTGCGCCACGTGACTCCACTGTCCTGGGCCTAATGACGCGAAACCGGTCATTACGAATATCTTATGTGGTTTCCCGTAATGGGGATGCGAGTGTATTATAGCCCGACTTCATACCCGCTGGGAATAAAGTTTTTTTTATTTGAATTTGTTGCAACAGAGAGGGAAAACAATTGTGAGAACCCACCTAGGGAGGAAATCCCGCCAGTCTGCAAGAATTTGGACATGCTGAAAACATTGTTGAATTAACTAACTGGTAAATAAAGAAGTATAAAAAAAAAAAAAATGTTTTTTAAGGCGTTGCCTAGTAGGTGAATTGTTTCAGCCGGATGAATCTCACCCACGTGATAAAGGTTTCAGCTCTTTTACTTCAGAAATGTCAACAGATGGAATGTGGATGTTTAAACATAGGCAGAATAATAAGTGTTATACAATTTGTAAAATGGTCACTTAAATTAGCCAATGACAAGTCATGGCACTGTAAATGCCTCGGCTTCTATATCCCCTTCTCAAAAATGTTTTCTCTCTCTGTTGCAGCAAATTTAAATTTAAATAACTCCCTAGGGAGGAACTCCAGACTGTCTGCAAACATTTGGACATGCTGAAAACATTGTTGAATTAACTAACTGGTAAATAAAGAAGTATAAAAAAAAAATATGTTATTTAAGGCGTTGCCTAGTAGGTGAGTTGGTTCAGCCGGATGAATCTCACCCACATGATAAAGGTTTGAGATCTTTTACTTCAGAAATGACAACAGATAGAATGTGGATGTTTAAACCTAGGCAGAATAGTGAGTGTTATACAGTTTGTAAAATGGTCACTTAAATTAGCCAATGACGGGTCATGGCACTGTAAATGCCTATATTCACATTCCAATACAGGCATAACCAT